>NC_056750.1:59070176-59093240 GCF_019279795.1 Protopterus annectens | reverse complement strand
CAGCTTAACTACCATAAAGTTATTTTGCTTTTCGCACTATCCAAGTAGCTAAATAGCTAGAGTCACAGCCTGAAGTGTAGTAGGTCCCAGGTTTTAGTCCCCAGCTGTCATACCCTTTTACATTTATTGCTGTGGAAAAGTGTGAGGTGACCTAAAGGGTGGTTTCATTTAAAAACAAAATTGTTACATTTGGAAAAGTTGTGCGGTGCTAAGCACCACATAAGTATTGTCAACGGCTACTCCTGGTTGTGTGTTGTTAAGCTTTGCTAAAAGATGTTTGTGCGAGTTTAAGTGATGCTCAGCCCCACTAAGCTGGTTTGTGCAATGCTATGCAATGCAACACTATTTTGAATGCTGCAGTATGACGTGTAAGGGTGGGAAAGCAGCCTATATTAAGGGGGAGTCTTATTAGCCTGTCAATGTGCCTGGCGGTGTTGGTGAGTGAGCTTGCTTTCAGGCGTAGAGGTGGGGTATGCAGGAGTCCAGAGTGTTTGTTAGACTCGTTGTATGGAACTATGAACCCTAGCTGTTGCAGCACAGTTAACAGGGCTCAGAATATCAAGCTGATGCCTGGGATCAGTTGGCCAGGGATCTCACTAGTGCTACTGGTATCTCTCGCACTGGTGAGCAGTGTCATCACCACTATGAAGACCTGAATCCATGGAAGAGGGGAACCTTAGACACCTGTGTCCAAGAGGATAGGGCTGGGCATGCCCCTCAGAGTTTCACTTCATAATACTGAAATATGAAAACACTGAAAATTAGAAAACTTCATAATATGGAAGCTCAAAATACTGAAAATAAAAATCCTGAAAACTCAAAATCCTGAATGTCAAAATACTGAAAACAGATAAGATACATATACTGACTGTAAACAACAAAAACCTAATTACATTCCTTCAAATATAAAATGGGTGGGCAAGCCCCCCTGCACCCCCCATGTGGGGGGCTGCGGCCCCCATACCCCCTGCTACTTAAATATATCAACTCCCAGATTGCACTTAATTTAGTTAAGTGCAATCTTGGAGTTGATATATTTAAGTAGCAGGTGGTGTGGGGGGTGCAGTCCCTCTACATGGTGTGTGCAGGGGGGCTTGTCCCCCTGCTTATACTTGGTGGAAAGTAATGTGATTTATCTTGTTTAAACTCAGTATATGTATGCTGTGTGTTTTCAGTATTTTGAGTTTCAGTATTTTGAGTTTTCAGGATTTTGAACTTTCAGGATTTTGGTTTCAGTGTTCTGAATTTCAGTATTGTGATATTTCAGTATTAAGAACTGAAACCCCCCCTCAGCTATACAAGTATGTTTGTTACTGGTTCTACCTGACATAGCCGAAACCACACAACACCGACAACCACATCACCGACACCACATATTCGACAGTCCATAAACACGAAACCACACATAACCGAAATAACCGACGGTACACAAACACGAAACCCCATACACTGCACACACCACAATAACAATTATTAAAAACAAAACACATCCCCATTCCACAAACCACACACACACAACACAAGCACACCAAAATCCTTACAAGCCCACTAAACCTTACCTAACCCTAAGGTCCGTCACTATCGACACTTACCTGCCGCTCCCTAACCTAACTCACTTAACCGCCCCTGGCTCCCTAACCCTAACTCACCCCCTATCTCCTAACCCTAACTCACTTAACCCACCCTGCTCCCCTAACCCTAACTCCTTACTTAACCCACCCCTATGGCCCCTAACCCTAACTCACTTAACCCACCCCTATCCCACAGACCGTCAATCTCCACACACCTGCCTAGCGTCCGTCACTACCGCATACTCACACAGCCTTTCCCCATGTCGGCATCCTCGGCGTTGGTGTTGTCATCCGTCGTGTCGGTCTTCTGCATTGTCGATGTTCTGCCATTCGCGTCGGTCTTCTTCGTTTTCGATCTTCTGGAGCTCCGAATTCCGCTGTCGGTCTTCTGCGCTGTCGACGAAGTCAGGTAGAACCTTGTTACTACTTTACTAAAATACAAGATGAATCTGTGCAAAACTGGTATGCATAATGGTGTGCTTCTCTTCCAACAGCTGCAGCTGAATGGGTTCAGAATGATGTGCCATGAGTGTGGTAAGTATGGATATATTCTGATAACTGTAGAGCAATAAACAATAAACAATACCAATAGCAATAAGCAATATAGCAATAACCCACGCCTGGGTGTGGATAATGCTGGATTTACCCATGGTTGGTTTGGTTTGGTCACGAAGGCGAAGCCCGAGTGGCCAAACAAAGCCAACCGTGAGTAAATCCAGCATTACCCACACCCAGAAGTGGGTTATTGCTATTATACAATGACATCATTTAAGAAAAAAAATAATTACTTTTCTTAAATAATGGCATTGTATAATGCCTCCTTGCTGCCCTTCCACAGCTGTCTGGTATTCTGTGGCAGTTTTGATGTACTGCGCATGCGTATGCCTACGCAGTACATCAGAGCTGTGAGCAAAAGCAATGGAGAAAGCAAGATCTCCGTTGCTATTTACAAACTGTCTCGCTATGTTAAAGGAGTTTAACATAATGAGACAGCTTTAAAAAAAGCAACGTAGATTCCCCTTTGCTTTTTTTTAAAGCTGTCTCGCTATGTTAAACTCGTTTAACATAGTGAGACAGTGTGAAACAATGGCTAACTTGGGTTCTCCGTTGCTGTAAAAAAAGAGTTATAGTAATGGAAAAAGTCTGGGCGAACGGACCTTTTTCCATTACTATAACTCTGATTTACAACGTGCACGCTGATCAATCAGCGTGCACGTTTTTGAATATTAATGGGAGGTCATTGTATAATAAGGTTTAAAGCAGGATTGTGGTTTGATAACTAACTGCAGTGGAGCTGTATTCACTGCATGTGTTTTTTTAATGTCACTGCATTTAACTGCAAACATGAAATAAATAAAGAATGCAAAAGTAATTGCCTGATAAATGTATTGCACAACCCACAGTACAGTTCAGGGCTGTCTTCAGGCCACTTTCAGTCGCATAATGCTCTCTATTCCTCTCACCCAAAGAACAAAGTATATGCGTAAGGTAGCCCACATTCTGGGCAGATATCATGCGTATAATTCACAGATTCTAAGGAGCAATAACAATAAACTGTAAAGCAGGATTGTAGTTTGATAACTAATGTGTTCAAATAACTGCACTAGGGCTGTATTCATTGCATGTGTGTTCTAATGTCATTGCAGTCAATTGTTACATTATGTGCACATGTCCTCTGGAGTCACAGCTTTTGGGTTCTACTCCCATGCCTGCCAACTAAGACATGATGGCTGTCTAGTCTACTTAATGTACACAAACATACCTCTCAACTCTCAACTGTCATGATTTTTCATAATGTAATGACAACTGCCTAATCTGTCTGTCTGTGATTAGCAGATAAATGATTACCTGGAATGAAATGTACTTGCAAATCCATTCACAGAACACCTTGGTATTTATGTACGTGCACATTATGTGAAACAGATCCGTGTAGTTGCATACCTGCATTTGTTAGTGTTTGGCTCATACTGTCCCATGCTAACAGCTTGAGATGTATGTACATGCTACATCATCTAAGAATTTGAGTCACTTTACTCACAACTGACACTGTGGACTTGTAGAAGTATGTACCACCATCTGCGAATTTACTAATGGTATGTGTTTCTCTCTCTCCCCACCCCTTATCTTCTTTAATTTATTAATGTTATTTATTATTATGATTTAATATTAATATATTCTGTTAAACTAACTGTTATGTTGACCTTATGAGTTATTTCAAACTGGATTGCTGTTAACATACTTACTGTTATGTTATTTATCATTGTGCTCCAGATAATATACCTTAACATTCTGTTGATCAAATTTGTCTTATGTAATTGTAGATATAATTGTATATTAATGCCTTAATATTACTGTACAGTGAACAAATACTGTGTCTGATAATATATAAATTGTACTATTCCGGAGCTTTTCTCCCCAGGCCTCCGCTGAAAATGGGCTCCTGGCCAAGTCGGACTTTCCCGGTTAACAAATGTAATAAATAAAATAAAGCATGTATTTGGATTAATTAATATTATGTTCCATTTGGGTAATACTAACATCGGTTTGGTTATTACTAACCTGAACTTACCATTATATCTAATTTACTACAATGCGACAAGGTAGGCTGGTTCCAGGTGATACACCTACCTTAGCTCCTACTGCTACGGCACTGGGGCCCAGCATGATTGGGATGCAGCCTGGTGGTGCCCGCTCTGCTGCCCCTGCACTAACTGCAGCATCAGGTAGTTCTGTTCCACAGGCCAGGGCTGGGCCCCCTCTGGGAGGAGTGGTAGAGGGTGATGTTGTCACCCATGAAGAGCTACCAGGATTAGTGCACAGGATAGTGTTGCAAGGTTTTGGACATTGCCTGTGCTGGATGGAGGACATGCTCATCACCTTCATGGGCAGCCTCACACCAGAGCCCAGCCTCCACCACTGCCACCCCAGGGCAGTTAAGGAGCAGTACTGACAGTCACATGGTGGGGACTTGAGTTACACTGCTACTTTATTGACAGTCGCATGATGGGGACTTGAGTCACACTGCTACTTTACTGACAGTCGCATGGTGGGGACTTGAGTCACACTGCTACTTTGTGGGGGCACCTGAGACTGGGATTCCAAACACCCTCCCCATCCAAGGTGCCCCCCCTTGTGTCACACACCACTGCTGTCTTGTCTGTCTGCAAAAGCTTCCTCACCTTCCAAACTTATTTCCCCCACATGTACCTATGTCCGTTCCCCAACAATCCACTCTTACCTTAAAAAAAATGGGCACCTGTTCCAAAACAATACTGTCCCATACATAGCTCTCCATTTCACACACGTGTCCACTCGACACAGGAAATTGGTCCAATTGGCTTGAAAACACAGTTATGTTGTCAACTCCTCTTTTTCTGGAGGTGACAGTCCAAATTCATATACAAATCCTGACAAAGTGCACAGTATTTGCTGAAGAAATGGATAGCTATGGTTCTTACCTACACCCTTGCTGCAACCTGTAGCACATACATCTGTATGTAAAAGTAGCTGCTACAGACGTACTTTCTGTGATGGCATAGTATCTTGACCCCAGTAATGTCCAGCACAACATATCAGAAGAGGCTTCTAATCTACATGAAGGCCTTATATCTTGTTCAGTGATTGCATTTAATTGGCTGATTATATTGTAAATCAGCTGTGTTGGCTGCAATTAGCATTTCAGAACCACAGATTGGTTAACAGCCAATCACCTGGTAATGAGAACCATATTAAAAAGACAAACAGCTGGCTAGGATAACTTCTTCACACAGTAAACACGTTGCCAAAAACTTTATATATCTGCACATTTCAACAGAGGAGTATTGTACTCCATCAGGTATGTAACCTTTTTGTTTACAATATGATGCATATGTGTGAATAAACTTAGGGGAATGGGGATTACAGCATTAAGTCTTTCTGAGAACTGTAATGATGACATGGTATTGAACCTCAGATTTGTTACACCTACAGAGGATGTCCAGTACATCAAGGGTGGAATGTTTTTTGTCACTGCGGCACAATGGCCTCATGGGGATGTCCCTTTATAGTTGTTGTAATAGCACACGTCAATTGTTTGATAGTGTTGTTTTGACATATTATCGGGGGGGTTGCCCCTAGGGGACACACTAAAATATACTCCTGTGTTCGTTGTATGACCATACAGCAGTATCTGTCATGGCACGCACAGGAATACCTGACTATTGCTACTATCTCTGTTGCACCCACACTCATAGTATGTTTGAACAGGAGAGTATGATCACGATCATACAGCAGTATCTGTCATGGCACACATGGGAATACCTGACTATTGCTACTATCTCTGTTGTATCCACACACGTAGTATGTTTGAACAAGTGTTGGGTGTGTGATCATACAGCAGTATCAGTGACGGCTGGTGACTTCAAATTAAAGGGGGGTTGCAGAAGACAGCTGAATGGGTGGGGCCAATTGGAATGGGGTGTGACCAACCAGAAAGGGGTGGAGCTATGCTCAAAACCACAACAATTGGAACTTTATTTAAATATGCTGCCCTGGGTGCCAAACCGTCATTACGAGAGTCCTATCCATACAAAATGAAGTGTAGAAAAAAAATATTTCAATGCATTGGCTACATGACAGCTTACTTAATATCTAGATGGAAACGCAAAGGTTGTGAGGCATGAAAAAATAAATTACTTTTTAAATGCATTACTGGAATGCCAGTCAAAATCAGGTATAAAAAAAACAAGCAGCACTCAGCTCAAACCACTTCTCCTTGTAGTGCAATTCCAATTATAATTTATATTCAGCTTTATAAAATTACCAAGTAACATGCTGAAAGTAGCAATCTCTGTGATACCCCCACTTGTAAAAATGTTTCTTATACAAAAAGACCTGCTGCCTGACAACAACTATCTACTTGTTTCATGGGAAAAACATGATCAAAGTAAAAAATGAACAGCAAACAAGAAACAAGCTCAAGATACATTGCTTAAAGGATTACTGCATAGGATATGGACCACACATGATAGATTGGCATTCTGTTTAGTTTACATGTAAAGCCTGCAAAGATGACTGCAAATGTAATGAGCTTCTTAAAATACTGTAATCATTTCCTTTATTACAAATACTGTCATATGCATTTCAATACCTAAGGCTTATACGTTATCTAGTTATGTAAATATTCTCTGCATGGCAACAACAAAAAGGCTTTCGATGCTGGTAATTCTTTATCAGTATGCTTATTAAAGCTTACTTGCATCTTAGAATCTCCGACAAGCTTACCTGATGGTCATTAAAGCAATGCTACTTAAACACAGAGCAACAAGGCACTGTGACAGCATGCATTTTCTGAAGAAGCATAAATCAACAGTATAAAAATATGACAGAAAACTAGAACATTCTGCAAAATCAAGGACAGATGAAAATCCACTGCCGTACTTGTGTCTACCTTGGATGGGGGAATACTCTGCACACTTACACTGCATAACTGCTCCTTGCCTTGCTTGGACACATCCAGAGTCACTACATGGGGGAGTGGGGTGCAACAAGTATGTCACAATTTGAAATATCTCTGGCTGATGGTGATGGCTCTGACACTCATACCTCTCAACCTCAGAGCAAGAAATCTGGACAAAGCCATACATAGAAGTGGGACACAGACCCAAAAAATAAGGACAATTTTTTAAATACTGCTCTTCAAAACTTAGAAAGACAATAGAATAGTAGAAGGTCTTGCATTTGTATGAATTTTCTGAAGGTTATGAAATCTGAAACTCAGATGTCTGCCATTATTTTTCTAACCTCAGTCATTAATGATTTGCCACTAATTTGTCAGAAAACCACAATTTTATGAAAAACGGACCAAAAATGTGATGCAAAAATATAAAATTGCCACACAATACAGCTGGGAACCTATCAAAGAAGGGAGACCTTTTTAATATTAGTACTGTTAACTTGAGCAACTGACAAAATTAGAGAATCTACATGCACTTCTGAAATAAAAGTAATCTATAACTCTGATCATTACAGTTATTTATAATTGTGAACCCTCTATGTTTTCTTCCAAAATTGCTATTTTGCAGAGAGATTATTAGGGGGAAAGCAACATTTTGAACCAAAATTGGGGACAGTTTAGAGGTTTGGATATTCCTAATTCTATAAAGCAATTTGCATGTACCTCTCAACCTCTTAATGCAGGAAATCTGGACAAGGCCAAATATATTTGGGGGAACAATACATACAAACAGTACTAAAAATTGCTCTTGTATAAACTTAAGGCAGTTGATAGAATAACATGTCTTGCTTTAGCATGCATTTTTCTGAAGGTCATGGCATCTGAAACTTAATGTCTGTCATTATTTAGTGACTTCATTCCTAAATGATTTGCAAGAAAACCACACATTTTATGAGGAACAAACCAAAAATAAGAAGCAAAAATCTATTAATTCTGCAAAAATCTGGACAGTTGAGAGGTATAGTTCAGCCAGGTCTGTCTGAATTTGCTGCCCTTCCCCCCTCACAAAATCATGGTCGAATGGAGCCACCCTCCTGCAGCCATTCCAATGTCCCATTCATTGGTTATTTCGCCCTATTTACCATAAATACTGTAATGTGCATACTGCTTTCCTTCTGCAATGATTTGGATTTCATTTGAAAGTTTTATTTTACATTTTACAACACAAACACTTAATAGATATCTGCTAAACAAAGCAATGCAGTCTCACAATGAAAATAGACTTAGCATTAAAACTTCTCTGCCCTTGAAACTCTCATTCATTGAAGCAGCATTGAAACCCACATACAAAGAAAATATATTTTGCCAGTGGCAGATAAAGATTAATTTTGGGCTGTTTTCAAATCATAGGCCCCTTGCACACGAAACATACACGTGCTCTTTGATACACCTTCCTGATTATATTAAATTATATTCCTTGTACAATACAGTACAGTTGTTAGAGAGCATTTTAAATGTATTGTTTTGAACATTTTTTCAATAAACAATGAAACAAAATGCATGCACCAACTGCCTAATTCAGAACATTTCCATCATAAAAGTCTACTCAAAATTCTACAGTCCACCAGTAACAGTTCACCAGTATCAGTAAATATGCACAATATCTGAAGTAGTAAAAGTCATCTAAATAATTCCCACATTAAAGAAATTTGTAACTAATGAAGAGGTTGCTGCTAGAAAACAACTTGATATTTCATTGTTTCATCTACAAGTAAAGTGCCTGTTGCCCTTGAGGAATAAATTGTCTATGTTGCATTAAAAAATTAAGCTAGTAATATTGCAATAGGGAATGGATGACAACAAGTTTATTGTTACTAGGTATCTTCGCCAAAAAGGACTTCAGAATCCACCCCCTGTACAACACAGTACAGTATCAGCAATGCATCTACCTAATGTGGGAGAAGAACCCACAGCCTTCTGCATCAAAAGTACACTACCTGTTGTGCTATTAACAATACAAGCAGACTCAGCATAAGCAGCACTAAACTTTAGTTCCCCTGCAGCTCTCAGCTCCTTGTAAAATCTACTCGATACTCAGCTGTATCTCTGAACTTTGCAGTACAAAAAATCTGGAAAAAGCCAACATTTATCGGGGGGGGCAAAAGCCCAAAAACCAGGAACTCATTTTAAACATTGCTTGTATAATGTTGGAAAGTTGCTAGAATAGGATGCCATGTTACCACCATACATTTTACTGCCAAGTCTTAAACCCAGGACCCTGTGTAAAACATTCAGAGAAACATATCACTATGCCAAAGCAGCTGTTTTGTGAACATAGCTCTCAACCTCTTAGCAAAAGACACCTGGACAAAGCCATTAATGAGAAATACAGCCCCCAAACATATTCAGTAAATTCAGTTCTCGCCATAGTTCTCGACCTTAGCACAAAAAACCTGGACGAAGCCAATAATGAGGGAATACAGTCAACAAAATAGGGACAAAATTTCAAATATCCAATCTTATAAACTTAGAAAATTATTTTTATTTAACATGTTAACCAGGAATGTCTGAATTGGAACAAACACCAACTTTTAGCAGAGCAGGGAGAAACACTCCAGACATATAGACTCCACACAGAAGGCACCCTAGCCAAGAATCAAACCAGAGAACCTGTAGCTGTCAGGCAACAATGCTACCAGTGCAGCACTGCACTACTGACTTTGCAAGGGAAAAACAAACATTCAGAAACCACAGATTTTATGAGGAACAGAACAAATATGAGGCAAAAATCTGTTTTTATTTACAAATGGTGGTGGATAGGGAAGTCAGGCCCTTGCCACCTGCACTTAAGGTACAGGGTTCAAGCCTGACCTCTCTAGCTACCAGCAGATAATGACTGGAGCATTACACACACACCCCATAATAAAAGCAAACTACGAAAATCTGCAGCATAAGAAAATATAAGCATAATGGAAAAACCAACAGCTAAAGCATAATACGAATGGCAGCTCATATACACTTTCCCTGCTAACACACACATTACACTTACTCTGCTAACCTAATTAAAATTACACTTTCCCTGCTAACGTGAATAAAATTACATATTACACTTTCCCTGCTAACCTGAATAAAATTACACTTACCGCTCTGTCCAACGTACAGCTTCCCTCATGGCTACTTTCCACACACAACTTACTTTTTTTTTCCAGTTTGGCTGGTGGCTGGTTTCTGTTTCCTGTGATAGGCTGAAGGCTCCAGCCTGCGAGTGATGCAGCCCAGTCTTCTCTATATGCAGGTAACGACAACCGCACAGACTTCTTGGTTGCAGGGCAGAGATGCCTTTTCCCTTATCCAGATTGCCTAACAGGCAGTCTGGATAAGGGAGAAAGGCATCTCTGCCCTGCAACCCAGAAGTCTGTGCTGTGAGCATGCGTGGAGGGTTTTTTTTCATGAGGTTTTTTTTTTTTTCCTGTTTTGATTTTATGTTTGCCGTTTTTTTTTTCTTTTCTTTTTACAGGTGGGAGGGCTGCAGTCCTGCAGTCCTATAGCACGAGTCGCCCCTGAGCAGTATCTGTCATGGCACCCACAGGAATACCTGACTATTGCTATTATCTCTGTTGTATCCACACACATAGTATGTTTGAATAAGTGTTGAGTGTATGATCATACAGCAGTATCTGTCATGGCATACATGGGAATACCTGACTATTGCTACTATCTCTGTTGTATCCAAACATGTAGTATGTTTGAACATGTGTTGAGTGTATGATCATACAGCAGTATCTGTCATGGCACACATGGCAATACTTGACTATTGCTACTATCTATGTTGTATCTACACACGTAGTATGTTTGAACAAGTGTTGAGTCTATGTTCATACAGCAGTATCTGTCGTGGCACACATGGGAATAGCTGACTATTGCTAGGTTCTTAGTTGTATCCACATGTTTAGTATGTTTGCACACTGTGGAATATGACATGTGTGATCAAGCAGTGGATACTGCCAGCCATTCTGTTCTTGCATCTCTACATAGTCCAAAAGGCGTACACAGATTTGGAGTACCAAACAGCTTTAACCCTGGTACCTCAGCATTTCGCCTTCAAGGGATATCAAAATATCAAACTGTAAAGCTTCAGTATACTAGACAATTAAAAAAAACAATTGTGTTTCAAAATTTGTCTATAGATCCCACTTTTAAAGTGACCAGTGCACATTATACATAAACTCATCCCTTAGTCATGAAAAATTACTACATTTCACATAGGACATCAGCAGCAGCAAAATTACAACTTAATTACAATAAATTCTACAACAGCAACATCTTCAATAAAATTCAGCCAAATTTACATAAAAATGCAACAACATCCTCTCATAATCTATGTATGTACTCACATAAAAATATTAAAAAAAAAATATATATATATATATATATATGGGTCTACTTTGAAAACTCGAATGCTCACAACATCGAGTTTTACAAAATCGAGACCACAATGTCGGAAATGCTAAATACCGAGATTTCAGTACATCAAGCAACAGGACATCGAAAGAGAAATATCACAACATCGTAACCCATAACATTAAAAAATAGCGGGCAGAAATCACACCTCTGGTGTCCAATCAAGCACCTGCCTGCTATTTTTCGATGTTATGGGTTACGATGTTGTGGTATTTCTCTTTCAATGTCTTTTTGCTCGATTAATGAAATCTCGGTATTTAGCATTTCTGATGTTGTGGTCATGACTTTGTGGAACTCAATGTTGTGAGCATTTGAGTTTTCAAAGTAGACCCATGTATATATATGGAATACATGCGTTTGGTCACACGACCAAATGCCAAACGTCGTTTTTTCCGAACTTTGATGTTGAATCTCCAGGTGTCAAATGGTCAGAATGTCATACAAAATTCCAAATTTGATGAATTCCAAACGCTCTACCTCAGAAACAAGAGCTACCATGGGCCCCAAAGCGGGGGTGTTTTGCGTTCGCTTACTTTGTGTTTGCATTTATGCGGACTCGCAGACATGTGTTCGACCATTTTCCGGTTGGCCATCTACCAGTTGACCAAATGCGTGCACACCTATATAAATAAATAAATAATATATATATATATATATATATATATATATATATATATATATATATATATGGTCTAGGACACATGCTCGACTAGCATATGTCTGAATCACAAAACATCGAACACACATACAAGAAAGCGCTTAACATTGAAAAGCGCTTCCGTGTATGTGTAGTTCAAAAAAAATCTACGTTTCTGCAGGGGAGCTTTTCACCCCTGCACCCCCCCTACTTTATTATTCTCACTCTGAGATCACACTACAGTGGGGAAAAGGGAATTTTCCCTTACCTGCACTGTAGTCCGATCTACAAAACAGGCACACATACACGGAAGTGCTTGTCGATGTTAAGCACTTTTGTGTATGTGTGTTCGATGTTTTGTGATTCAGACATATGTTAGTTGAGCATGTGTCCAGATCCCATATATATATATATATATATATATATATATATATATATATATATATATATATATATATACAGTAAAATTTCTTCAAAAATTTAACAGCACCTCCTGGTTTAATCCACATGGGATCAAGGTTCCAAAATTATAAATGAAAGTAGTCTCTAGCTGATTTAACTTATTATCCAATTTCCACTCGGACCCATAATAGTTCATTAAGGTCTTGTCTTTGTGGGAGATGCAGTATGTGCCATAGAATCAGATATTTATCTAATACTATGATCAATGGACACAGGTTTGTCTCTCTAGCAAGGTTTAATTGCCAGTCATGTGGGGTTATATACATTCTGGGATGTGGGTGTGATGCAGTTAGATGGTATATAGGTAAGGCCAAAAGAAAAGTTAAGATTAGAATTTTGGAACATTTGGGAAAAATTAGAAGGGGTATTATAGGCTTTATTTCAGTGGCAGAACATTTTATTGAAGCCTATTTGGGAAATTTTGATTCCCTGTTTTTTGTGTATTAGCCCAGTCATCTGGCAACTGTGCTAGTGGCACTTTATTTGCTAATAAGTTAAATCAGCTGGAGACTACTTTCTTTTATAATTTTGGAACCTTGGTCCCACGTGGATTAAACCAGAAGGTGCTGTTAAATTTTTGAAGAAATTTCACTGCCAAAATGTTTATATATAATTATATGTGTGTGTGTGTGTGTGTGTGTGTGTGTGTGTGTGTGTGTGTGTGTGTGTGTGTGTGTGTGTGTGTATATACATATATATATATATATATATATATATATATATATTTTTTTTTTTTTTTATGTGAGTACATAAACACATTATGAGAGGGTGTTGTTGCATTTTTTATGTAAACTTGGCTAATTGTTTTTTGATGATGTCACTGCTGTAGAATTTATTGTAATTCAGTTGTAATTTTGCTGCTGCTGTAGTCCTATGAGAAATGTAGTAATTTTTCATGACTAAGGGATGTGTTTATGTATAATATGCACTGGTCACTTTAAAAGTGGGATGTATAGACAAGTTTTGAAACACAATTGTTTAGTTGTTTAATTGTCTTGTATATTTAAGCTTTACAATTTGATATGTTTATATCCCTTGAAGGTGAAATGCTGAGTTACGAGGATTAAAACTATTTGGTACTCCAAATATGTGTACGCCTTTTGGATTTATTAGGTTTTTGTGTGTTTTTTTTTTGTTTTGATAAGTGTTTATTGTTTGGGACCATTGGTGTTACCATTTCTTTTGGTGACTGCAACAAATAGTTTGTTTATTGAACTACTGAAGGAGAGAGAATCCAGGCTGACTTTAGCTGATCCATGGAGCTCTGCAGGTTATAATGACCAGTCAGTGAAGTTTGAACAGCTGGAGAGACTGATGGCAAAATAAATTAATCTTTTTTATGATACTAAACTGCTAGAGAAATATTTGGCTTCAAATATAACTCCTAGAGGTCTAAGTATAGACCGACTTCCAGCCGGAGGGTTTACAGAGGCAGAACATTTATTGTTAGAATGGTGTGAGGTTTCATTACAATGTACTTTCGGCTGGTTAAAAATCTTAGTGAAAAGGCACTTGCATACTTAAAACAAGTTCAGCAAGAGATTACTAGCCTAAAGAGCTCACTAAAGCAACACATTTCTGAGCTCTCGTTTATTACAAAATTTACTGACATTAAACAAAAACTGAAGAAAGTGGAAACTGAAACAATTGACAGAAAGAAGAAAACAATAGAAAGGGATGACTTCGCCAGTGGTTCTGTGTATTCAGTTCACCGGTTCCCTCGCAAGGGAAGGTTACAAAATAGAAAGGACAATTTTTTGTCATTTAGCCATGATTCTTCATATTCTTCAGCTACAACTTCTTTAAAAAAGAATGTCTCTTTTGAGATGCTGCCCAATGCTGGATCAGCTGGTCAGGAGAACCAATCGGGTTCATCACAGGGCTGTCAGGGTTTTCAGCACAGCAGCAGCAATGGGAATGCAGGCAGCAAAGAGAAAAAGAAAGAGAAATGTTAGGTTTTAGAAATTTGCAACATGTATCTTCACAAATTGTTGGTAATGGACTCAATGAAATTCAACGTAGTAATGTTGATTGTTTAAAAATTGCTAATTTAGCACTTTCTGACACAGTTATTGGTGTGTTGTTAAAAGGAGATAAGTTTGTTCCCACTAAATGTCCCTCTCCTGCTAATCTACTTATTGAAGCTAGCAAATTTTGTTGCAAACTCCATTTAAAAGTGTATTTTTCTAGAGACACTTTATTTAACATGCAAAGAAATGTTTCATCCTTATCTGAAAATTCTGAGGACTCATTGTTAGATGTATCTATATATCACTGATGAAAGTTTAAATGTACTTAATTGCAGCACTGAAGAAAGCACTGAGTGTAGCACTGCTTTTGTTACTGGCTATGGTCCGCTTGAGATTCCTAGTTTACCTAATGTGGAAAACACTTTTTGTCCCCCTAAACTGTCTCCTGTTGCTGCTATGTTTGAAAAACTGTTGCTGAATAACATTGAAAGAATTTAGTATATTTAAATGAAGAATAGCAGGAATTTTCCAAAGTTTGTTGCCAGATAGATTATATTTTTAGGGTAGCAGACAAGGGTGGTAACTGGGTTATTATGGACAAAGTTGGCTACCAGAACATGGTAACTGAACTTCCGTGTGACAACAGAATGTATGTTAAGCTCCCCCACAACCCTCTTGCATGGTTTAATGTTGAGTTAAGTTAACTATTGGAGAAGGTGGAAAGACTGTGGTTCCTTTCATCACAGTCAGCACTGGCAATAAACAACTTCTTGAGACCCATATTTTTATGCTATACCAAAGATTCACAAGAATTTGAGCAGGTCACCAGGGAGACTGATTGTTGCTGGCATTGGTTTTTACCTGGAAAATGTGGAGGTATTATTGGACTCTTTACTAAAAAAGCATTTCAGTTCTGTACCAGCCCACATAAATAACACACAAGAGCTTTGTGTTCTAATGTAGAATATAGTGTGGAAAAAAGAATATTTTGGGGCCACTTTGGACATTTCTTCTTTATACATGAACATTACAACAGCTAAGGGTCTTGAAGCTATGGCATCAATACTGGGTGAAGGGCCCTGCAGTATCTAATTTTGGAGCTACTTGAATTTTGTTTTGGAGCTACTTGAATTTTGTTTAACACAATACTATTTTAGTTTTAACAAGGAATATTATCTGCAGATAAGGGGCATTGCTATGGGACTCATTTTGCTCCCACTTATGCTGTTTTGTAAAGTGGTTTGTGTATATCCATATTTATTACAAGGAGAAGGTGATGTTATATAGGTGATACATAGACTATTTGATTTTCATGTGTAAGCGACCTCTATCTGAGTTTGAGAAATTTGTGGGGGATTTGAATTCCAATAGTTATGGTTTATAGTTTTGTTGTCACACAGACTTCAGTACCATTAGTTTTCTGGATGTCCACTTATTTGTGAATGAGATCGGAGTTATTCAATATGTTCCATTTATAGGTTCATAGGTTGGTATTAGGCTATCGGCCCTATAGCCTATACAAGCCTAGCCATAACAATTCCCTGGCTATTTCTTCCCACACTATTTACTTCCCTGGACCCCTGTCTAGTAGGGCGACTGATGTAATCCCCAGGGTGAATTTCCTTTCTCCCATCCAATTGTCAAGGTTCCTTTTGAAGAGGGCCAAAGAGGCACTCTGCTTGACATGTATGGGCAGTCTATTCCAGAGTCTGGGGAGTCTCTGTGTCAGGAACCTATCCCTCCAGCATGTTTTGTTTATTGTGATGACACGGTATAGATCCCTGATGTTTGTGTCTCTGAGGGATTGGGATTTCTTTAAATGTAGCATGTCCAACAGCTCTGGGTTTGACATGGCCTTGTATGTTGAGCAGAGATCGTCTCTAAGTAGACGATATGCAACAGAGTTTAGCTGGAGTTTTTTAAGGTGGTCAGTGTAGGGCATCTGTTTTAGGTCTGTGATTCTTTTAGTGAGGTATTTCTGTGGCCTTTCCAGTTGTTGCAGATGTCTTGAGAGGTACATACCAAACGGGGTGTTGTATTCTATAATGGGTCTAACGAGTGATGAGTACAGTGGGACAATGACCTCCTTTTTCCTGGATGAAAAGCCCTTAGTGATGTGGTGTGCCACATAGAAGGATTTCCTGACTGTTGTGGCGATGTGGTTATTGAAGGTGAGGCCACTGTCCACCTGTGTCCCTAAGTCTCTTGTCACACTTTCAGTGTTTAGTGTACTGCCACCTGTGTGGTAATTCATGGGTACATGAGCTTGAGCCCATGGCTCTGGCACCAAGCATCTGTTTCTGTAAGGCTCTTTTGTAGAGTATCCACATCATTTGGCGATTCAGTAATGGCTCCTAGTTTGCAGTCATCTGCAAACTTTGTTAGCCAGAGTCCCTTAGTTTTGGCCTATGAAGTAGATGCCAAACAAGAGTGATCCCAGGACTGAACCCTGAAGTACTTCACTTATCTGGAGCTGGTTTTGGAGTCGGTTACTGAAAAATTTATTTTAATTTGCGTGCTCTGCTCCTATGCCTGCTGGATCCAAAGTCTTCTTAAGACACACAGTCTTGCTGTGCTGTTTACTGCTGAATCGGGGACACAGAGCTTTGCATGACTCCATCTGTAGTCTATTTAAAGCACCAAGCCTTTCAAATTGCACACTGATAAAGAAATACATTTTGCAGCTATAAGCACAGTTACAGATAACTTATTTTATAACAAACCACACGTAGTCTGTCAAATTTGTAGCATATATTTACAAAGTTTTCCTTCATTACAGATATGAATGATGACTTCTACAAAATACCTCTCTCTGTCCTTCTCTCACATAACTGAATTACTACAATTGCTATATACAGAGCTAGTCACTCACACAGATTATTTCCTCTTGGTATATTTTTCTGGCCTTCTGTGGGAAGTCACATAATGTCTGTTTTTAGACTTTTCTATTGTCCTTTTGTGTTTAAGCACTTTTGCTGATGTGAGGATGCCATTCTGAAAGGAAACATCTGTATAAGCTGTTCCTATAGAAAAAACATCACATATTGCTGAATTTATAAAAAAGGATGTCTGTTAATAGATATTTGTTCTGCAAACATGCAAAAATAATGTAATGCTTGTTTTCCAATATTGCTTTGTTAGGCATTTTCTTTTTGATGCTGTGAAGAGAAGCCTGTCTGTTCAAGCAAACTTTTTCTTTCAACATATTTACAACATAATTCATTTCAGCCTAATATTCATATCTAACAGTTACTTTTACAGTGTGGGTTCTGTCAGTAAGCCAGTTGGCAACCCATCGAGTGATGTAGGGATTAATGCCCAGCTTAGCAAGTCTATCTATAATTCTGGAGTGAGGGATGGTATCAAAGGCCTTGGTGAGGTTCAGATAGGCTGTGTGGTCTGCCTTACCCTTGTCCACGACTCTGGAGACTGATTCAAAGAAGTCATTCAGGTTCAGGAGACAAGATTGGCCCTTCACAAACCCAAACTGGGTTGGGTCCAATGTTTGATGGTTGCCAATGTCTTTGTTTATAAGTTCCATGATAATACGTTCCATGACTTGCAGATCAGGCTCATCAGACTGATGGGGCAGTATTGCCCGGGATGCAAGGTGGTTCCCCCCTTGTGGAGTGGGATAACTGTAGCTGTGCGCCACTCAGTGGGCATGAAGCCTAATGTGAGGCTATGATTAAACATGACACTTAGGTGAGGTGCCAGTTCATTTTTTAGTTCATGTAGTACACAGTCCAGGATGTCATCTGGTCCCATGGATGCTGTATTCTTAGCTTTGGAGAGTGCGTTTTTTACATGTGTGGCCATTAATATCAGAATTTGGCAATCTTCCAGTATTGAGATGGGCCATTTATGGGGTGAGAGGGGTGTGAAGTTGGCACTGAATTGATCTGCCAGGATATTGGCAATATCCATGGGATCATATATTTAATGCCATTCTGTTGTAGCTCAGAGCAGATCTGAGCATTGCCATTTAGATTCTTGATATAGTTATATAATGCCTTGTGGTTGTCTTTTAAATCTTTGGCAATTTTATTTTCATAACTAGCTTTGAAGGATTTTATGAGGGATGTCAGCTTCCTACTGAGGCTGGTAAGGGAGTTTTTTGCATCCTGGGATTTTCCTCTTTTCTGCAACAGTTTCTTCCTTTTGTTGTAAAGTTTGTTTATGGCAGGGGACCTCCAGATTGGCTTCCTTTTGGAGGACAGCTTCTTAATTCTATTTGAGATGGTACGATTCATGCATGAGTGGATGTGCTTCTACAGTGCCTTAGTGTAGGATTCAGCAGTCGAACTTTCAGTTCCCGTCTGCATGGGTGTCATGAAGTTGGTCCATGAAGTTGGCTTTGGAGAAGTTTTTTTTATAAAGGCTTCCTTACTGGGGGGTAGGGGTGGAATGTGGATGTTAAGAGTGATTAGCTTATGGTCAGACCTGACCAATGAGGGGGTGACCATAAGTGTGGAGCATCGATTCCCAATGTTGATAATGACCAGGTCTAGGATTTTGGAGCCCCTGGTGGGGTTATGGATTAGTTGATCCATTGCATTGGAATTTCTGAATTCCAAGAACTGTTGGGCAAAGGTGTTGGTACACGAGTAGTTTTGGGCAAAGGTGTTGGTACATGAGTAGTTTTCCCAGTTAATGGCAAGGTAGGTGAAATCACCCAGTATTAGGGTGTTTGGTTGTATCTTAATATTTTCCAGTATGTTTAGAAAGGTGTAGTGAGAATCTTGGGGCATGGTGGGGGATCTGTAGCAAGCTACAATTTGGATTATAGTCTTATCTAGTGTTAGTTGCACCTGGAGAATTTCAGATGAATTGTGTTGGACAACTAGCCTGGTGGTGTGAATATCCTCGGTGAATATGGACACTCCTCCACCTTTAGTGTTTCGGACTTGGTTTGGTGGCCGAAAAGTGTGGTAAGAGTTGTAGCATGGTATTGCAGGGTTGCTCTCTGGAGCCTTGAACCAGGTCTCAGTTACTTCACAGATATCGATGTTCTCCATTTTTATGAGTGCCTCGAGAGAGTGCATTTTGATGTTTAGACTTCTAGCATTGACTAGCATTACCTTCAGAATTTGCATGCTTGTACCTGTTATGGTGGTGGTTTTGTCTTTTGAACTTTGCCTAAAAAGGCACTATATGGGTGGCAAGAGCCTTAGCCAGTAACCTGAATCCCTGGGGTGACAGGTGCAGACCATCTCTGGCAAAGCATTGTGGCCTGCTGATCATGTCGTTCCAGGCAGACAGATACTGGATCCCCTTTGAATGACACCAGAAGCTTAACCAATTTTGAAGTTGATCATTTTTTCCTTATATTATGGTATCATTCCGGGCAGCCACGGTGGTGCAGCGGTTAGTGTTGTCACCTCACAGCAAGAGGTTCTCCGGTTCAATTCTCAGCTGGGGTGCTTTCTGTGTGGAGTTTGCATGTCCTCCCTGTGGTCACGTGGGTTTCCTTCGGATGCTCCGGTTTCCTCCCACATCCCAAAGACATGCTGTAGGTGGATTGGACACTCTAAATTAGCCCTAGCTATGAGTGTGTGCATGTGTGTGCCTTCTGTGGAAGGTTGGGCGCTGGGCTGGCAACTCAACGCCGTAAAAACTCTGCAGCCAATCATGAACGTTCAGATGATCTGCTGTGGTGACCCCTAACTGGGAAAAGCCGAAAGAAGAAGAAGATTGTGGTATCATTCTGGGCAAAGGCAGGATGCTACTCAGGGCTAGGGCCATACCTGCCTGGGCCACATGATCCAAGAGGTCTTCCATGTCTCTTTTCATGTAGTCCAGGGAGGTACGTCTCAAGTCATTCACTCCAACATGGACAATGATAGAGTCATATCTGAACTAGGTGTGGACTGACTTGAGAGCATGCATTATGTGGTGGATCCCGGCACCCAACAGGCAGCTGACTGTAATTTTCTCCTTGTTTAGCCTGTTGAGTGGGACATTAGTGTGCCTGACTATAGAGTCACCTATGACTAAAGTGTTAGGTATGTTGTCTTGCCTTAGGGGCTGTTGCTGAATTGCACACTGGTATTGTGAGCTATATGACACTTTGGTTGTGATTGGTGTTTGTTTGCATTTCAGCTTTAGAGGTCCTTGTTGCTTGGGCAGGTTACAGGTAAGGGCCCTCTGCATATGTGGATTCAATGTTGCTATATGTGGGTGTTGGTGGTGTGGGTTTAGAAGGGCTATGTGTTGCTTGAGGTGTAGTGTGGGTGTTAACCTTCTCCTCTTGACTGTCTAGCACAATCTTGGGTGGAGAGAGCTTTGCTACCAGTTTGGCTATGTAAGTGCATCTCTCACAGGTTGTAGTGTTGGGTGGTAGGAGGAGAGGGTTATCTGTGTACATGAGTCAATTGCTGCATTGCTCCAGTATGCCCAGGTGGACAGGAGAAATCACATGAAGCTGACCCTTGGACATGCCTGGTTTGGTGCTTTTTTTGTAAAGTGCAGGAGTTGCTTTCCCTTACCTTAGCAAGGTACTTTGCAGTTATAGGCTGTTTAATGTCTGCTATTAATTTATCCTTATTAACAAGGAGAGTTGAGTGCTTGTATCAGTTTAAGGCTTCCTAGTGCTTTCCAGCAGGTATTAGAGCAAGTGCTAGTCACAGGGATGCTTAAAGGTAAGATGAAAAAAAATGGTTTATCTTAAACACTGTAGTGTGCACTAGATAAGTTAGATGTGAAAGTAGGTAGCAAGTTTTAGTGGAGAGTCACTATTTTTAAAACAGCAAGATAGATTGAAAGGGGGTGGTCACTTTTGCATTCTGGTACTATGTCATACAGTTGGATGGCCAATACATTTAAATAGTTGAAGGGGAGTGATTTAATAAAATGATAATTTTGTGCTTACTCACACAAGCCAGTGAAAGCAGAGAGTAAATGAGATATATGGTCAAATTAACATAAGAGGCAGGCAGCTAGAAAGACAGTGGTATTTAAGAACATGACAGTAAACAGGTTTGGGGAAAATTTCTGCCTAACTCACAAGAGACGGAGCTGTGGTCTCTTTTTTGAAGTTTTAATATGCAGTTAAAAGCAGAGTACACGTAAAACACAATGTAAAGAAAACAAATCACAATATTCAAAATATAAAAAGGCAATAAAGTAATACAAAATACAACAAATAAAAAGTAAACTAACATTTCCTTCACAGCAAAGTGCAGCAGAGTCTGGGTGAGCCTCTCTTGTTCCCAGCATGCACCCTTAACATATCTTTAAGTCATTGCCTTATGGTGAATTTAGAAGAGTATGGACAAATACTTTTAAGATGGTTTCTAAAGAGAAATCTCTGGCTGAAGTAGAGGAAAGATTATTAGCCAGAGGGTATTGTTGAATAATGTGATAAGTAGGGAACAATGGTATGAGAATAGTAAGTTTGGACACAGAAATCAATTTACTTCAAGAGATGAGGGGACAGAAAATAAAATATTTTATGTTACCAGGTTTAGTCCCTTTTCAGATACATTAGACAGGTGGTTACAAGGTTATGGCCAGTGATAACAGCTGATAACAAACAGCACTTTATTTCCACAACATGTTACTTTTTTTTTTGGTAGATTTTAATTGTTGAACTACCCAGTTTCCAGTCAGACGCAGAATAGTTCATTAGGGTCTTTTCCTTGTGGGAGATGCAGTGTGTGCCATAGAATCAGAAATGTATCTAATGGGCACAGATTTGTCCCTCAAGCAAGGTTTAATTGTCAATCATGTGGGGTTATATACATTTTGGGATGTGGGTGTGATGAGGTTAGATGGTATATAGGTCAGACCAAAAGAAAAATTAAGATTAGAATTTTGGAACATTTGGGAAATATTAGAATGGGTATTATAGGCTTCAGTTCAGTGGCAGAACATTTTATTGAAGCCCATTTGGGAAATTTTGATTCCCTGATTTTGAGTGTGTTAGCCTAGCCATCTGACAACTGTGCTAGTGGCACTTTATTTGTTAATAAGTTAAATCAACTGGAGACTATAGTTTTGGAACCTTGGTCCCACGTGGATTAAAGCAAGAGATGCTGTTAAATTTTTGAAGAAATTTCACTGTCAGCATGTTTATATATAATTGTGTGTGTGTGTGCATGTATATGTATATGTATGTATGTATGTATATATATATATATATATATATATATATATATATATATATATATATATATATATATATATATATATAGTTCCACTTTAGAAGGTCGAATGGCTGAAATTTCAAAATCCATATGGCCGAGACCATATGCTCAAAATTTCAGAAGCTCGACCTTCTGAATGGAGATCGGCATGCAGTGCAGACCGGTAGATTTCCCTTTCTGCAATGTAGTGTGATTTTTTCGGAGTTAGAATAAATAAGTAATGGGGGGTGTGGGGGGGTTCAGGGAGGCTTGCCCCGCTGCAGAAACATTCCCCGGGATTCATGAAGCTCGGCGCAAGGCCGGCGTAAGGCCTGCGCCGGCGGTGCATGGAATATCCGCGTAGATTATTCCGGAATCCGACTACTGCCCTAGGATGCGTGGA
>NC_056750.1:59040287-59069676 GCF_019279795.1 Protopterus annectens | reverse complement strand
CAATTTTGTTTTTTTTGGGGGGCAATTTAAACATTAAAAACACATGCAGCAAGTAGGAGCTCTGATTATACACTTTCTATAGGTACAGGATCAGTTTAAACACAAATATTACCACAGAAATTCAGTAAAGTCACTAGCTACTTATAGACCCTCTGCAACAGCATAGCACAGTCTATGCAGAATAAGAATTTAGCTGCAGGCCATTTAGTTATGCAAAAAAACAGTAAAAGATCCATACAATGAAGAAACACACACTAAGTCATACCAGGTCAGCCAAGGGGGGAAGAGAGAGGGAAATCCTAAGCACATAGATTTGAAAATGAAGCCTGTACTGAACAAAGCAGTTTAATCTGTTTGAGGAAAGAGGGGAGTGGTGGAAAAGAGAGGGCAGTTTGAGTGGTTACAGGGAATAACCTGATTGACTCAAGACACCACACCAGAGATAAGTTGAATGTAAGGGCCTAAACTCTGCACTCAGCACTTTAATGCTATTTGCACTCAGCACTGTAATTTCACTTCTGTTTAGCATGAAAGACAGATGAACAGTGTACAATTTGGGGAATTTTTACAAGGGTTACTTGTTCAAATGTCAGGTTATTGCAGTTTACAATGTTTCCTAACATGTCCTAAAGCTATAATGTAAGTATTATAGCTCTTAACGTAAGAGTCAGTTTACTTAAGTTACAGGGGAAGGAGGCAAACACTCAAGTAGAAAAAAGAGCCCTATGGCTGACCAAAATGGTGACCTACTTAATTACACAGCACTGTAAGTGAAAGCTTAAATGCTTTTTGTGTGCAACCTACTCTGCTTAAATGCTGAGAGAAAATGATTTTGTTATAGTGACCAACTGCAGTCCAGTCGACTCCATTTTGTAGGTAAATGTAGAGTTCAACTAGGAAAAGAGAAAAGCGGTGATTCTAGGGTAAGCATGAAGGCAACAACAGGCAGTTATTCTATAATAATACATTCAGAAAGGTTTGAAGGTGGGGGTTTAAAGTAGCACACTTCAGAATGAACTAAGATTTATAGCTAAGAAACCTAAGCAAGAGAGCAATGCAGTAAATAAACACTTGCCAGATTTTAAAGATATACCAGAAAAGCTAAATCAATTGTTCACAATTGTACAACTGGAAAATTGCCAGTAAAAGCACTTCAGGTATAGCTAGCCCCAGTTATTCAGGTCATAAAAGCATTTCTTCAATGTGTGTGTGCAATTTAAACATTAAAAACACATGCAGCAAGTAGGAGCTCTGATTATACACTTTCTATTGGTACAGGTTTAGTTTAAACACAAATATTACCACAGAAATTACGTAAAGTCACTAACTAGTTATTGAGCCTTTGCAAAAAATAGAGCAGTCTGTGCAGAATCAGAATTTAGCAGCAAGTCATTTAGTTACACAAAAAAGTAAAAGATCCATACAATGAAGAAAGTTACACTATGTCGCACCAGGTCAGCCAAGAGGGGAAGAGAGAGGGAAATCCTAAGCACCTAGATTTGAAAATGATGCCTACACTGAATTGTAGCAGTTTATCTTGTTTGAGGAAAGAAGGGGTGGGGGAAAAAGAGAAGGCAGTAGGAGTGGTAGCAGGGAATACCCTGATTGACTCAAGACACCACACCAGAGGTAAGTTGAATGTAAGGGCCTAAACTCTGCACTCAGCACTTTAATGTTATTTGCACTCAGCACTGTAATTTCACTTATGTTTAGCAGGAAAGACAGACCAACAGTATACAATTTGGAGATTTTTTACAAGGTTACTTGTTCAAATGTCAGACTATTGCAGTTTACAAGGTTTCCTAAGGTGCCCTAAAGCTATAAAGTAAGTATTATGGCTCTTAATGTAAGAGTCAGTTTACTTAAGTTACAGGGGAAGGAGGCAAACACTCAAGTAGAAAAAAGAGCCCTATGGCTGACCAAAATGGTGACCTGCTTAATTACACAGCACTGTAAGTGAAAGCTTAACAAATGCTTTTTGTGTGCAACCTACTCGGCTTAAATGATGAGAGAAACTGATTTTGTTATGGTGACCAATTGCAGTCCTGTAGACAAAGTTTTGTAGGTAAATGTAGAGGTCAGCTAGGAAAAGAGAAGCAGAGATTCTAGGGTAAGCATGAAGGCAATAACAGGCAGGTTTTTTATAATAAAAGATTCAGAAAGGTTTGAAGGTGGGGGCGGTAAAGTAGCACACTTCAGAATGAACTAAGATTTATATTTAAGAAGCCTAAGCAAGAGAGCAATGCAGTAAATAAACACTTGCCATATTTTAAAGTTGTACCAGAAAAGCTAAATTAATTGTTCACAATTGTACAACTGGAAAATTGCCAGAAAAAGTACTTCAGGTATAGCTAGCCCAAGTTATTCAGGTCATAAAAATCACTTCTTTAATGTGTGTGTGTGTGCCATTTAAATATTAAAAACACATGCAGCAAGTAGGAGCTCTGGTTATACATTATCTCTAGGTACAAGTTCAGTTTAAACACAAATATTACCACAGAAATTCAGTAAAGTCACCAGCTACTTATACAGCTTCTGCAAAAAAATAGAGCAGTTGGTGCAGAATCAGAATTTAGCAGCAGGTCATTCAGTTACACAAAAAACAGTAAAAGATCCATACACTGAAGAAACCTATACTAAGTCACACCAGGTCAGCCAAGGGGGGAAGGGAGAGGGAAATGCTAAGCACCTAGTTTTTTAAAATGATGCCTGCACTGAATTGTAGCAGTTTATCCTTTCTGAGGAAGGGTGGGGGGGCAGTAGGAGTGGTTACAGGGAATACCCTGATTGACTCAAGATACCACACTAGAGTTAAATTGAATGTAAGGGCCTAAACTCTGCACTCAGCAGTTTAATGTTATTTGCACTCAGCACTGCAATTTCACTTATGTTTAGCAGGAAAGACAGACCAACAGTATACAATTTTGGGAATTTTTACAAAGGTTACTTGTTCAAATGTCAGGCTATTGCAGTTTGCAATGTTACCTAAGTTGTCCTAAAGCTATAAGGTAATTATTATAACTCTCAATGTAAGAGTCAGCTTACTTAAGTTACAGCGGAAGGAGCCAAACACTCAAGTAGAAAAAAGAGCCCTATGGTTGACCAAAATGGTGACCTGCTTAATTACACAGCACTGTAAGTGAAAGCTTAAGAAATGCTTTTTATGTACAACCTACTCTGCTTAAATGCTGAGAGAAACTGATTTTGTAATGGTGACCAATTGCAATCCTGTAGACTCCATTTTGTAAGTAAATGTAGAGTTTGACTAGTAAAAGAGAAAAGCAGAGGTTCTAGGGTAAGCATGAAGGCAACAACATGCAGTTATTTTATAATAATACATTCAGAAAGGTTTGATGGTGGGGGGTAAAGTAGCACACTTCAGAATGAACTTAGATTTATAGCCAAGAAACCTAAGCAAGAGAGCAATGCAGTAAATAAACACTTGCCAGATTTTAAAGTTATACCAGAAAAGCTAAATCAATTGTTCACAATTGTACAACTGGAAAATTGCCAGTAAAAGCACTTCAGGTATAGCTAGCCGAAGTTATTCAGGTCATAAAAGCACTTCTTCAAAGTGTGTGTTCAATTTAAACATTAAAAACACATGCAGCAAGTAGGAGCTCTGATTATACACTTTCTTTAGGTACACATTCAGTTTAAACACAAGTATTACCACAGAAATTCAGTAAAGTCACTAGCTACTTATAGAGCCTCTGCAAAAAAATAGAGCAGTCTGTGCAGAAGCAGAATTTAGCAGCAGGTCATTCAGTTACACAAAAAATAGTAAGAGATCCATACAATGAAGAAACTTACACTAAGTCATACCAGGTCAGCCAAGGGGGGGAAGACAGAGAGAGTGAAATCCTAAGCACCTAGATTTGAAGATGCCAGTACTGAATTGTAGTCATTTAACCTGTTTGAGGAAAGAGTGGTGTAGGGGAAAAGAGAAGGCAGTCGAGTGGTTACACGGAATACCCTGATTGACTCAAGACACCACAACAGAGGTAAGTTGAATGTAAGGGCCTAAACTCTGAACTCAGCACTTAAATGTTTTTTGCACTCAGCACTGTAATTTCACTTATGTTTAGCAGGAAAGACAGACCAGGATTTTAGGAATTGTTACAAGGGTTACTTGCTCAAATGTCAGGCTGTTGCAGTTTACATGGTTTCCTAAGGTGCCCTAAAGCTATATGGTAAGTTTTATAGCTCTTAATGTAAGAGTCAGTTTACTTAAGTTACAGGGGAAGGAGGCAAACACTCAAGTAGAAAAAAGAGCCCTATGGCTGACCAAAATGGTGACCTGCTTAATTACACAGCATTGCAAGTGAAAGCTTAACAAAAGCTTTTTGTGTGCAACATACTCTGCTTAAATTATGAGAGAAACTGATTTTGTTATGGTGACCAATTCCAGTCCTGTGGACTCAGTTTTGTAGGTAAATGTAGAGTTCAACTAGGAAAAGAGAAAAGCCTGAGATTCTAGGGTAAGCATGAAGGCAACAACAGGGAGTTATTTTATAATAATACATTCAGAAAGGTTTGAGGGTGGGGGGGTAAAGTAGCACACTTGAGAATGAACTAATATGTATTGCTAAGAAACCTAAGCAAGAGAGCAATGCAGTACATAAACACTTGCCAGATTTTAAAGATACACCAGAAAAGCTAAATTAATTGTTCACAATAGTACAACTGGAAAATTGAAAGTAAAAGCAGTTCAGGCATAGTTAGCCCAAGTTGTTCAGGTCATAAAAGCACTTCTTCAATGTGTGTGTGCAATTTAAACATTAAAAACACATGCAGCAAGTAGGAGCTCTGATTATAATCTTTCTCTAGGTAAAGATTTAGTTTAAACACAAATATTACCACAGAAATTCAGTAAAGTCACCAGCTACTTATACAGCCTCTGCAAAAAAATAGAGCAGTCTGTGCAGAATCAGAATTTAGCAGCAGGTCATTCAGTTACACAAAAAGCAGTAAAAGATCCATACACTGAAGAAACCTACACTAAGCCACACCACGTCAGCCAAGGGGGAAGAGAGAGGGACATTCTAAGCACCTTGTTTTGAAAATGATGCCTGCACTGAATTGCAGCACTTTAACCTGTTTGAGGAAAGAGGGGGGTGGGGGGAAAAGAAAAGTCAGTAGGAGTGGTTACAGGGAATACTCTGATTGACTCAAGACACCACACCAGAGTTAAGTTGAATGTAAGGACCTAAACTCTGCACTCAGCACTTTAATGTTATTTGCACTCAGCACTGCAATTTCACTTAGGTTTAGCAGGAAAGACGGACCAACAGTATACAATTTTCTGAATTTTTACAAAGGTTACTTGTTCAAATGTCAGGCTATTGCAGTTTTCAATGTTTCCTAAGTTGTCCTAAAGCTATAAGGTAAGTATTGTAACCCTTAATGTAAGAGTCAGCTTACTTAATTTACAGGTGAAGGAGCCAAACACTCAAGTAGAAAAAAGAGCCCTATGGTTGACCAAAATGGTGACCTGCTTAATTACACAGCACTGTAAGTGAAAGCTTAAGAAATGCTTTTTGTGTGCAACCTACTCTGCTTAAATGCTGAGAGAAACTGATTTTGTTATGGTGACCAATTGCAGTCCTGTAGACTCCATTTTGTAAGTAAATGTAGAGTTTGACTAGTAAAAGAGAAAAGCAGAGGTTCTAGGGTAAGCATGAAGGCAACAACATGCAGTTATTTTATAATAATACATTCAGAAAGGTTTGAGGGGGGGGTAATGTAGCCCACTTCATAACGAACTTAGATTTATAGCCAAGAAACCTAAGTAAGACAGCAATGCAGTAAATAAACACTTGCCAGATGTTAGGAAATGCATAATAGCAATGTGCATGCTTAGTACATTAAAGGCTTAAAAGGGTTAATACATTTATTCTGTTCATACTGCATGAATCTGCACAGCTATTACAAACGTAATAAAAGACACTTTATTCTGCTTATGCAATGAAAATATGTGCAGCAACCGGAAACTTAATAAGAGGCATTCTATTTCTGCTTATGCCATGAGAAAATGTGCAGCTGCTAGAAGTCTTGATAAAGAAAACAATAGATGTATGAAAGCTTAAACCATAGTCGGCACTATTTGTACCAAAGCTAGAAATGTACCTTCAATCTAGACAAAATGTATCGCATGTATTAGAACTGTACAATGGAAGAATTGAAGAGACAAGGTGGGCTAAAATAAGCCCAAGGTCAGGTTGTTTTTCTCAAATGTTTTTGCAAGACAGCAATAATCTGACCATGTCAGCAATAAGCCTGATAACATTTTCTGTGTAACATACAGAAAGCTGTGTCCAACTACGTCAGCAGTAGATTAGTAACATTTTCTATGTGACATAAAGAGAACTGCATAAGAATAACATACTGACCACCAGTAAGTCAGACAAACCTTGAACCTACATGCTTTGTCTCCTTGCAGCAAGTAATAAAGGGTGCCTTGCTTGAACCTAACGTGTATTGATCTTTGATGTTTTTCCTTTTACAGATTGGTCCTTCAGACCAGAATCCTCTCTTCATCTTGGATCAGATGGCCAGGTGGCTGAAACCATACGGGGAAGAAACCAAATCATTTTTTCTTATATGGAAAGTCCTCCGACTGAATTCTCGTCAAAAGAGGCCATCCACTTTCTGATCTGTGACTGAAGGATGGGTCTCCGCGAATCAGTGATGAGTCACTTGGGCTCAGGTAAGGTGAATCTACTTTTTTCTGTTTTCTGTTTCAGATCAGGGACTAGATGTGTATTTTTTTCTATCAGATTGCATTTTTCTTACAGTCAGGGATAAAAAAATTGTACTGTCTTGTCATAGATCAGGAGAAACAAAATAAGTAGCCAGTCATTCTGAAGAGACTATAACAAAATCCGTGTTACACGTTAAAATTAAGAGAAGTTACGTAACAATCAAAGGTAAAATAAAATGGGTAATAATTGCACAAAAACAGCCCAGAACCCGACGTTAACAGAAGACGCAAAATATATCCAGTCGCAACATGCTGATAATATTAGATATTTTTCAAAATGGGTTAAAAATATGAATTTGAGGGAAAATTAGAAAAATCCTCGCTTATCAAACTTATCAAACAACTCAAAAACGATTCCAAGGGTCAGGTAAAAAAGCAACGGCAGTTAGGAATTCCTCAAGCACACCGGTGGCTGGAGGAAGTAAACTGTAGGGACCAAAGGAACAAAGATTCAAAAGCAATGTTTTTAGATAAGGAGGATAATAACTTAGTAATAGCATCAGCACCTCCACCTCCCTTACCAGAATATGAAGCGAGCGAACAGGTTAGTCCACCCCCACTATATCCTCTGGTCACTGAAGATAGAGGTATTATGAAACTAAAACTAACTAAAATCAGAGATCCCATCGGGACCATGTCCTGAACAAAGGCAAGTAATTCAGAAGAAGGTATTGAGTTATGGCAAATAGTTAAAAATTCATGATCTATAGGAGAAGAAGAAGAAATATGCCCGCGTATAGAAGTACCTAATCCTCTGGCAGGTCAGGACAATCAGGGCCCAACTATCTTAGTATACAGACCATGGACTCCGGAAGTTATCCGGAAAGCCACTAAGTCACTCACTACAATTCCAGACTCACATAGACCTACCACTACAGCAAACCAAACACATAAACACACAAAAACATCCAAAGCAGACACCCAAGCAACCGCTACCCCAAAACAAAACATGTGCAACACATAGCTCACAAAGCCAGTGTGCCAAACAGTCACAGCCCTTAAGGCTAAACAACACACCTGATACACTTGTAATAGGTGACTCTATCGTCAGGCACACTGATGTCCTGCTCACCAGGCTGAACAAGGAGAAGGTCACAGTGAGCTGCTTATTGGGCACTAGGATCCGCCACATAACACAAGCACTCAGGTCACTCCAAGGCAAGTACAAATATGACTCAGTCATTGTCCATGCTGCAGTATGACCCTGACCTTGAGTAGCATCTTACCCTCACCAAGAATGATGCCACAATATGAAGACAAGATGATCAATTTCAACAATTGGCTTAAGTATTGGTGTCATTCAAATGGGGATCCAATGCCTGTCAGCCTGGGATGACATGCCCGACAAGCCACGATGCTTCGCTAGGGACGGCTTACACCTATCACCCCTGGGCTTTTGGATATTGGCAAAGGCTCTTGCTACCCCATAGTGCCTTTTTTAGGCAAGGCTCAAGAGACAAATCCACCTCCATAGGTATCACAAGGGATAAGAAACTAAGAGTAATGCTACTCAATGCCAGAAGTCTAAACCTCAAGATGCACACACTCGAAACTCTCCTTAGCATGGAGAACATCGATATCTGTGCAGTAACAGAAACCTGGTTCAAGGCTCCCGAGAGCACCCAAGCACTACCAGGTTATACCTCATACCATGCTTTTCGGCCCCAAAACTTGGACCAAACCACAAAAGGAGGGGGAGTATCAATATTCGTCAAAGATACCCACACCGCCAGGTTGGTGGCACAGCACGAAGCATCAAAGACTATCCATGTGCAACTAACAGTGGGTAAAACTGCCTTCCAGTTTATAGCCTACTACAGACCACCCTCCCAAACCCAGGAACCCCACTCGGCCTTCCTGAGTACACTGGAAAATTTGAAGGTCTCTCCAAACACAATTATATTGGGTGACTTCAACTACCCAAACATAGACTGGGAGCATTACTCTAGCTCCAACACCCTAGCCCAAAGGTTCCTAAAATTTATAAACTCAAATGCTATGGAACAACTTGTTACCACTCCCACAAGAGGGGAAAACATACTGGACCTGATCATCACCAACATGGGGACTCTGCTCCAGACCAGAAGTGTATCCCTCACTGGTAAGATCAGACCATAAACGAATCTCACTGGATATTCACATCCTGACCCCACCACCTGCCCAGAAAACCACAGTGAAAAACTTATCTAAAGCAAATTTCACACTCCTCAAAACCGAGGTGGAATCCTTCAAAGCCCCCGGGCCTGTGAAAAATACAGCCCAGAGCGCAGAATCCTTTATAAACACATTCTATGAACACCTTCAGGAATGCATGGATCATGCAATCCCAAATAAAACCAAGACCCAATCCTCCAAAGGCAGACATCCTGTCTGGTGGACCCCAGCCATAAACAAACTATACAATAGAAGGAGGAAGCTACTACATGATAGAGCATAATCCCAAAAAGGGAAGGCATCTCTGATCAGTAATAGCAAAAAACTACGGGCACTCATAAAATCGTCTAAGGCCAGCTTCGAGAGAAAAATTGCACAGGACACTAAGGATAATCACAAGGCTTTCTTTATGTTAGGAACCTGGGTGGAAATTCCCAGATATGCTCAGAATTAGTCCAAAATAAGAAAAAATACACCGAACCCACAGACTTTGCCAACATCCTAGCTAACAGGTTCAGCACAAACTCCCCCCCCCCTGCCCACCAAATGGGCAAATATCTATCCCAGCAGAGTGCTGCCCCCCTGACATCTCAGATGCTCAGGTAAGAGCGACCCTCTCCAAAGCAAAAAAACACACCATCAATGGGACCAGACGGTGTCCCGGGCTGCATCCTACATGAACTCCAAGAAGAGCTAAGCCCAAACATAAAACTACTGTTCAATCTCAGCCTTACTACAGGATATGTACCCAAAGAGTGGCGTACAGCAACAGTGGTCCCTCTCCACAAAGGTGGTGCCTCAACGGATCCTGGAAACTATCGCCCCATAAACATGACTAGCTTGGTCTGCAAAGCTATGGAAAGGATCATCATGGACCTCATAAATAAAGATACTGGGGACTTACAGACACTGGATCATACCCAGTTTGGCTTTGTTAAGGGCAGATCCTGCCTCTTAAACCTGGTTGATTTCTTTGAAACAGTCACCAAGGCCACTGACGAGAGGAAGGTGGTCCACACAGCCTACCTGGACCTCGCAAAAGCCTTCGATACAATACCCAACTCAGGCATTATTGATAAGCTCACCAGCTTAAATATAAACCCCTATGTCACTAGATGGGTTGCAAACTGGCTCAAGGACAAACCCACATGGTTAGAATTGCTGGAGCCATGTCAGACTCCAAACCAGTTACAAGTGGCATCCCACAAGGCTCAGTTCTGGGACCTCTCTTGTTCGGTATATATTTCTCGGAGATACAGGCCAACACGGAAGGACTGTGGCTGACCAAGTTCGCAGATGACTGCAAACTGGGTGCCATAATCGACTCTCCAGCTGACACAAGCATCCTCCAAAAGGGCCTCATAGAAACAGACAACTGATGCCAGAGCCATGGCCTCAAGCTAAATGCCAAAAAGTGTATAGTCATCCCCTTTGGCAAAAACAAAGTGCCCACAAATTACCACATAGGTGGTAATCCATTAAGTACAGAAAAAGTAATTAGGGACCTGGGGACCCAAGTTGATAGCAATATCTTATTTGGCAACCACGTGGCCAAAGTGGTTAGAAAAACATTTTATATAGCCCACCTAATCATGAAGGGATTCACATCTAGATCAGGGGAGGTCATCGTGCCTCTTTACTCATCCCTCATCAGGCCCATAATTGAGTACAATGCCCCTTTTGGGATGTACCTTACCATTCACCTGCAGCAACTGGAAAGACCCCAAACGTACCTCACCAAGAGGATCAAAGGGCTCAAACAGATGCCATATGCTGCCCGGTTAAAGAAATTCCAGCTTTAGTCAGTGGCATACCGCCTGCTCAGAGGCGATCTGTGCCTGACATATAAAGTCATGTCCAACCCGGAATTAATAGATGTGCTGCACCTCAGAAAATCCAAATCCCATTGAGCTATGAGCTCAAGAGACTTGTACCTCAGCACTGAAATAAATAGGGCATGCTGGAGGAACAGATTCATAACCCAGAGGCTCCCTTCACTCTGGAATAAAATCCCAGTCCAGGTTAGGCAGAGTCCCTCATTGACTCTCTTCAAGAAGAATATTGATGAGTGGATGGGAGATCATAGGTTTACCCCAGGTATCACTTCTGTGTCACTGTTAGACAGAGGCACAGTATACTAACCTCAAAAAAGGGCATAGCAAAATTAATTTAAAATAGGTGGCGAAAGACAAACGCACTCTGGCTAGGCTTATAAATGCCCTAGGGAAGATAGCCTAGTATGAACCTATGAACCTATGAATTCCCTATCTGAAGATTAATTTTAGAAAATTCTCAGAAGACTTACAAGGAATGAGGTTAAGTTATAACTTAAACGGAGAAGAAGTAAAAAAAGTAGACAAATTTTAGGGCCAGATTGGTACATAATTTGTGGCAACTGGAACCCTCCTGATGCTGCACAAAGACCCCTCCCACACAGCAGCGCAGAATTAGACACAAGAGTAAAAGGTCTTACAGACTGCATCTCTGAAAAAAGAAAACCTAGGGCAGACTGGACTTGCATTAATCAATGCATCCAACACGAAGGTGAAACAATTGACCGGTACTATGCCAGATTGTTAGAATGTTTTAATAACCACTGTGGAATGCAGGTTCCTGAAGATTAAACGCAAGATTCCCCATATGAACTGCAGTTAAAGAATGCATTTTTGAAAGGCTGTAGTGCACTTATAAGCAGTTTTATTACAAAACACATGGTAGACCATCGTACCAGCAGGTTACAATCATTGCTTGAATATGTTAGACATGCCAAAAGGCATTTTAATAGCAAAAAGAAAAAGAAAGCTCAAGTATTTTCTGTAGAAGATGGAGCAGAAGTTTATGTAGTGCAGTCTGGGAAAGAGGGCAAGAAAAACGCACAGGGAAACAAGCAGTCTGATCAGCGATCAGAGGACTTTGAAGGGCGTAAGAAAAGGGGAGAATGTTTTAAATGTGGTAAAAAGGGACATTTGGCAAGGGATTGCAGGAAAAATATGAAGGCATCAACGGAAGACAAGGAGGATGAGGACTGACTATATGATAGTCAAGAATAACCAGAAGGGGCTAGTAAAGAAAGGACAAATGAGAATGTGAAAGAGGGAGTAGAGGAAGTGCAGGAAGTTAGTGACAATGAAGAAAACAAAATATTCGACCTAGCTTTGTTGAGCCTGGAGCTCTATTTAGCAGACACAAAACCAGAAGTTACACTCTTGGTAGAAGGAAGGGAGGTCAAATTTTTGTGTGATTCAGGGGCATCACGGACCCTGATACACCCCTCCAAACTACCAGAAAACACAGAGTCACCTAATTACATACTGGTCAAAGCAGCTAATGGACAGCTGTATTGGGAGCCTCTCTTCCATAACATTGCAATAACTGATCCAGTTTCAGGATTAACACAGAAAACAAAATTGTAGTTTCTGCAAAATGCCCAGTAAATCTCCTGGGCAGAGACCTCATGCAGATATTTGGTATAGCAGTAGTCCTAACCATGCAGGGTATGGAAGCACAGTGACAAAATAATACCTTTGTGGTGCAATCGGAGGGTGAAATGTTTCACTGGTACAGCCAGGACTTGGTTACAACTGGTCCAGGTACTGTGACCGAGGAACTAATGAGCATAGCCATCAGTAAGTTTCCCTCCCTTGACACTGACAAGCAACACCTGTTGCACTGTACCCTATATTTTTGTAACACACCAGGACCTGATAAGGAATATGAGAAAGAATTATTTAAGAATCATACAAATAGATTGATGCTGCATAACCTGTACTGGGACACAGAAGGGAACAGTGTAGCCAGCTGTTCACTGCCCCAGGAGTTTTTTGCACTTTATAGATCTAATCGATTACCACATGTTAGTTTTACTAAAAACAAAAATATAAAATGGGCAGACCTAGGAGAAAAAGCCACGAGATGGGAGAAACAGACAGAACTAGAACTGTCGGGACAGGGGATACAAGTACAAAAATTTAATTGGATAACTCAGACCAACCCAGCTATGCACCAGCAAAGACAGCTGATGGACACTCCTATTAAAGGAGGAAGAAAACGCCTTGCAAGGTATACCTGAGACTCTCTGGTCAACAGAAAAATCAGATGTAGGACTCATTCGTACAGCTGGGCCAGTCACTATCATGCCAAAGTCAGCATTCAGACCACAAAAAAGACAGTATCCCTTAAGAAAAGATGCAGAGGCAGGGATAAAGCCTATTATAGCATCCTTACTTAAATGAGGGATACTAATAGAATCTCTCGATACACCATGTAACACACCCTTATTTCCAGTTAAAAAAGCCAATGGAGAATGGTGTATGGTCCAGGATTTACAAGCCGTAAATGACACGGTAATACCAAGGGCACCCATAGTGCCAGTTCCACACACCCTGTTGAATGACGTAAAACCTCAACAAAAGTATTTTTCTGTGGTAGACATTAGCAACGCATTCTTTTTGATATCGATACACTCCAATTGCCAGTATTGGCTTGCATTTACATTTCAGGGAAAAAAGATATACATAAACACGCCTACCACAGGGATATTGTGAAAGTCCAATGATATTCTCTCAAGAAATGGCAAGCAACTTGGTGGGATTCAACCCACCAAGAGGTAGCCAGGCTTTACTTTATGTTGATGACATTCTGCTGGTAGCCCCCACCCAGCAGGATTGTAAGGAAGATACCATAGCACTTCTACAATTTTTAGCTGCTGAGGGACATAAGGTAAACAAAGACAAACTGCAGCTCTGGAAAAAGCAGGTTAAATACCTAGGATATGTAATATCCAAGGAAGGTAGAATGTTAGATGAGGACAGAAAAGTAGCAATTTTACAAGCACAAAAACCGACTACCAAGAAGGAAATGATGTCCTTTCTGGGTAAAACTAATTTTTGCCGAAGCTGGATTCCAAACTATGCTCTGGAATCTGCACCCTTAGCTGACCTTATATATAAGACGCCTATGGCAGCACAGGATTTGTTAAAATGGACACCAGAGACAGAGTCTGCCTTTTGTAAACTAAAGCAGTTAATAGCGTCCTCACTAGTTCTGGGATTGCCAAACTATCATAAACGTTTTTTCCAAACTGTAGATTGCAAGCAAGGTTACATGACATCAGTATTAACACAACAGCATGGGGATAAGCAATGCCCCATTGCTTACTATTCATCACAACTGGACCCAGTGGCACGATCCTTACCCCACTGTGTACAAGCAGTAGTTGCAGCTGCAATGTCAGTGCAGGCTTCAGCCTCAGTAGTCTTGTTCCACCCTCTCACTTTGAGAGTGCCCCATGCAGTCACGATCATTTTACTGCAAGAAAAAGTGGCATATCTCTCCCCTGCTAGGCATCTTTCCTGCATGACTTTATTGTTGAGCCAGCCTCATATGACAATTGAATGATGTACAACTTTGAACCCTTCTACGCTGTTCCCAACCCCTGCAGATGGCACACCCCACCGCTGCCTGCGGGTAATTGAGCAAAAGACCCTACCTAGAAAAGATCTCACGGATGTCCCTTTAGACAATGCCGAGGTGATATATTACATGGATGGCTCGTGCAAAAGGGGTCCTGCAGGAAAAAACCTAGTAGGATATGCAGTAGTCTCTGATACTGAGATTGTAAAAGCAAAATCTTTACCACACTATTTATCTGCACAGGCAGCAGAATTGATTGCCCTGACACGGGCATGTACCCTAGCAAAGGGTAAATGTGTAAACATTTTTACTGACAGCCAATACGCTTTTTCTACTGTACATGTGTTTGCATAACAGTGGAAAAAACGGGGAATGATAACATCTACTCGCAAACCTATAAATCATGCACAGTTTATTTGAGATCTTTTAAAATCTATTCAGTTAACTCAGAAAGTGGCCATTTGCAAATGTACAGCTGACACCAAGCAACAGAATAGGATTTCAAAAGGTAATGTGAGAGCTGATACAGCTGAAAAACAAGCGGCCACAGAAATATTTCTTTTAAATAAGGAATTGCAACCATCTGAAACCTTATATCTAGACATGTTAAAAACAATGCACACACTCACTACGCAAGCTGAAAAACAGTGATGGATAAAACGAGGAGCAATCCTCAAAAAGGGGCTGTACATCTCTAAAGAAAGAAAACCGATACTACCCTCTAATTTGTTTCACTATGCAGCATTGTTGAGCCATGGGCAATGCCATGTCTCAACTGGGGGGATGGTACAGCTGGTGAACCAAGTGTTCACAACGTACGGATTTACAAACTACTCTAACAAATTTTGTTTGATGTGTCAGATTTGTAACAAACATCATGCACAGGGGACGATAAAGCCCAAGCAAGGGAGTTTCCCCACACCACCATATCCATTTCACACTATCTGTATGGATTTCATAGAATTGAACAAATGTGAAAATAAAAAGTATTGTCTTGTCATTATAGATATGTTTTCCAGGTGGGTGGAAGCCTTTACAACCAAAAATCCAGATGCAGCTACAGTGGCAAAAGTATTTGTCAAGGAAATTGTTCCTAGGTTTAGCATTCCAGAAAGAATCTACAGTGACAATGGTACACATTTTGTAAATCAAACATATAGCAGTTAAGTAAGCATTTTGGTATTTCTTTAAAAAATCATTGTGCATACCATCCACAGTCTGCAGGGCTGGTTGAAAGGCATAATGGTATATTAAAAAGCAAATTGAGAAAATTAATAGCTGAGACAGGAAAAACTTGGTTGTACTGTTTATCCCTGGCACTGTTGAGCATGAGAACTGTCCCTACAGCAAAAGGATTGACTCCTTTTGAAAAACTGTTTGGAAGAGCTTATTATACACCCCAGCGAAAACTTCTCATGTCATCAGACCAGGAAGCCAATTTTACACTAACTGAATATATGAAAAAGTTGTTGAGTTCTAAACATCTGTTGCAGTCAAATTCTGTTTCAGATAAAAAACAAACCAAAACATCAGAAGTGGCAGTGACGCCAGGAGACTGGGTATGGATTAAAATCGTGAAGCGAAAAAACTGGGCATTGCAAAGGTGGGAAGGTCCCTACCAGGTGCTTCTTTCGACACCTACTGCAGTCAAAATAGCAGAACGAGCTTCATGGATACACCTGACACACTGCAAGCTGGTAAAGAACTTTGAATTGGACAAAGATCTTACCTCTCCATCGGTACCCTAAGCACAAAGTCTGGCTTCAAAGGGGGGGTCAGATCAATAGGACTGATCCATCTCAAACCCAGTGAAGAAACCATCAGTGCTGAAGGTCCAATTAGGGCAGAGAGTAAGATCACGTGTCCAAAAAAAGATGATGGAATCCAGTAAGATCCAAATACACCTACTTGAAAGAACCGGAGAAAACGGAAATGCAGAATAACCGTTTCCACAAAAATATTACATGACCATCCTGTTGACTGTACTGGTGACAATAATCTTTTTATTGTGGCCATTTCTTTTCTCAGCCACGCAAGTAAAACAAAATAAGCATGCAGAGTGGCACCGGAACTTTAATACTTACCAGGCAATTAAATATGTGTATGCTGAAACCTTCAATGTTTCGAATTGCTGGATTTGCACAGCTTTACCAACAGCATATGGGGGGCTACTGTTAACTGCAGTTCCCCTAGGGGCTAACAAGACCTGGGAAAACTTAATTCATGATACATCAGATGTCACATCAAAAGATAAGGTAGCATTGCACTTGTCTATTCGACAGAAAGGAACTGTTTGTTTTTATAAGAATGATACAGTCAAGGTGGGTTGGAGCTATTGCAATTCCCTATAGATGCTACACTAAATCCGATAACATCAGATTCTATTGCAACATGAGCTATGATTCATTTTTAAACTGATGCATAGGACAATTGAAGAAGTAAAACATAATGCTGATCTTTACAAACAAATGTCTATAATCGACATAAAAATGTTTCATGCAGAACAAGGGTATAGTAAAGTTACTACTAAAGTGGAAGATTGTTACTTTATATGCGAAAGAAAAGCATATAAATGGCTACCCGAGAATTGGTCCGGAAATTGTTTTTTGGGACACCTGGTTCCGGCCATACGACACACGACAGTTTTACCTCAAGGGAAGATTTGGAATGTCCGAGAAATCAAGAAGCCTGTCAATCCAGTGGGACAAATCAATGCACCCTGGAAAAACCATCAAAACTTAGGTCCAGGGAATAACAAAGGACTGTCACACATGGATCTGAGTGATACTGTTATATCGTGGGCAGGCGTATTACCAGCATATGGAGCAACAAAATCAATCTGGGAACTGAGAAAATTGTCTAAACTTCTCGAAATAATGAGTAATGCAACCTTTTCTGCCCTAGAATTGGTAATCGATGAACTGACTGCCATGAGAACAGTGGTACTTCATAATCGCATGGCTCTTGACTTCACCCTAGCTGCTAGAGGAGGTACGTGTGCTTTAATCCAGGAAGAATGCTGTTCATATATTCCTGACCACAAATATGAGATAGACAACCATCTTGAGGTAATCCAGCAGGTGTCGGCCATGACCAAACCTGGACCAAATCCACTGACAAAATTTTTCCAAAAATTGTTTGGGGGTTTCCAGAAATTGTTTGGGAGGGTGGGGCAGTATCCTGATGAACATTCTGATTGCCATCTGCGTAGGGATAGCTCTACTAATGGTGTGTGGGTGCTGCTGCATCCCCTGCATAAAAGGACTAATCAAAAATTTTGTAGACATTTCAGTTTCGGAAACCTTATACCAAGATGCCAAACTCGAAGAGTTACTGAAAAACTGAAAACGCTTTCATGGGTTTAAACTAAATGACTATCTTAACTGCAAATTGTGAGTAGGAAGAGGTTAAGGGAAGAAAAAAATGTTTATGCTTGCTTTGAAAGTAGAATAAAAATATTAAAAAGTGTGGAAATGTTAGGAAAATGCATAAGAGCAATGTGCATGCTTAGTACATTAAAGGCTTAAAAGGGTTAATACATTTATTCTGTTCATACTGCGTGAATCTGCACAGCTATTAGAAACTTAATAAAAGACACTTTATTCTGCTTATGCAATGAAAATATGTGCAGCTATCGGAAACTTAATAAGAAACATTCTATTTCTGCTTATGCCATGAGAAAATGTGCAGCTGCTAGAATTCTTGATAAAGAAAACAATAGATGTTTGAAAGCTTAAACCATAGTCAGCACTACTTGTACCAAAGATAGAAATTTACCTTGAATCTAGACAAAATGTATTGCATGTATTAGAACTGTACAATGGAAGAATTGAAGAGACAAGGTGTGCTAAAATAAGCCCAAGGCCAGGTGTTTTTCTCAAATGTTTTTACACGTTAAGTTATACACGTTAGGTTCAAGCAAGGCACCCTTTATTACTTGCAGCAAGGAGACAAAGCATGTAGGTACAAGGTTTGTCTGACTTTCTGGTGGGTGGTATGTTATTCTTATACAGTTCTCTTCATGTCACTTAGAAAATGTTACTAATCTACTGCTGACGTAGTTGGACACAGCTTTCTGTATGTTACACAGAAAATGTTACCAGGCTTATTGCTGACATGGTCAGATTATTGCTGTCTTGCAAAAACATTTGAGAAAAACAACCTGGCATTGGGCTTATTTTAGCCCAAATTGTCTCTTCAATTCTTCCATTGTACAGTTCTAATACATGCGATAACTCATGTCTAGATTCAAGGTACATTTCTGGCTTTGGTACAAGTAGTGCTGACTATAGTTTAAGCTTTCAAACATCTATTGTTTTCTTTATCAAGACTTCTAGCAGCTGCACATTTTCTCATGGCATAAGCAGAAATAGAATGTCTCTTAAGTTTCGGGTAGCTGCACATATTTTCATTGTATAAGCAGAATAAAGTGTATTTTATTAAGTTTCTAATAGCTGTGCAGATTCATGCAGTATGAACAGAATAAATGTATTAACCCTTTTAAGCCTTTAATGTACTAAGCATGCACATTGCTATTATGCATTTTCCTAACATTTCCCCACTTTTTAATATTTTTATTCTACTTTCAAATCAAGCATAAACAGTTTTTTCTTCCCTTAACCTCTTCCTAATCACAATTTGCAGTTAAGATAGTCATTTAGTTTAAACCCATGAAAACATTTTCAGTTTTTCAGTAACTCTTTGAGTTCGGCATCTTGGTATAAGGTTTCCGAAACTGAAATGTCTACAAAATTTGTGATTAGTCCTTTTATGCAGGGGATACAGCAGCACCCACACACCATCAGTAGAGATATCCCTACACAGATGGCAATCAGAATGTTCATCAGGATACTGCCCCACCCCCCAAACAATTTCTGGAAAAAGTCCATCAATGGATTTGGTCCTGGTTTGGTCATGGCCGACACCTGCTGGATTACCTCAAGATGGTTGTCTTTCTCGTGTTTGTGGTCAGGAATATACGAACAGCACTCCTTCTAGATTAAAGCGCACGTAACTCCTCTCGCCGCTAGAGTGAAATCAAGAGCCATGCGATTTTGAAGTACCACTGTTCACATGGCAGTCAGTTCATCGGTTACCAATTCTAGTGCAGAAAAGGTTGCATTACTCATTATTTTGAGAAGTTTAGACAATTTTCTCAGTTAACAGATTGATTTCGTTGCTCCATATGCTGGTAATACGCCTGCCCACAATATGACAGTATCACTCAGATCCATGTGTGATAGTCCTTTGTTATTTCCAGGGCCTAAGTCATGATGGTATTTCCAAGGTGCATTGATTTGTCCCACTGGATTGACAGGCTTCTTGATTTCTCGGACATTCTGAATCTTCCCTTAAGGTAAAACTGTCATGTGTCGTATGGCCGGAACCAGGTATCCCAAAAAACAATTGCCGGACCAATTCTCAGGTAGCCATTTATATGCTTTTCTTCTGCATATAAAGTAACAATCTTACACTTTAGTAGTAACTTTACTATACCCTTGCTCTGCATGAAACATTTTTCTGTCGATTATAGACAGTTTGTAGAGATCATCATTAAGTTTTACTTCTTCAATTGTCCTATGCATCAGTTTAACAAATGAATCATAGCTCGTGTTGCAATAGAATATGATGTTATTGGATTTAATGTAGCATCTATAGGGAACAGTTACATTGCAATAGCTCCAACCCAACGTGACTGTATCATTCTTATAAAAACACACAGTTCCTTTCTGTCAGATAGACAAGTGCAATGCTACCTTATCTTTTGATGTGACATCTGATGTATCATGGATTAAGTTTTCCCAGGTCTTGTTAGCCCCTAGGGGAACTGCAGTTAACAGTAGCTCCCCATATGCTGTTGGTAAAGCTGTGCAAATCCAGCAATTCGAAACATTGAAGGTTTCAGCATACACATATTTAATTGCCTGGTAAGTATTAAAGTTCCAGTGCCACTCTTCATGCTTATTTAGTTCTACTTGCATGGCTGAGAAAAGAAATGGCCACAATAAAATCACCAGTGCAGTCAACAGGATGGTCATGTAATATTTTTGTGGAAATGGTTGTTCTGCATTTCCGTTTTCTCCGGTTCTTCCAAGTAGGTGTATTTGGATCTTACTGGATTTCATCATCTTATTTTGGACACGTGATCTTACTCTCTGCCCTAATAGGACCTTCAGCACTGATGGTTTCTTCACTGGGTTTGAGACAGATCAGTCCTATTGATCTGCCCCCCCTTTGTAGCCAGACTTTGTGCTTAGGGTCCCGATGGAGAGGTAAGATCTTTGTCCAATTCAAAGTTCTTTACCATCTTGCAGTGCGTCAGGTGTATCCATGAAGCTCGTTCTGCTATTTTGACTGCAGTAGTTGTCGAAAGAAGCACCTGGTAGGGACCTTCCTACCTTGGCAATGCCCAGTTCTTTTGCTTCACGATTTAAATACATACCCAGTCTCCTGGCGTCATTGCCACTTCCGATGTTTCGGTTTGTTTTTTATCTGAAACAAAATTTGACTGCAACAGATGTTTAGAACTCAACAACTTTTTAATATATTCAGCTATGACATGAGAAGTTTCACCTGGGTTGTATAATAAGCTCTTCCAAACAGTTTTTCAAAAGGAGTCAATCCTTTTGCTGTAGGGACAGTTCTCATGCTCAACAGTGCCAGGGGTAAACAGTACAACCAAGTTTTTCCTGTCTCAGCTATTAATTTTCTCAATTTGCTTTTTAATATACCATTATGCCTTTCAACCAGTCCTGCAGATTGTGGATGGTATGCACAATGATTTTTTAAAGAAATACCAAAATGCTTACTTAACTGCTGTATGGTTTGATTTACAAAATGTGTACCATTGTCACTGTAGATTCTTTCTGGAATGCCAAACCTAGGAATTATTTCCTTCATAAATACTTTTGCCATTGTAGCTGCATCCGGATTTTTGGTTGGAAAGGCTTCCACCCACCTGGAAAACATATCTATAATGACAAGACAATACTTTTTATTTTCACATTTGTTCAAGTCTATGAAATCCATACAGATATTGTGAAACGGATATGGTGGTGTGGGGAAACTCCCTTGCTTGGGCTTTATTGCCCCCTGTGCATGATGTTTGTTACAAATCTGACACATCAAACAAAATTTTTTAGAGTAGTTTGTAAATCCGTATATTGTAAACACTTGGTTCACCAGCTGTACCATCCCCCCTATTGAGACATGGCATTGCCCATGGCTCAACAATGCTTCATAGTGAAACAAATTAGAGGGTAGTATCGGTTATCCTTCTTTTGAGATGTACAGCCCTTTTTCGAGGATTGCTCCTTGTTTTATCCATCGCTGTTTTTCAGCTTGCGTAGTTAGTGTCTGTATTGTTTTTAACATGTCTAGATCTAAGGTTTCAGATGGTTGCAATTCCTTATTTAAAAGAAATACTTCTGTGGCCATTTGTTTTTCAGCTGTATCAGCTCTCGCATTACCTTTTGAAATCCTATCCTGTTGCTTGGTGTCAGCTGTACATTTGCAAATGGACACTTTCTGAGGTAACTGAATAGATTCTAAAAGATCTAAAATAAACTGTGCATGATTTATAGGTTTGCCAGTAGATGTCATCATTCCCCTGTTTTTCCACTGTTGTGCAAACACATCTACAGTGGAAAAAGAGTACTGTCTGGCAGTAAAAATGTTTACACATTTTCCCTTTGCTAGGGTACATGCCCGTGTCAGGGCAATCAATTCTGCTGCCTGTGCAGATAAATAGTGTGGTAAAGACTTTGCTTCTACGATCTCAGTATCAGAGACTACTGCATATCTTACTAGGTTTTTTTCCTGCAGGACCCGTTTTGCATGAGCCATCCACGTAATATATCACCTCGACAATGTCCAAGGGGATGTCCGTGAGATCTTTTCTAGGTATGGTCTTTTGCTCAATTACCTGTAGGCAGCAGTGGGGTGTGCCATCTGCAGGGGTTGGGAGCAGCGTAGAAGGGTTCAAAGTTGTACATCATTCAATTGTCATATGAGGTTGGCTCAACTATATAGTCATGCATGAAAGATGCCTAGCAGGGGAGAGATATGCCACTTTTTCTTGCAGTAAAATGATTATGACTGCATGGGGCACTCTCAGAGTGAGAGGGTGGAACAAAACTACTGAGGCTGAAGCCTGCACTGCCATTGCAGCTGCAACTACTGCTTGTACACAGTGGGGTAAGGATCATGCCACTGGGTCCAGTTGTGAGGAATAGTAAGCGATGGGGCATTGCTTATCCCCATGCTGTTGTGTTAATACTGATGTCATGTAACCCTGCTTGCAATCTACAGTCTGGAAAAAACGTTTATGATAGTTTGGCAATCCCAGAACTAGTGAGGACACTATTAACTGCTTTAGTTTACAAAAGGCAGATTCTGCCTCTGGTGTCCATTGTAACAAATCCTGTGCTGCCATAGGCGTCTTATATATAAGGTCAGTTAAGGGTGCAGATTCCAAAGCGTAGTTTGGAATCCAGCTTCGGCAAAAATTAGTTGTACCCAGGAAGGACATCATTTCCTTCTTGGTAGTGGGTTTTGGTGCTTGAAAAATTGCTACTTTTCAGTCCTCATCTAATGTTCTACCTTCCTTGGATATTACATATCCTAGGTATTTAACCTGTTTTTTTCCAGAGCTGCAGTTTGTCTTTGTTTACCTTATGCCCTCAGCAGCTAAAAATCATAGAAGTGCTATGGCATCTTCCTTACAATCCTGCTGGGTGGGGGCCACCAGCAGAATGTCATCAACATAAAGTAAAACCTGGCTACCTCTTGGTGGGTTGAATCCCACCAAGTTGCTTGCTATTTCTTGTGAGAATATCATTGGACTTTCACAGTATCCCTGTGGTAGGCATGTATATGTATATCTTTTCCACTGAAATGTAAATGCAAACCAATACTGGCTATCAGGGTGTATCGGTATCAAAAATAATGTGTTGCTAATGTCTACCACAGAAAAATACTTTTGTTTAGGTTTTAAGTCATTCAACAGGGTGTGTGGATCTGGCACTATGGGTGCCCTTGGTATTACCGCATCATTTACTGCTTGCAAATCCTGGACCATACGCCATTCTCCATTGACTTTTTTAACTGGAAATAAGGGTGTGTTACATGGTGAATTGGGAGATTCTATTAGTATCCCTCCTTTAAGTAAGGATGCTATAATAGGCTTTATCCCTGCCTCTGCATCTTTTCTTAAGGGATACTGTCATTTTTGTAGTCTGAATGCTGACTTTGGCGTGATAGTGACTGGCCCCGCTGTACGAATGAGTCCTACATCTGATTTCCCTGTTGACCAGAAAGTCTCTGGTATACGTCACAAGGTGTTTTCTTCCTCCTTTAATAGGAGTGTCCATCAGCTGTCTTTGCTAGATTGTAAGTGCACAGCTGGGTTGGTCTGAGTTATCCAATTCAATTTTTGTACTTGTATCCCTTGTCCTGACAGTTCTAGTTCTGTCTGTTTCTCCCATCTCGTGGCTTTTTCTCCTAGGTCTGCCCATTTTATATTTTTGTTTTTAGTTAAACTAACATGTGATAATCAATTAGATTTATAAAGTGCAAAAAACTCCTGGGGCAGTGAACAGCTGGTTACACTGTTCCCTTCTTTGTCCCAGTACAGGTTATGCAGCATCAATCTATTTGTATGATTCTTAAATAATTCTTTCTCATATTCCTTATCAGGTCCTGGTGTGTTACAAAAATACAGGGTGCAGTGCAACAGGTGTTGCTTGTCAATGTCAAGGGAGGGAAGCTTACTGATGCTATGCTCATTAGTTCCTCGGTCACAGTCCCTGGACCAGTCGTAAGCAAGTCCTGGCTGTACCAGTAAAACATTTCACTCTCCGATTGCACCACAAAGGTATTATTTTGTTGCTGTGCTTCCATACCCTGCATGGATGGGACAGCTGCTATACCAATTGTCTGCATGAGGTCTCTGCCCAAGAGATTTACTGGGCATTTTGCAGAAACTACAATTTTGCTTTTCTGTGTTAATCCTGAAACTGGATCAGTTATTGCAATGTTATGGGGGAGAGCCTCCCGACACAGCTGTCCATTAGCTGCTTTGACCAGTATATAATCAAGTGACTCTATGTTTTCTGGCAGTTTGGAGGGGTGTATCAGGGTCCATGATGCCCCTGAATCACACAAAAATGTGACCTCCCTTCCTTCTACCAAGAGCGTAACTTCTGGTTTTGTGTCTGCTAAATAGAGCTCCAGGCTCAACAAAGCTAGATCTAATTTTTTGTTTTCTTCATTGTCACTAACGTCCTGCACTTCCTCTACTCCCTCTTTAACATTCTCATTTATCCTTTCTTTATTAGCCCCTTCTGGTGATTCTTGGCTATCATATAGTCAGTCCTCATCCTCATTGTCTTCCGTTGTTGCCTTCTTATTTTTCCTGCAATCCCTTGCCAAATGTCCCTTTTTACCACATTCAAAACATTCTCCCCTTTTCTTACACCCTTCAAAGTTCTATGATCACTGATCAGACTGCTTGTTTCCCTGTGCGTTTTTCTTGCCCTTTTTCCCAGACTGCACTACATAAACTTGTGCTCCGTCTTCTACAGAAAATACTTGAGCTTTCTTTTTCTTTTTGCTATTAAAATGCCTTTTGGCATGTCTAGCATATTCAAGCAATGATTGCAACCTGCTGGTACGATGGTCTACCATGTGTTTTGTAATAAAACTGCTTATAGGTGCACTACTGCCTTTCAAAAATGCATTCTTTAACTGCTGTTCATATGAGGAATCTTGTGTATGATATTCAGGAACCTGCATTCCACAGTGCTTATTAAAACATTCTAACAATCTGGCATAGTACTGGTCAATTGTTTCACCTTCTTGTTGGATGCATTGATTAATGCAAGTCCAGTCTGCCCTAGTATTCCATTTTTCAGAGATGTGGTCTGTAAGACCTTTTACTCTTGTGTCTAATTCTGCACTGCTATGTGGGAGGGGTCTTTGTGCAGCATCACGAGGGTTCCAGTTGCCACAAATCATGTACCAATCTGTCCCTACAATTTGTCTAACTACTTTTTCTACTTCTTCTCTGTTTAAGTTATAACTTAACCTCATTCCTTGTATGTCTTCTGAGAATTTTCTAAAATTAATCTTCGGATGGGGAATTCCCTCATTGGCTTTCTGGATATCTTCCAGAGTCCAAGGTCTATATACCAAGATAGTTGGGTCCTGATTGTCCTGACCTGCCTGAGGATTAGGTTATTCTATAAGCGGGCATATTTCTTCTTCCTCTCCTATAGATCGTGAATTCTTAACTATTTGCCATAACTCAATACCGTCTTCTGAATTACTTGCTTTTGTTTGGGACCTGGTCCGGATGGGATCTCTGATTTTAGTTAGTTTTAGTTTTATAATACCTCTGTCTTCAGTGACCACAGGATATAGTGGCGGTGGACTAACCCGTTCACTTGCTTCATATTCTGGTAAGGGAGGCGGAAGTGCTGATGCTATTACTAAGTTATTATCCTCCTTATCTAAAAACATTGCTTTTGAATCTTTGTTCCTTTGGACCCAACGATTTACTTCCTCCAGCCACCTGTGTGCTTGAGGAATTCCTAACCGCCATTGCTTTTTTACCTGACCCTTGGAATAATTTTTGAGTGTTTGATAAGTTTGATAAGCGAGGATTTTTCTAATTTTCCGTCGAATTCATATTTATTAACCCATTTTGAAAAATATGTAATATTATCAGCGCGTTGCGATTGCATATATTTTGCATCTTCCGTTAACGGCGGGCTCTGAGGTGTTTTGTGCAATTATTACCCATTTTATTTTACCTTTGATAGTTACGTAACTTCTCTTAATTTTAACATGTACCACGGATTTTGTTATAATCTCTTCAGAATGACTGCCTACTTATTCTGTTTCTCCTGATCTATGACAAGACAGTACTCTTTTTTTAATCCCTGACTGTAAGAAAAATACAATCTGATAAAAAACAATACACATCTAGTCCCTGATCTGAAGCAGAAAACAGAAAAAAGTAGATTCACCTCACCTGAGCCCACGTGATTGATCATCGATTCGAGGAGACCCATCCTTCATTCACTGATCAGAAAGTGGCTGACCTCTTTTGATGACAATTCAGTCGGAGGACTTTCCATATAAGAAGAACCGATTTGGTTTCTTCCCCGTACGGTTTCAGCCACTTGGCCATCTGATCCGAGGCAAAGAGAGGGTTCCGGTCCGAAGGACCAATCTGTAAAAGGAAAAACTTCAAAGATCAATACACGTTAGGTTGAAGCAAGGCACCCTTTATTACTTGCAGCAAGGAGACGAAGCATATAGGTACAAGGTTTGACTGATTTTCTGGTGGTCAGTATGTTATTCTTATACAGTTCTCGTCATGTCACATAGAAAATATTTACTGCTGACGCAGTTGGACACAGCTTTCTGTATGTTACACAGAAAATGTTACCAGGCTTATTGCTGACATGGTCAGATTATTGCTGTCTTGCAAAAACATTTGAGGAAAAACAACCTGGCCTTGGGCTTATTTTAGCCCACCTTGTCTCTTCAATTCTTCCATTGTACAGTTCTAATACACGCAATACATTTTGTCTAGATTCAAGGTACATTTCTAGCTTTGGTACAAGTAGTGCTGACTATAGTTTATGCTTTCAAACATCTATTGTTTTCTTTATCAAGACTTCTAGCAGCTGCACATTTTCTCATGGCATAAGCAGAAATAGAATGTCTCTTATTAAGTTTCCAGTAGCTGCACATATTTTCATTGCATAAGCAGAATAAAGTGTATTTTATTAAGTTTCTAATAGCTGTGCAGATTCATGCAGTATGAACAGAATAAATGCATTAACCCTTTTAAGCCTTTAATGTACTAATCATGCACATTGCTATTATGCATTTTCCTAACAGCTAGCCCAAGTTATTCAGGTCAAAAAAGTACTTCTTCAATGTATGTGTGCAATTTAAACATTAAAAACACATACAGCAAGTAGTAGCTCTGATTATACACTTTCTATACGTACAGGTTCAGTTTAAACACAAATATTACCACAGAAATTCATTAAAGTCACTAGCTACTTATAGACCCTCTGCAAAACAATAGAGCAGTCTGTGCAGAATCAGAATTCAGCAGCAGGTCATTCAGTTACACACAAAAAAAAAACAGTAAAAAATCCATACAATGAAGAAACTTGCACTAAGTCACACCAGGTCAGCCAAGGGGTGAAGAGAGAGGGAATTCCTAAGCACCTACATTTGAAAATTATGTCTGTACTGAATTGTAGCAGTTTAACCTGCTTCAGGAAAGAGTGGGTGCGGAAAAGAGAAGGCAGCAGGAGTGGTTACAGGGAATACCCTGACTGACTCAAGACACCACACCAGAGGTAAGTTGAATGTAAGGCCCTAAACTCTGCACTCAGCACTTTAATGTTACTTGCACTTAGCACTGTAATTTCACTTATGTTTAGCAGGAAAGACAGACCAACAGTATACAATTTTGGGATTTTTTACAAGGGTTACTTGGTCAAATGTTAGGCTATTGGAGTTTACAAGGTTTCCTAAGGTGTCCTAAAGCTATACGGTAAGTATTATAGCTCTTAATGTAAGAGTCAGTTTAATTAAGTTACAGGAGAAGGAGGCAAACACTCAAGTAGAAAAAAGAGCCCTATGGCTGACCAAAATGGTGACCTGTTTAATTACACAGCACTGTAAGTGAAAGCTTAAATGCTTTTTGTGTGTAATCTACTCTGCTTAAATGCTGAGAGAAAATGATTTTGTTATAGTGACCAATTGCAGTCCAGTCGACTCCATTTTGTAGGTAAATGTAGAGTTCAACTAAGAAAAGGGAAAAGCAGAGATTCTAGGGTAAGCATGAAGGCAACAACAGCCAGTTATTCTATAATAATACATTCAGAAAGATTTGAAGGTGGGGGGGGGGGGGTTAAAGTAGCACACTTCAGAATGAACTAAGATTTATAGCTAAGAAACCTAAGCAAGAGAGCAATGCAGTAAATAAGCAGCACTTGCCAGATTTTAAAGATATACCAGAAAAGCTAAATCACTTGTTCACAATTGTACACCTGGAAAATTGCCAGTAAAAGAACTAAAGGTATAGCTAGCCCAAGTTATTCAAGTCATAAAAGCACTTCTTCAACATCTGTGTGCCTTTTAAACATTAAAACCACATGCAGCAAGTAGTAGCTCTGATGATACACTTTCTCTAGGTACAAGTTCAGTTTAAACACAAATATTACCACAGAAATTCAGTAAAGTCAATAGCTGCTTATACAGCCTCAGCAAAACAATAGAGCAGTTGGTGCAGAATCAGAATTTAGCAGCAGGTCATTCAGTTACACAAAAAAACAGTAAAAGATCCATACAATGAAGAAACTTACACTAAGTCACACCAGGTCAGCCAAGGGGGGGATGAAAGAGTGAAATCTTGAACACCTAGATTTGAAAATGATGCCTGTACTGAATTGTAGCAGTTTAACCTGTTTGAGGAAAGAGGGGGGGGGTGGGGGAAAATAGAAGGCAGTAGGCGTGGTTACAGGGAATACCATGATTGACTCATGACACCTCACCAGAGGTAAGTTGAATGTAAGGGCCTAAACTCTGCGCTCAGCACTTTAATGTTATTTGCACTCAGCACTGCAATTTCACTTATGTTTAGCAGGAAAGACAGACCAACATTATACTATTTTCGGGATTGTTACAAGGGTTACTTGTTCAAATGTCAGACTATTGCAGTTTACAAGGTTTCCTAAGGTATTGTAAAGCTAGTATAGCTCTTAATGTAAGAGTCAGTTTACTTAAGTAACAGGGGAAGGAGGCAAACACTCAAGTATTAAAAAGAGCCCTATGGCTGATCAAAATGGTGACCTGCTTAATTACACAGCACTGTAAGTGAAAGCTTAACAAATGCTTTTTGTGCGCAACCTACTCTGCTTAAATGCTGAGAGAAGCTGATTTTGTTATGGTGACCAATTGCAGTCCTGTAGACTCCGTTTTATAGGTAAATGTAGAGTTCAATCTGCTTAAATGCTGAGAGCAACTGAT
>NC_056750.1:58938600-59039787 GCF_019279795.1 Protopterus annectens | reverse complement strand
ACACAGTGTGTACATATTATACAGTGAGCCACAGCATGACTAAGTAACACAGTGTGTACATATTGCACAGTGAGCCGCATGAGTAAGTAACACAGTGTGTATGTATTACACAGTGAGCCTCAGCATGACTAAGTAACATAATTTGCACATATTATACAGTGAGCCTCAGCTTGACTAAGTAACACATTGTGTACATATTACACAGTGAGCCTCAGCATGACTAAGAAGCATGGTGTGTACATATTACACAGTGAGTCTCAGCATGACTAACACAGTGTGTACATATTACACAGTGAGCTTCAGCATGACTAAGCAACACAGTGTGTACATATTATGCAGTGAGCCGCAGCATGACTAAGTAACACAGTGTGTACATATTACCCAGTATGCCTCAGCATGACTAAGTAACACAGTGTATACATATTACTTATTGAGCCACAGTATGGCTAAGTAACATTGTGTGTACATATTACACAGTGAGCCACAGCATGACTAAGCAACACAGGGTGTACATATTACACAGTGAGCCATAGCACAATTAAGTAACACTGTGTGTACATGTTACGCAGTGAGCCTCAACATGACTAAGTAACACAGTGTGTACATATTACACAGTGAGCCTCAGCATGACTAAACACAGTGTGTACATATTACACAGTGAGCCTCAGCATGACTAAACACAGTGTGTACATAGTACACAGTGAGCCTCAGCATGACTATCTAACACAGTGTGTACATATTACACAGTGAGCCTCAGCATGACTAAATAACACAGTGTGTACATATTACACAGTGAGCCTCAGCTTGACTAAGTAACACAGAGTGTACATATTACACAGTGAGGCTCATCATGACTAAGTAACACAGTGTGTACATATTACACATTGAGCCTCAGCATGACTATGTAACACAGTGTGTACATATTACACTTTCCGAATGTGTTTCTGCTCTGCACAGGCACCTTGCATGACTCTCTTCTTGCAACATGCGGGAAGTAACTGCAATACTTACTTGTACAGAGGACAACTATCATGTAGCGCCAAGCATTGTCCCTAGATCTCTCAGTCATGTCACCTGAAATGCCATGATAGGAGTGCCACAGCCGGTTGAGGCAAGGTAGGTGGATCAGCTGGAACCAGCCTACCTTGATGAGCTGTGGTAAATGAGGTATAGCAATAAGTTAAGTTTAGTAATAACCAAACCATTGTTAGTGTTAACAGAATGGAACCTCATTTTACTTATTCCAAATACATATTAATGTATATTAAGTGTAACACAACATTAAGTAACATAACAGTCAGTATGGTATCAGCATGCCAGTGTGTAGTAAATCGTAAGGCCAACAAAACAATTAGTTTAACAATATTGAATTATAATAACACATAACAATAGTACATCACATTTTGCAAGAATGTAGTTAGTTTAACAAAATATGTTGATATTAAATCTTAATAATAAATCACAACAATAAAGAAATGAAGGTAAGGGGTGGAGAGAGATAGAGAAACAATCCATTACTGGCAATGCAGACTATATCTCTGAAAACACTGATGATAACACTCTACAGGCATGTAGGGTCAGTTTTAAGTACAGTGGCTACAATTCTCCTATAGTTGAAGTAGCACGTTCATAATTCTGAAGGTGTTAGCATTGGTCAATATGGGTCGAGCAATAACAAATGCAGGTACACAACTACACAGAACACTTTCACATAATGTGGACTTCTATAACTATCAAGGTGTTCTGTAAGTGGATTTGGTAATACATTGCATTCCAAGTAATAATTTTTCTGGTAATCCTGTGACAGATAGATTAAGCAGTTTTAATTACATTACATGAAATTGTGATACTTGATAGGCATGTTTATGTACAGTTCATAAACTAGACATTTGTCATGCCTTAGCTGGTAGGAGTGGGAATAGAACCCAATAGCTGTGACTGCAGTGGACATCTGCATACAATGTAACATTGACTGCAGCAGCTTAGTACAGACATGCAAGGAATACAGCCATTCTGAGAATATACAGACAGATGTATTTAGGAATCAAGATTGTTGCTTAAGACAATATTAGAATTGTTGATAGGTGTCTGTGAAATGTTAGCACAGTCATATCTGCTCATAACATGGGCTACCTCAACCATATATCATTTGTTCCTGGAGTGGGAGAAAAAGGCAGCATTATGTGCCTGAATTCATTTTGCATTCTAGAGCTATTACAATGCTATACTTGATTGCAGTGATGGTAGAACACACATGCATGGCATACAGCTGTACTGCAGTGACAGTAGAACACACATGCATGGCATACAGCTGTACTGCAGTGACAGAATGCACATGCATGGCATGCAGCTGTACTGCATTTATTGAAACAGATTTCTTTATGAGTCAGTAATGCTGCTTAACACTTTATTGGTATTGTTGATAAGTGTCTGTGAAATGTAACCACAATCATATCTCTTTGTAACATGGGCTACCTCACCCATAAACATTTTGTTCTTGGAGGGGGAGAAAAATACAGTATTATGTGACTGAATTCATATTGGATTCCAGATCTATTACAGTGCTATACTTGAGTGCAGTGACAGTAGAACACGCATGCATGAAATACAGCCATACTGCATTTATTAAAACACATTTCTGTAGGAATCAACAATGCTGCTTAACACTTTATTGGTATTGCTGATAAATGTCTGTGAATTCCACACAATATCTGCCCATGGATTGGGCTACCTCACCCACATACCTTTATTACCTGAAGTAGGAGGAACAGAGAGCATTATGTTACTAATATTGGCTTAAAGACAGCCTTGGACCATGCAATGAGTTAAACAATACAGTTTGCAGGCCATTACTTTCGCATTCTACAGCTATTACAGTGTTACACTTGACTGCAGCAACCTTTCCATTAACAAGCAATGCACACAGCTTTACTGCAATGGTTATGACAACACAATCCTGCTGTACACCATTTTGCTTACTGTTATTGGTATTGTTTATTGTTTATTGCAATACAGTTATTGTTCATTTATTGCACTACAGCTCTAATTGCCCATTTATTGCACTACAATTCTTCTTGCTCATTTATTGCACTACAGTTTTTATTGTGTATACTTTATTGCAGTAAATGCTTTACTCTTTCTTGTTTATTGCACTACAGTTAGCATAATAAATCCATACATACCACACTCATGGCACAAACTAGCCAGGCACCCATCATGGGACTCAACATTGTGAACCCTCTCAGCTGCAGCTGTTGGGAGAGAAGCACACCATTATGCATACCAGTTTTACATACATTCAGCTTGCATATTGGTAAAACAGTGGAAAACATACTTACATATTTGTGGGGCATTCCCAGATCTGGCTTCTTGCACCCAGGTGTCCAAAGGTTCCCCTCTTTCTCCACTTCAGGTCATTATAATGGTTATGACACTGCTCACCTGTGCACAGGAAACCAGTAACGCTGTTGAGATCCCTGGCCAACCGGTCCCAGGCCTCTGCCTTACACTCCAAGCCCTGGAAACTACCCTGCAGCAGCCTGGGTTCATGATTTCTTACCATGAGCCTAACAAAGTCCCTGGATTCCTGAACACCATATCTCTGTGCCTGAAAGTGCACACCCTTAACAGAACCACCTGCCATATCACCAGTTGATGAGACTCCCAAGACTGCTGCAAAATTCACACCTATTGCACCTAATATAGTCTGTTTTCCTACCCTTTCATGTCACTGAGCAACATTCAAACAAGTGCTGCATTGCTTAACATTGTGCAAACCAGCTAAGCTCAGCTAAGCTGTTTGAAAACTCGCACAACCAAGGTTTTAGCTAAGCTTAGAACTGTGCAAACAAAAGTAGCCATTAGCATGTTTAAGCAGTGTTCAGAACAGTGCAGCAGTGCCATATTTCACAAATTCGCTTTTAAAATTGAACATATATAAGAAATTAAATTACAGATACCTTATCAATGCTACAGACTTTAACCCAGGACCTACTAACCATTAGGCTGTATTTCTACCCATTTAGCTACTTAGATATTATGAATACTAGTATACCTTCACATATACTACTGGATTTACTTGTCAGCATTGCTAAGCACCACCGCTCGCCACACAAACATGCTTAAATAGACCCAGACATAAATAATTACATCCAGTGTTTATTTTTAGATGTCTGGAAACTGTCAGCTATGTATGTATGAGTGCTGCTCAGCTCTGCAGTGCTCTGTGCTGTGCAAACAGCAATTAAAAAAAAAGAAAACATTTTAAAATAAGACAAATACATAATTATGAAAATTAATGACATCTGGTTTTATTTTTTAGATGTCTGGCAGGTGTCAGCTGGATATATGATATCACAGCTTGGCTTTGCTGCACTCTGAGCTGCACCATGCAAACATGCAAAAAAATGAAAAAAAAATAGTACACATTTCACTGAATTCACAGCATTTCAACAGTAGTGGAGAACAGTACAGGGACCCTCACCCTGTACTGATCCACAACCATGGATAGCCTCTGCACTTCTCCCTACACAAATTCAATATCCATGTTTCACGTCTGTCCATCGGCAATGCATCATCATGAATGTGCATGGAGAGCTGCTGAGGGGGAACTGTGGCCATGTATACGGATACATTCCATGTAGGCTCTACACATTGCCTACATGGATTTTATTAAATCCTAGGGTGAGACTGAATGTGACGGCATTTTATCTATATCTACATCTATATCTATATCTAGATACACACACACACATATATATATATATATATATATATATATATATATATATATATATATGTATATATTATCTACATCTATATAGATAGAATTCACCTTTCACTGAAGTACAGTCATAGTTTATATATATATATAGATATATATATATATATATATATATATATATATATATATATATATATATATATATATATATGGGTCCTTCACATTGTCAAAACTGCAAAATGTCGACATTCATATGGCCAAGACCATATGATTGACATTTGCAGTTTCGTCAATGGGAAACCAACATCTCACTATAGTGCGGAATGGAAAGATTTTGATTCCTGCACTATAGTGTGATCTCAGAGTTGGTGTATTTAAGTTATGGGGGGTGCAGGGGGTCTTGCCCCCTGCTAGCAATGTTTAATTGTTTTGTGTTCTGTTTTTTTTTTTTTTTTGTTTTGAATGGTTGAAATTCCAAATGTCGATGTTATGGTCTCGGCCATATGATTGTCGACATTTTGGCGTTTCGACCATTCAGTGGTAACCTAGATATATATATGTATAGCACAGGTTGTGAGGAGTGCAGTGGGCCTTGGCCTTAAAGAGAAAAAAAACCTACACCTGGAAACAATATAAAAGAGCAGTGAGATTTAGTGATACTAACAAACCTAAACAAAGTAAACGTAAGAGAAAAGTCGATTTTAAAAAACATTCGCAATATGGACAATATTGAATCCAGTACATCAGAAATGTCCTCAAATGTCTTAAGCACTGACACTGATTTGGAAGTAGATGAATTGGCTGATGTACAATCACCTATACACAAGAAGGCTAGATCAAGGGGGGCCCTTTAGAAAGGGTGGAAAGAAACATTGAAAGATAGAACCTGAGAGAGATGGAAGAAAGATTCGAGAGATTGGTGAAGGAGAAATAAATGATGAAGGACTCATAGTAAGTCTTACTGAATACCAGCAAAATGATGACGAAAAAGCAGTGTTAAATAAAGGATTTAACTATTTACCTTCTTTTTTTCTGTCTCAGCATATATGTGCATGGATGTTAAAAGTTTTTGTAGGAACCTGAATTTGAAGAATTTTTTTCATGCTAAGAATGATGTTAGAAAAATATGTATTAATGTGTATATTAGTGCTTTTTAAAGCCCAAAAGGGTTAACACATTTATTCTATTTCATACTGCATAAATCAGAAGAGCAAGCTGGAACAGAAGTATTCAGAAAGCCAATAGTCCACTCAGCGATATGAATCATTCATATCGCTGAGTGGACTATTGGCTTTCTGAATACTTCTGTTCCAGCTTGCTCTTCTGGTTTTTGGTGTATAACAGTTTGTATACTGCATAAATCCATATAAACTGTGAATGCTTTCTGACCTTGTATTTTGTCAGCACAGCTGAAATCTTGCTTATGCCTTTGGAAATTTACTGAGAAGCAGATGATTTTCTGCTGGGTTAGGAAAATAATGAATAGAACAATACCATTTCTATAATGTTATTAAACTTAGACAATTAGCTCTGTTCATGCTATGAGAACATACCCAGCTGCAGGAAGGATAGATAAGTAGAACAAAGACTGCTTGAAGAATATGAACTATAATCTGTGTTTGCTTTGTGCTTGAATTAGCAGAGTACCTTGAAATGTAACACAGCACTGTAGAAATAATTGTTACTAGCTAGTGGTCTCCAAGGCCATTTTTTTTTCAAAAAGTTTCTCACAAATCTAGTAATGTAATGTCATGTCAGCAGAAAATCATGAACAATATCTACTGTGAAAAACAATATTGTAGGCTTGTATTTGATTACGTCAGCTTTAGAAGGCAATCTCTTGTAAAACAGTATAAGAATGGCTTCACTTCCTGTTACTAATCAGACAAACTCTGTATTTCTGCATGTTTTTGTCTCCTTGCTGCAAGAATTAAAAGTGCCTTAACCTGAACCATACGTGTATTTGTCTTTGAAGTTTTTTTCTTTGACAGATTGGTCCTTCGGACCGGAAATCTTCACTTCGCCTCGGATCAGACAGGCCAGGTTGCTTGAAACCATATGGGGAAGAAACCACATCGGTTCTTCTGATCTGAAAAGACCTCTGACTGAATTGTTGTACAAAAGAGACCAGCCACTTTCTGGTCTGTGACTGAAGGACAGGTTTACCTCAAACCAGGTGATCAATCATGAAGGCTCAGGTAAGGTGAATTTACCTTCTCTTTTTCTGTTTTAGATCAAGGACTTGATTAGCATTGTTTTTTCATGAGATTTGTTTTGTACAGATCAGGGACAAAAAGATTGCTGTCTTGTCATAGATCAGGGAAACAGAATAGGTAGGCAGTCATTCTGGAGAGACTATAAAAAACCCTGTGGTACCACGTAAAAGATAAGCAGGGTTATGTAACATTCTAAAGGTTAGAACAAAATGGGAAATAAGTGCACAAAAAGATCCCAAACTCCGCCGTTAACCGGAGACGCGAAATATATGCAATCACAACGTGCTGATAATGTTAAATACTGTTCAAAATGGGTTAATAAGTATGAATTTGATGGTAAATTAGAAAAATCCTCGCTCGTTAAACTTGTCAAACAGTTTAAAACTGATTTCAGAGGTCGGGTAAAAAAGCAACGTAAATTAGGAATTCCTCAGGCACACAGGTGGATTGAGGAAGCAAATCGTAGGGAACCAAAGATTAATAATTCAAAAGCAATGTTTTTAGATAAAGAGGACAATAACTTAGTAATAGCATCAGCCCCTCCACCTCCTTTACCAGAATATGAGGCAAGTGCACAAGTTAGTCCACCCCTGCAATATCCTGCTATCACTGTAAGTAGAGACACTACAAAAGCAACACCGTTTGTTAGAGATCCCATCGAGACCAGGTCTCGAACACGGGCAGAAAACTCAAAAGGGAACATTGAGTTATATCAAATGGGTAGAAATTCACGATATGTGAGTGAAGAAGAGATATGCCCACTCATAGAAGTACCTAATCCTCAGGTAGGACAGAAAGGACAGGACCCAACTCGCCTAGTGTATAGACCATGGACACCGGAAGATATCCGGAAAGCCACAGAGGGAATTCCCCATCCAAAAGGTAATTTTAGAAAATTCTTAGAAGACTTACAAGGCATGAGGTTAAGTTATAACCTAAACGGAGATGAAGTAGAAAAAGTAGTCAGACAAATCGTGGGACCAGATTGGCACATGATCAGTGGCAACTGGAATCCCCGTGACGCAGAACACAAACCCCTTCCACATAGCAGCGCAGAGCTAGACAACAGAGTGAAAGGTCTTACAGACCAAATCTCTGACAAATGGAAGCCTAGGGCAAACTGGACTTGCATTAATCAATGCATCCAACAAGAAGGTGAAACTGTTGACAGATATTATGCTAAATTATTAGAGTGTTTTAATAACCATTGTGGAATGCAGGTTCCTGAAGATCAAACACATGATTCCACCTTTGAGCAGCAATTAAAGAATGCATTTTTAAAAGGTGGTATTGCACCCATAAGCAGCTTTATCACAAAGCACATGGTAGATCATCGTACAAGCAGACTACAATCATTGCTTGAATATGCTAGGCATGCCGAAAGGTATTTTAATAGCAAAAAGAAAAAGAAAGCCCAAGTATTTTCTGTAAAAGATGGAGCAGAAGTTTATGTAGTACAGTCCGGGAAAAAGGGCAAAAGAAATGCCCAGGGAAACAAACAATCTGATCAACGATCAGAGGACTTTGAGGGATGAAAGAAAAGGGGGGAGTGCTTTAAATGCGGTAAAAAGGGACACTTGGCAAGGGATTGCAAGAAAAACAAGAAGGCAACCACAGAAGATAAGGAGGGTGAGGACTGACTATATGGTAGTCAGGAATCACTAAAAGGGGATAGTGGAGAAAGGACAAATGAAAATGTGATAGAGGGAATAGAGAATGTGACAGAAGAAATAGAGGAAGTGCAGGAAGTCACGGATAGTGAAGAAAATGAAATATTGGATTTGGCTTTATTGAGCTTAGAGCTCTTTTTAGTAGACACAAAACCAGAAGTCACACTTCTGGTAGAAGGGAGGGAAGTCACATTTTTGTGTGACTCAGGGGCTTCACGGACCCTGATACATCCCGCCAAACTGCCAGAGAACTCAGAGTCACCTGATTACATACTAGAGAAAGCAGCTAATGGACAGCTGTATCGAGAGCCCCTCTCCCATAACATCGCGATAACTGATCCTGTTTCAGGATTGACCCAGAAAAGCAAAATTGTTGTTTCTGCAAAATGCCCAGTAAACCTCTTGGGCAGAGACCTTATGCAGCTATTTGGTATAGCAGTAGTTCCAACTATGCAGGGTAGGGAAGCACAGCGACAAATGGATACTTTTGCAGTGCGATCGAAGGGTGAAACGTTTTATTGGTACATCCAGGACTTGGTTACGACTGGTCCAGGGGCGGTGACTGAGGAGTTGATGAACGTAGCCATCAGCAAGTTCCCCTCCCTTGACACTGATAAACAACATTTGTTGCACTGTACTCTGTATTATTGTAGCACACCAGGACCTGACAAGGAATATGAGCAAGAGTTGTTTAGAAACCATGCAAACAGATTAGTATTACGTAATCTGTACTGAGACATAGAAGGGAACAGTGTAGTTAGCTGTTCATTGCCCCAGGAATTCTTTTCACTTTACAAATCTAATCGATTACCACATGTTAGCTTGACTAAGGACAAAAATGTAAAATGGGCAGACTTAGGAGAAAAAGTCACGAGATGTGAAAAACAGACAGAGTTAGAGCTGTCAGAACAGGGAGTACAAAAACAGAAGTTAAATTGGATAACACAGACACACCCAGCTGTGCATTTGCAGTCAAGCGAGGACAGCTGATTAGCACTCTTATTAAAAGAGGAAGAAGATTCCTTACAAAGCATACCAGGAACTCTCTGTTCAACAGGCAAATCAGATGTAGGACTTATTCGTACAGCAGGACCAGTTACTATCATGCCAAAGTCAGTATTTAGACCACAAAAGAGACAGTATCCCTTGAGAAAAGATGCAGAAGTAGGAATCAAACCTATAATAGTAGCTTTACTTAATGAAGAAGTACTGGTAGAATCTCCCGATTCACCATGTGACACACCCTTATTTCCTGTTAGGAAAGCAAATGGAGAATGGCGTATGGTCCAAGATTTACAAGCTGTAAATGACGCAGTAATACCAAGGGCACCTACGGTGCCAGATCCACACACCCTGTTGAATGATTTAAAACCTCAACAGAAATATTTTTCTGTGGTAGATATCAGCAATGCGTTCTTTTTGATACCAATACACCCTGACAGCCAACATTGGTTTGCATTCACATTTCAGGGGAAAAGGTACACATACACGCGACTACCACAGGGATATTGTGAAAGTCCGACAATATTCTCACAAGAGATGGCAAGCAACTTGGTGGGATTTACCCCACCGAGAGGCAGTCAGATTTTACTTTATGTTGATGACATCCTGCTGGCAGCCTCCACCCAGCAAGATTGCAAAGAAGATACCATAGCGTTATTACAATTTTTAGCCACTCAAGGACATAAAGTAAACAAAAATAAATTGCAGCTTTGGAGAAAGCAAGTTAAATACCTAGGATATGTAATATCCAAAGAGGGTAAAACATTAGATGAGGACAGAAAAATAGTGATTTTGCAAGCACCGAAACCCACCACCAAGAAGGAAATGATGTCCTTCCTGGGTACGACCAATTTTTGTCGGAGCTGGATTCCAAACTATGCCTTGGAATCTGCACCTCTGACTAACTTAATATACAAGAAGCCTATGGCAACACAAGATTTATTACAATGGACACCAGAAGCAGAATCTGCTTTCTGCAAATTGAAACAGTTGATAGCATCCTCATTAGTTTTAGGATTACCAAACTATCATAAATGATTTTTCCAAACTGTAGATTGTAAGCAAGTTTATATGACATCAGTGTTAACACAACAGCATGGGGACAAGCAATGCCCCATTGCTTACTATTCATCACAACTGGACCCAGTGGCACGGTCTTTACCCCACTGTGTACAAGCAGTAGTCGCAGCTGCAATGGCAGTACAGGTTTCAGCCTCAGTAGTGTTGTTCCACCCTCTCACATTGAGAGTGCCTCATGCAGTTGTGATTATTTTACTGCAAGAAAAAGTAGCATATCTTTCTCCTGCTAGGCATCTTTCCTGTATGACTATATTGTTGAGCCAACCTCATATGACAATTGAATGATGCACGACTTTGAATCCATCTACCTTGCTTCCAACTCCTGCAGATGGCACACCGCACAGCTGCCTGCAGGATATTGAGCAAAAGACACTGCCTAGAAAAGATCTTATGGATGTTCCCTTGGATGATGCCGAGGTGACATACTACATGGACGGCTCATGCAAAAGGAGTCCCACAGGATGTAGTTTCTGATACTGAGATTATAGAGGTAAAATCTTTACCACACAATTTATCTGCACAGGCAGCAGAACTGATTGCCTTGACACTGGCAAGTACCTTAGCAAAGGGTAAATGTGTGAACATTTTTACTGATGGCCAGTATGATTTTTCTACTGTACATGTTTTTGCGCAACAGTGGAAAAATCGAGGAATGATAACATCTACTGGCAAACCAATCAGTCATGCACAGTTTATTTTAGATATTTTAGAATCTATTCAGTTACCTCAGAAAGTAGCTATTTGTAAATGCATAGCTCATACCAAGCAACAGGATAGAATTTCAAAAGGTAATGCAAGAGCTGATACAGCTGCAAAGCAGGCAGCTTCAGCTTCAAAATTATTTCTTTTGAATGAGGAATTATAACCTTCTGAGATTTTAGACTTAGAAATGTTGAAAACAATGCAGACACTTACTATGCAAGTTGAGAAACAGAGATGGATAAAACGAGGAGCAATTCTCGAGAAAGGGCTGTACATCTCCAAAGAGGGAAAACCGATATTGCCATCTAACTTGTTTAGATATGCAGCTTTGTTGAGCCATGGGCAATGCCATGGCTCAACAGGGGGGATGGTACAGTTAGTGAACCGGGTGTTCACAACATATGGATTCATAAACTACACTAAAAATTTTTGTTCGTCATGTCACGTTTGTAATAAACATCATACACAAGGGGCATTAAAGCCCAAGCAGGGGGGTTTTCCTGCACCACCATATCCGTTCCATACTATCTGTATGGATTTCATAGAGCTGAACAAATGCGAAAATAGGAAGTATTGTCTTGTCATTGTAGATATGTTTTCCAGATGGGTGGAAGCTTTTACGACCAAAAATCCAGACGCAGCTACTGTTGCAAAAACCCTTGTTAAAGAAATCATTCCTAGATTTGGCATACTGGAAAGGATCTACAGTGACAATGACACACATTTTGTAAACCAAACCATACAACAGTTGAGCAGGTATTTTGGAATTTCTTTAAAAAATCATTGTGCGTATCACCCTCAATCTGCAGGATTGGTAGAGAGACACAGTGGAACATTGAAGAATAAGTTAAGGAAGCTTATAGAGGAAACACATAAAAATTGGGTGTACTGTCTGCCCCTGGCACTGTTGAGCATGAGAACTGTTCCGAATGCAAAGGGATTGACTCCTTTTGAGAAGTTATTTGGACGAGCGTATTATATACCTCAGTGGAAACTTCTCATGCCCGCAGACCAGGAAGCCGACTGTACACTTGCTGAGTATATGAGAAGATTTTTGAATTCTAAACATCTGTTGCAGTTAAATTCTGTTTCAGATAAAGAACAAACCAGACCATTGGAAGCAGCAGTAGTCCCAGGCACGTGGGTCTGGGTGAAGGTCATCAAAAAGAAGAACTGGACGACACCAAAGTGGGCAGGCTCATTCCAAGTGCTACTATCAACACTCACCGCAGTCAAGATTGCGGAGTGATCATCTTGGATTCACCTGACACACTGCAAACTGGTGAAAAACTTTGAACTGGACAAAAATCTTGTTACTGGTACACAACAAGAATAAAAATGACAAAATCCAGAGCAAACAGGAATGCAGAACAACCACAGAAGTATTGCATGATCATCCTGTTGACTATACTGGTGACACTAATCTTTTTGTTGTGGCCTTTCCTTTTTCCAGCCACACAAGCTGAAATGAATAAACGTGATGCATTACTCATAGAATGACACCCAAACTTTAACACTTACCAAGCAATTAAATATGTGTATGCTGAGACTTTTAATGTTTCAAATTGCTGGATCTGTACAGCCTTACCGACAGCATACGGGGGAATATTAATGACTGCAGTTCCCCTAGGGGTCAATGAGACCTGGGAAAACTTAATTTATGACACCACAACTGTTAAATCACAAGATAAAATAGCATTGCACTTGTCTGTTCCACAGAAGGGAAATGTGTGTTTCTACAAAAATGATACTGTTCAGGTGGGTTGGAGCAATTGCAATGTGACAGTTCCTTACAAATGTTGCACTAAAGCAAATAATGCAGGTTCTTATTGTAATACAAACTATGATCCATTTCTTGAATTGATGCATAAAACAATTAATGAAGTACAACATAATGATGTTCTTTTTAAGCAACTGTCTATAATTGATAGGAAAATGTTTCATGCAGGGCAAGTATATGTTAATAGCAAGGTTACTACTAAGGTAGAGGATTGTTATTTTGTGTGTGGCAAAAAGGCATACAAATGGTTACCTGAGAATTGGTCCAGCAGTTGTTTTTTGGGTTACCTGGTTCCGGCCATAGACACACTGCAGTTTTGCCTTGAGGTAAAATTCAAAATGCCCGAGAAGTCACCAAGAAACCTGTCAAGAAACCTGAGAATCCAGTGGGACAAATTGAGGCGGGCTGGAAAAAACATCATTCCATGGGCGATAAACTGACACATATGGACTTGAGTGATACTGTTATATTGTGGGCAGGCATATTACCAGCATATGGAGCAGTGAAATCAATTTGGGAGCTGAGAAAACTGTCTAAACTCCTCGAAGTAATGAGCAATGCAACTTTTTCCACTCTCAAATTAGTAACTGATGAACTGAATGCTATGTGAACTGTGGTGCTTCAAAACCGCATGGCTCTTGACTTCACCCTAGCGGCGAAAGGTGGTACATGCACTTTAATCCAAGAAGAGTGCTGTTTGTACATTCCTGACAACCAGCACGAGATAGACAACCATCTTGAGGTGATTCAGCAAATGTCGGCCATGACCAAACCAGGCCCAAACCCACTGACGGACTTTTTCCAGAAATGGTTTGGGGGGGGTGGGGTACCATCCTAATGAACATCTTGATTGCCATTTGTGTAGGTATGCTCCTGTTTGGAGTATGTGTTTGTTGTTTCACCCCCTGCATGAAAAGATTGATCAAAGATTTTATAGACATGTCAGTTTCTGAAACCTTATATCAAAGTACTGAGTTTGAAGAACTGTTAAAGACTGAAATGCTTTCATAAGTTAAACTGAATGACTATCTTAACTGCAAATCCTGAATGGAAGAGGTTAGGAGAAGAAACAAACTGTTTATGCTTTTGAAAGTAGAATAAAAGTATTAACAGAGGGAAATGTTAGAAAAATATGTATTAATGTGTATATTAGTGCTTTTAAAAGCCCAAAAGGATTAACACATTTATTCTATTTCATACTGCATAAATCCATATAAACTGTAAATGCTTTCTGACCTTGTATTTTGTCAGCACAGCTGAACTCTTGCTTATGCCTTTGGAAATTTACTGAGAAGCAGATGATTTTCTGCTGGGTTAGGAAAATAATGAATAGAACAATATTGTTTCTATAATGTTATTAAACTTAGACAATTAGCTCTGTTTGTGCTATGAGAACATACACAGCTGCAGGAAGGATAGATAAGTAGAACAAAGACTGCTTGAAGAATATGAACTATAATCTGTGTTTGCTTTGTGCTTGAATTAGCAGAGTACCTTGAAATGTAACACAGCACTGTAGAAATAATTATAACTAGCTAGTGGTCTCCAAGGCCATGTTATATTTCAAAAAGTTTCTCACAAATCTAGTAATGTAATGTCATGTCAGCAGAAAATCATGAGCAATATCTACTGTGAAATACAATATTGTAGGCTTGCATTTGATTACGTCAGCTTTAGAAGGCAATGTCTTGTAAAACAGTATAAGGATGGCTTCACTTCCTGTTACTAATCAGACAAACTCTGTATCTCTGCATGTTTTTGTCTCCTTGCTGCAAGAATTAAAAGTGCCTTAACCTGAACCTTACGTGTATTGGTCTTTGAAGTTTTTTCCTTTGACAAGTGATTTCTCTATAACTTCTAAATTTAGATTTAAAAAAGGTAGTTTTGTACCCGCCTTATCACCCAAGGGTGAGGATATTTGAGGAAAGTGTACTACGTGAACTATATAAAAATCAGAGTAACATTTTTAGACACCACGGTTGCAATTTGACAGTTAAAGAAAGGGCTGCTTTAAAAGGCTTAATGGAAAATAAAGATTTAGTTATACTTAAGGCCGATAAGGGTGGAGCATTGGTAGTGTGGGACATTAATGGTTATACTAATGAGGTTAAAAAACAATTGGAAGATAGCAGATTTTATCAAAAACTGCTTTTAGAGCCCACTGTTGACCTTAAATATATATTGGTAAGACCCTAAAAGATTATAAATCTAAGGGCTTTATTAATGATACTTTATTAAAGGAATTAATGGTTGATAACCCGAAATCCCAATTATTTTACATCCTACCAAAAATACACACAAATGTTTTTCCTCCCCCAGGTACGCCTATAGTGTCAGGGATTGGGTCCCTAACTGAGCCTATTTCAGCATATTTAGAAATGCAGTTGAAACTGTTATTAGCCCTTATTAGATCTAGATTTAAATATACAAATGAGTTTTTGCAACTGATGGATGATATAATGTTACCTGATGATTGTTATATTTGCACATTTGATGTACAATCATTGTACACTAGTATTCCTCATCATGGGGGAATAGAAGTGGTCAAATATTGGTTGTCACAATTTGAACAATATTCTGTTGAACACTGTTTCTTTTTAATAGATTTGATAAAAATTGTGCTGGAGAATAATGTTCTTTTTTGGGAACAAATGTTATTTGCAGTTAAATGGACCTGCAATGGGTACTAAATTCGCACCAATATATGCAGATCTTTTCATGGGGTACCTGGAGTGTAGTTTGATCTATGAAGATAGTGCTCCATTTAAATCTAAATTAATAATGTGCCGTTGTTACCTTGATGATTGCTGGGCCATTTCATCCGTCTCCTTGAATAAATGGAACACATTTGTAGACCATCTAAATTTTAATGTGTTTGATATAGTCTTTGTAGATAAGAAAGAAAAAATAGCTATTGATTTTTTGGATGTGCATGTAGTTAAAAACAGGGATGGTACTTTAAGTACAAGCCTGTTTAGGAAACCATTTATGAAGAATTCATTATTAAGGGCGGACAGTTGCCATCCAAAACATATTATATCAAATATACCTAAAAATCAATTCCAAAGACTTTGACGTATATGTAGTAATGAGGTGGAATTTCAGGAAGAAGCTAGACAAAGGGTAATAGATTTAGACAGAGAGGTTATAATAAATGAGTTATAAATCAAGAAATACTTAAGGTATCCAACTTGGAAAGAAATTTAACTTCTGTATCTGAGCAACATGGTGAGAATACCAAGGGAGTAGTTCCTTTAAGGTTTATTACTACATTTGGCACTAACACCTATAAATTTCATGGTATAATTAATCATTTTTGGCACACTTTGAAGCAAGATCAATTTTTTGATAGGTACCTTATGGAATATTGTAAATTTGGATACAGGAGAGGTAGAAATATAGGGGAATCACTTTCATGGTATAAGAAAATGGAGGATAAAAAATCAAAATTGAGTACCACAAGAGGGTGTAATCCTTGTGGTAGATGCACATATTATAAAATTATTCCTAAAATGAAATCATTCACCTCTATTAATACATCAAGGGTCTATGATATTCAACAGCTAATAACCTGCAGGACAGAATGGGTAACATATATGGCAGTATGTCAGTGCAGGGCTTTTTATATAGGCCAAACATCAAGATCCTTTAAAAGTAGAGTGGCATTACATATAAGTGACATTAAATGCCAGCGGGTACGAAGTGCCCTATATAAACATAAAATTGATCATGTCACTGCACACTTTATATTTATAGGGATCGGTACAATACATAGTATGAATATGAGGGAGGCCGAAAAACATTTATTGTTGGACAAAAAGGAGAGAATGTGGATTTTGAATTTGGGGGCCTTGTATAAACCTGGTCTAAATGAGTTTCTCTAAAAAGTTAGTTATTGGTTTTGGGTGAATAAACCATGAATCTTATAAGTTACTAAAAACAATATATATATATATATATATATATATATATATATTTTTTTTTTTTTTAGGTATTTTTGGTATATTAATTTAAATTAAATTAGATAAGAATTGCATCAATTATAGGATTTTTGTATTTTTCTTGTATTTTTCTATACATTAATGGTGCTTGCACAGAATAATTGGAAATGTCTCTTTAAGGGGGCCATATTTAATGTTTTCATGATGACGCCCTAGGTACAATCCACTGATGATGCCTAAGAGGTGAAACCTTGTATTTTTACTGTCTGTGAGTTATTAAAGACATTTTGCTCCTCCTGATGCCTACAAAGTTTATTTACAGTTGATGGTGTTGTAGTGTTGTGCTGGATATATATATATATATATATATATATATATATATATATATATATATATATATATATATATATATATAGCACAGGTTCTGAGGAGTGCATTGGGTCTTGGTCCTAAAGAGAAAAAAACTTTAAAGTTGAACAGCAAAGTTTGACATTCACTGTTATCCTATAGTTTTGCTGCATTTTTTTTTTCATAATTCTGGGTCTCACATTTATAGGTCTCCTGGAATGAAGTCCTTTTGATAAAAAATAAATACCACACATATTGGAAGCCGTAATTATTAGTGCTGTTTTTATTGTTGCATTTGTTAATATTTTCCTGTGTATAATTGTGTATTCCTTGCATTTATTAGTTTCTTTTATGTATGACTATGCATTCACCTTGACAATGTGGCACTATGTTACCAGTTTAAAAGAAAGCACTGTTTAGCTGCCTGAGTTTACTGAGTACACTAGAGCCCAAAGACACTAGAGCAATGCACGGGCCATTCTTAAGTCAAAAGATTTTACTTTCCAGCTGCAGCACTGGAGTCTCATGGCTTTCTATATCTTCTGGAGTCTACTTATTTCTCAGCTCACAAAGAATGTAGCCTAGATGGTACTACTCAAACTAAATGCATGTTAAGGCTGTATATATGAGATGGACATTATCTTTTTCTGGTGCATTATATTGTCAAGAGGTCAAAAAGCAAACAAACTTGGAGGATGGTGGAGGAGACAATGTATTTGTTCCCCCTCAAAGAGTAATACACTTTTGAAGAAAAAATAGGTCTGTGTTCCCAAGGCTTAAACACTAATGAACCAGCACTAAAAAAAGAGCTATGTGTTTTTGCAACTGCAGCTGGGATCAATCAAAAGCAGAGAAAAGGGACAACTCAGTTTTCCCTCCTTGTGGCAACTGGCAAAACACAAATGCTTGCAGAGGGACTCTGAGAAGTGAAAATTGCATTATCAGAAAAACAAAACACACAAAGTCAACTAAATAAAATTAAAAACAACAAAATAAAGGTGTACAGCACAGACTTTCAGAGATCATAAAATACACTCAAATATAAATCCCCATCAGTAACCATAGCATTTCAATTAAATAATTACCTAAGAAGCACTTCCAATTGCATTCAGTATTCAGATCATTAGGTCTTAAAGTTACAAACTTAATATGTGTGTGTGTGTGTGTGTGTGTGTGTGTGTGTGTGTGTGTGTGTGTGTGTATAGATATATACACGTATACACACAGCTATAGAAGTTCATTTAAATGCACTAAAACTTCCAAATGTGATGCCAACACATACAAATTGACACTTGCAATGCTATGACAGCATAAACTCAGACCATGCAAGTTTAGAAATACACCCTGCCTACCTTACTCATGTGTGCTAATCCTAACTCTTCCTGTGTCCCTAACTCTAACCTTACATATTACATTAATAAACCCCCCTTCCCTAAGAGTACCATTACACAAGAGAAAAGGACACAGAATACAGACAACACAAAATATGCGCAGCACTGCGTCTATCCCCTTACGTAATCCTTACTCTAATCTTAACTCACAAACACTTGCACATTGACAACAATTTCTATAGCACAATGTTTAACATCTTCACAAAACACACTTTTCCATTCAAATATTAAGTTACCTGCACACTCTTGCTTACTTATGCCGTGTAAAGCTAAATTCACCCATATGTGAATCACACAAATGAGCTTTCACTCATTTGTGCATTCCCTCGTTTTTTTACACATGTAAATACTTTTCTACCAAATGCGTATTCTACCTTCTGAGTTACAACTGTAAATATATCTATATATATTTATAAAATAATTATATAAGTTATTATTGACATGGGTCAGATAAAGATACAGTTTATCATATCTAATCTATCAACTCTTGGCTCATCAAAATGGAGGGACAGGCTTTAAGATGGGTTCTGCAGAGTTGGGCAAATCCTGCTCTCTGTGCTACAGCTGTTTCATAAGCAAGTTTTGCTAAATTGTATAGGATGAGAAGTATCTCAATGTATCCTGGCCTGGGGAAAACCATTGCAACTGTGTGTGTGTGTGTGTGTGTGTGTGTGTGTGTGTGTGTGTGTGTGTGTGTGTGTGTGTGTGTGTGTGTGTGTGTGTGTGTGTCAGTTTGTATGTGTGTGCATGAGTGTGTGTGTGTGTGTGTGTGTGTGTGTGTGTGTGTGTGTGTGTGTGTGTGTGTGTGTGTGTGTCAGTGTGTGTGTGCATGTGTGTGTGTATGTGTGTGTGTTTTGCAGCAGATTTTGGTGAGGAATTCCTTGGAGGCGAAGTAGAAAGAATTATGCTACAGTTGAACTTCAAGAGGTCGGCTTTAACATAATTTAATATTTTCCCCTTCTTCACAGTTGTGTAGCCATAAAGTTCCTTTATTTATGTTCCAGAGGTATGGGGGCAGAGTGGGGGTGAAGCTCCCTTACATAAAAGGAATTACTTGTATGTCTGTGTATGATTGCAAATGTAAAGCTATTGTTTACATGTGATCAGTTTTTTAGATAATTTTGTTTTATTTTAGCTATTATAGGTGAGATTGCTTGACATGCAATGTTTTGATCAATCTCATCTGTGATAATTTAAAATATACTACAACAAGTAGTGTAGTAAAAGCAGTGATACATAATACATTTTTCACGGTACAGTAACATTATACATTGTGTATCACAAAAGGGAAAAAAACAACGGCCAAGTTCTAATTCAGATTTTTTGTTTGTTAGTTATAGCAATAGCAGGGAAATTGCAGCACTGACATAATGAGGATGCAGTTTCTGGGTCAGGAGGCTGTAAAGTAATAGGCAGCAGGTGTACTGTAAGGTAGTACCAGTAAAATTAATAGTGGTTGTCTGAGTTGATGGAGAAACTAGAACATTTAAAACCCAGGAGTCAGTGTCTACAATTGTAAGTAGCTATGGAAGGTCTTAATTGTAGTAGTGTGAGAAAAGCAATAATGTAGGAATCTGAAGCCTCAGTGTGTAGCCTGACTAAATGAGAAATCTAATAACCCTGAAGGATGACCAAAATAACATAAAGAAGAAAGGTAGTGTCTATAGACATAAGGGTAAAAATGTTTTCGTTCTACCATGCATTCTCAAAAGCCAGCATGCATGGAACCTAAACTACCAAAATCTAATGCCTGAAACAAAATGTGGTGAAAAATTAAATTTTAAATGTTTTTTGCATGGTGGGCAATCCTCCCTGCTCAACCATATATATATATATATATATATATATATATATATATATATATGTATATATGTATATATATATATATATATATATATATATATATATATATATGTATATATATATATATACCAGCTCTATGGTTGTATAAAAACAAAGACAGGAATCACTGCTGATGCAAACTTTGAAATCACAGTCACAGTGATTTCCTGTCAAACACAGTGCTTGGCATTCTGCTCCTAAGAGAGTTGTGCTTTGGACAACTGATGCTCATTTAATTTCAAGGCTACCTATAGATATACCACATATTGCAAAAAGAAATATTCTGATTTTCTCAGCCAGAGTTGCAATACATGCATGTTTCTCCTATTGAAGTTGCTGTAATAGAAGTTTTCAGTCATCTGATACAGGTTCAAATCCACACAGGCCTTACTTGCTAGCTTATACTTTTGACTTCAACATAAAATAATTGTGCAAGGATTTATATTACAGACTGCTGTAATCAGCCATAGGTACGACCATGTATTTCTTTTTTAACAAAGCTGAAACCGGATTGGCTGATCTATGCTGCTGCGTCAATCCCTTACTTCTGGTTTTGCATACATGAATGGCAGAACAAGACAGAAGCAGTACTCACCTTCAGAGCACACCTGTCAGCAGGTACTATTAATATTCAGATGGCAATCTTTTTACCTGGTATGTCATAGGTAGTTGTAGGCACGCAGCCCAGGAGACCATTGAGGAGCCCAGCCCAGTGTTCCCAATTGCCCAGACCATTGTCTGGTTAAGTGACTTGCTACAAAATATACAGAAGACAAATAATGTCTGAGGGAGTCAAGCCCTGGACTACAGGAAGCTGTCTACTGACATTGCAGGACACAAAATATCGAGTCTTGACATGCTGAAAAAAGACTGAAGTGTAGACAACAGTGAATATTGAACCTCGCTCTTCTTCATTAAAGTTTTTTTGTCAGGGAGGAAGCCCCAACAACCCCTGAACTTATATATTCTAACTTCAAGATTGACATACCTCAAAAAAGAAAAGGGAATATTTCCAGAAATGACAAACTTGGACTTGGTATATGTATGTCCAAATTTTTGGTCATCCAGTCTCCACATCTCAGGACTCTGCAAAGAAGTTTCTAAGATTTCATACAGACAACCTACATGAAACAGTTTGTTATTCACTTATAATCTTAATGCTTTCCATTAACTGCTCTAGCTCCTTCAGAGTGCTCACTGCTAGTATGAAACTATAGGTAGGAATCAGGATTCGGCACTTTACTGCACAGCCAGTCATATATACAGAGCTACCCTCCAAAGCATAATGTTTGCTGCCAGGTACAGGCCCTGCCTGCCTCCTACTAAAGCCCTCTACTTCAAGGGTCATTAACATGTAATACTGTGAGTATACTTCCTATGTCATTGTCAGTCATACATCGAGACCATTGCACCCCTTAAACAGGTCAGGCACCCCATAGATGATTATCAGTACAAAACAGGCCTCACTGACATACCAACATATTTGTATGGCTGGAGTTTAGCTCAATAAACTCTTTTAGATTTTGAACCTAGCAACATTTGGTTTAGATTAAGTTATTTGCATTGGGAAATATATTAATGCAGCACATTGCAAAAAAGCGTCTGGAACACAGTAAGATTCTAAGGTTCTTGTTCTGAAGCTATTAAGTACACCTTTAGAAGAAACACCCACTGCACTGATTACGGCCTTCAATTTTGCTTTATTTAGCACTGTAATAAGCTTGCTGTGATGTCTTTGTACTTAATGGTTTACAGGCACTCTGTCTGCAGAGCTCTTTTCCTTCCATGCAGAGTGTTTTGTTGTGCATCACCTAGTTTGTTTGATTACCTTCTGCTGCTTGCTGCATTCAGTAAGTAATGTAGTGTCACTATGTCTTTGAGTGCAGACTTCTCTGTTGTCTAATCTACACTAAACTCACTAAACTACTAACTAGCGGGATAACTGTAGCTGTGCGCCACTCAGTGGGCATGAAGCCTGAGGTGAGGCTATGATTAAACATGACACTTAGGTGGGGTGCTAGTTCATTTTGTAGTTCATGTAGTACACAGCCTGGGATGTCATCTGGTCCCATGGATGCTGTATTCTTAGCTTTGGAGAGTGCTGTTGCTACCTGTGTGGCTGTGATTATTGGAATTTGGCAATCTTTTGGTATTGAGATGGGCCCTTTAGGTGGTGAGAGGTGAGTGAAGTTGGCACTAAATCGATCTGCCAGGATATTAGCAATATCCTTGGGATCAGTATATTTAATGCCATTCTGTTGTAGCTCAGAGCAGATCTGAGCATTGCCATTTAGATTCTTGACATAGTTATAGAATGTCTTGTTGTTGTCTTTGGAATCTTTGGCAATTTTATTTTCATAACTAGCTTTTAAGGATTTTATGAGGGATCTCAGCTTCTTACTGAGGCTGGTGAGGGAGTTTTTTGCATCCTGGGATTTTCCTCTTTTCTGCAACAGTTTCTTCCTTCTGTTGTATAGTTTGTTTATAGCAGGGGACCACCAGATTGGCTTCCTTTTTTTTGGAGAAGATCATCTTGGTTCTATTTGGGATGGCACGATTCATGCACGAGTTGATGTTCTCTTACAGTGCCTTAGTGTAGGATTCTGCAGTCAAACTTCCAGATCCGGTCTGCGTTGGGTTTATTAGCCCAATCCCCCTTGTTCTTCTTTCATATAAAAGATCCCTCTCTTAACCAGATTCAACCTGCACCCCCGTGTGAAAGAAAATAATAAATTCCTTTTCATATTTTGTTGGAATCATATAAATATTTGTCTTATATGCAATCTTTCCTAATACCATAGTCTTTATCAATGTGCTTTCTTTTTATAGGAAAATCTAAATGTCTTCCAAAAAGTGGTCCTGTCTATTATATCTTAAATAATTTTCCCCACTGTTCATTCTTATAAACATTTTGTCCAAATGTTATTTTTAAAATATCTATAGATTCCTCATTAAAGTCTATGTCTCTTATACTTCCTATAAACTCAAATCCCTTACTTTTTTCTTATACATAAACTAATTTCTTTTAATGAAGTACTTAATTTTTAATTGCTTTTTCCATCCATTCCTTATCACTGGTTAATACAATATTATTTACATAAACATGCATTATAGGCAACTGTAATTAATTTAATATTTTATATCTTATAGTATTTTTCATTTTATTAATCTTATTCACTATTACATTCATAACTAAGGAAAAAGAGATGCTACAAGCCAGACAGCCTTGTCTTATTCCACATTCTGTTTTCAATTCCTCATTATCCGTCAACATTATTTTTAACATAATTGCTGCCATATGCTGATCTAATTACATGTATTATTCTTTTACGTATATTATATGCATTCAAAATGTCCCATAATGATTCATGCTGAATTGTATCATGTGCTTTACTTAGATCTCCTATCATGATCTTTGCATCAACTTTCTTATTAACAATGCCATCTACCACATCTTTAATAATCCATAAACAATCTTGAGTTCCTTTTCTTTTCCTACCAAATACAGTTTGCTCATATAACTTATCAACCTTATTTGTTAATCTTTTTGTTATACTTCCCATGAATATCTTGTAATCTGTATTATTTAAAGTTGTAGGTCTCCATTTCTTTATGCCATTTTTATCTCTTTTTTCCATATAAACTTTATGACCCCTGTACATATCTGTTTATAATTTATTCCCACGTTTAGCCATTAATTCAATACTTCTATAAATATAGCTTTTTGCCATTTCTCCATTTCATTATACATATATTAAATGCAATCTAATCCTGCTGCTGTATTCATATTTATATATTTCAATACTTCATTTAATTCTTTAATACTTAACATTTTTCCAGGTATTAATTATCTTCCTTATTTAACCTACTTATTTCCTATTTTCCTTTTTCATTTATTTATTTTTTTTAAAAATAATTGTGCTACTTACTCTTAAATTATTTCTGCCTCCTCATTTGTTTTCCTTCTTTATTTCTTAACTCCCTTATTATTTTTTTCTTCTTTCACTGTTGTTTGTCTTTCGGCTTTTTCCCGGTAAGGGGTCACTACAGCGGAACTCTGGTCCGCTAGTGATTGGCAATAGATTTTTACGAAACGCCGATGTGCCAGCTCGACGTACAACCTTCAACAAAAGCACGCCCATTTATGCATGCATGTCTTTCGAATGCTACCCAACCACGGGGAGGACATGCAGACTCCACAAAGAAGGCACTCCCAAGCAAAGCCAAGAATCAAACGGGAGAATCTCTTACTGTGAGTTAACAATGCTACTGCCATACCACCCCGGCATACATTTTTTCTTCTTTCACTAATTTAAAAATGGTACTACTTCTTACTTCTTTCCTTGTAAACAATATTTTTGTTTATGTAACAATTTATTAATCTTCACTTGATTCTTTTCATACATTTCCCTTTATTTCTCATAAAAGGTTCACTCTTTCTTTAATAAATCACTAAATATTTCTTTACTTATTTTTTATATATCTTCTTTTCCTTCTTTCTCTTATCTTCTATACATTCTAGAAAACATATTTATATTTTTGCTAATCCACCAAATAGTCAAATTTTTATAAAATTCTTTCATACCTATATAATTCCTCCATAACATAATTATTGCTTTTTTATCATCTTGCTCCAATTCTTTCTCATTTAATCTTTTAATTCCATTACTAGTTTGAAAATACTCTTCTTTTCTTGTACTATTATCCATATAGCTAAATGATCGAAAAACAGTCTTTTTTTATTCCTTGTTGTTTAATCTTTAAGCTATCTGATACCAAAAAATAATCGATTTCAGTCATAATCTCATTTCTCCTATAAGTCCATTGTTTATTTTCCCATACATATAACCTACCACATTTCATAATCTTATTTACTATTTTGATGTAATACCCATTCTTCTTATTTATTCTTAAGTTGCAATTAAAATCCATTGCTATTATTACATCTATATTCACACAAACATAACTTAAAAGTTTTGTAAACATTCCTTCCCTTTTTTTATAACAAATGCATATAAGGCTATAATTCTATAAACACATTTATTCCACCTTAGGTCTAACACAGTTATAAGTCCCAGTTTAACCAATGTGACATCTAATATTTTAATATTTCCCTGACATAATATAGATACACAGTAGCACATTTATTTTCCCATATTGCAAATAATTGAACCATTGCATATTTTGTCTGTTTGCATCCTTTCTTCCTCTGTTAATATTGTAATATCCTGTAATATGATTACATGTGCATCTATGAAAGCACACCATTCTAATACACCTAGTCTCCTCTTAATAGTTCTCATACTGTTGATATTTAAGCCCAATATCTTCAGTTTTTAACAGACAGAGAAAAAATAAAAGGTAAATGTCATCCTTTACCTTTCTTATTTTCTTCTATGGACATACATTTATGTTTTGTTTTCTTTTGTTTTACCCTTTTTCGTACAGAATTCTTCCTTCCTTTTACGGTTTGCCAATTCACATATTCCTCTTCACTTGTATAGCTATTGTCTTGCTCTCCTTTGTTACCCCTTCTTTAGCACTGTATGCTGTTGCCTCGTCTGTCTCATTCTGATTTATATGCTCACGTACTGTACTTTTTTCTTGCTCCAAATCTTGTATAACCTCTTCTCCAACTTGTTGTTCAACATTGTCACATTCTAACTATGCATACCCAGTATTACCGCATTTCTTACATTTTAAATCACTTTTCTTTGCCTCATGTCCTGTCTTTCCACATATAAAGCATTTCCTTTTTTTTATATTCACTAAATAAATGATCATCTTTTCTGAAGAAAAAAAAAAAACAAGTTTTAGGTTGCCCCCTATATTTTATAAAACCTCTATTAGCATTTACATTTATAACACTTGGAATATGTATTACATTATTATTTACCATTTTAAAATAATCCCACATTCCCATCTCCCAAGCTATAGTCCTCCTTCATTACAAATTTTTCTCATGTCCATAACATCTTAACATAGAGTTAGTAAATGTATTTTCAATTCTATAGCATAAACTTCTGTTATTCTTTTTTTAGTTTGTCTAAAAAGATTGTATGACATATTCTGACCAAGGATATAAGTTATTTTTTTTTGTTTGTACTTCTCTATAAAAATTTCCATAAACTGACCATTTTCAAATAATAAGTCATAAAAAGTTTCCTTATTAATTAGTATAAAACCTCTTACCACCTTTGCAGTAACACCTAACGGTGCTAATAAGGAGTTCCAAATTTCATCTCTCTAGTCCTTCTTCTTTTTTATTGCTTATTCATACAGTATATCTTCTCTTTTCCTCCTTCACTTTTTCCTCTCTGCCTTTTACTTCTTTCAGAGTTTGCACATACGTCTTTCCTTCTGGATCTCTTTCTTTTCCATCTTCCTCTATCCTTTCCCTTATTTCACTCCACGAAACTGCTGCATTATTCTCTGGTTCACTTTGGTTAATCATCTCTTCCAAATAATCATCCGCAACCCTCCGGACTGGAGGGCTGTAATACTATATTCCTTCTGACTCTCCATTTCTTCCTCAAATGGCTTCTTTTGGAATACATCCTCTGAATCAACCGCTGTCTTCTCTGATGAAACATTCAGCTCCATCACCTCCTTCCCCTCTGATATAAATGATTTCTCCACTTTCCACTCACTCACTTCCATCTCAAGTAGCGATTCTACCAACTCCATATTCTTCAATACATCGTCAGCCTGGTTTGCATTCACCATAATTCCTCCTATCTCTCTGGGCCACCTACGTGTCTGGATCAGAAACAGGAAGACAGACACATCACACTGAAATGTGTCCTCCTACAGGAAAAGATTAGGGGAAGTTCTCCCATGCCCTGGCCAAATTTCCCCTAGTATAAATACACCTCTGGTCTCTCCTGGATAGAGGCCATTAGATTAGTATGAGTAATCTGGTAACAATAGATGGATAGATAGATAAATAGATAATAGATGGATAGATAGATAGGTAGGTAGATATATAGATGCAGAGTAAGTATGAGCGTGACAGTGGGTGTTAATAGTCGTGTAAATGGTGAGAAACGAGAGATAGAGATAGAAAGAATGAAAGAAAAAGGAGTCAGCTAAAGAGTGAAAAGTGCTTATTGAGTTATCTGTTGAAAAAAAATGGAAGCATTGAGTGCTAACTGTGAAGGTGAGAAGAACACAGACGAGTGGGAAGAGAGTGTTATGGTGAAGAGAGGTGTGTTAAGGGGGCATGGTAGAAAGCTCCAGCAGTTGGAGGAAGAAACTGGAATACAGCCTGTAGATAGTATGTGTTTACATGTTCAAGCAAATGTTAACTAGGGACAATGTAAGCATTGTTAAAGAAATTGAGCAGCAGCTACAATATGTTATATGAGTTAAGTTATGTATGAAAAGCAGTAAGTTAAGTAACATTTGAAAGTTTTCCTGATTTGCAGTAAAGTAGCTGAGGTCCTACAACTGATGTTATAGCTTCCCAGAATGTGGGGCCTAATATGTAGCAGGTGTAGCTACTGCATTTTTTAGTAGTAAAGGTGGTGTGGAGAAGGTAGGTATGATAGATTAAAGTCCAAGGATGCAGGGTTTTTTCCCTGATTGTGAATCTTTCTGTTAGGTAAAAGAAGAAGTTTTGGTTTAGCAGTTTAAATCAAAGGGGCATAGTACTAGAGCTGTTCTTTACTCGTCTAGGAGCCAGTTTACGTCCTAAAGTAGTGATGCTTTTTTCCTGGCATTTGTCAGATGGTATATTTTACTGTCAGTTGGATGTTGTCAGATAAGGCTTTTCTTTGATGCAGAAGTGATTACTGGGAGATACATTTAAGTTGGGCAATAAGAGCGCTTTTCCCTATCGATTCCCTACCCGATGGAGTTATAAACTGTAAGATGAAACATGCCAACAAAAAGGTCTGCTGTACTTTTGCTTTGGTTCTGAGAATGTGAAGTTGGAACTTTAAAAAATAATTTGAATAAGGTGGCAGATTTGGGAAGGTATTATTTTTGTCAAGAATAATGATATCAGAATCTGATGATATGAGCTTTTGTGGTATCCCAAAACACATGCATTTTGTTGTATTTCAGCCTGGTGGTAGTTATCTTGAGTTTAGCCATTTGGAAAATGAGGTCTTGTTGAAGTTGAACATTTTATGAGGGGTTTGGTGAAATCTATAGATAGCCATATTGTTGGCACAGAGAAGGACATAGGGATGTGAGCTCTTGAGGGAATATTTTGATATAAATGAAAAAATGTAGGGTTGATAGACCAAAATCCCATGGGACTCCATTGAAAAGGGAGGTTTTGCTGTGCAGAAAGAGCATATTTTTAACTCTAAAATTATGGTGAGAAAGAAAGATAAGGAACTGTTGGGAATTTGGGGTGTTGATGCCATGGACTAGAATGGCAGTGTGAAAGAGTGGATGGTCTACCATGTCAACCACTTTGGTTAGGTGTAAAAATATTGCAACTGTGACTTGCTGTTTGTCTTTACCCATTAGGATGTCATCGGTTATTGTCTAGACAGCTGTCTTTATGTCCCTTTTGGCCCAGAATCCATGTTGGTTGACAGTTAGGAGTACATGGTCAGCAATGCCTTTAGATGGTTGGTCATAGTCTAAATGTTTTCTGGCACTTAACTAAGCACATGGAGTATTGAAAGTGATCTTTAGTCTATGCAAGTCTGTAGACTGGTTTTGGAATCGGTTCAGTAATGGCACCTTTCTATATTTTAGGGAAGATAATGAGGCGGAAGTAAAGTGAATGAAATAGTTCTGCAACAGTCTTTAAGAACTACAAGTGCAGGTATGTTTTTAATGTCAGTAGTAGAAGCAGCTTTGAAGTAGAACAATGCAAAGAACTTGGGAGGGTGTTGGTCTGGTGATGGAGACTGGAAGTGATATTGCGTAAATTCAGAGAACCAGCATTCATGAGAGAGTGGTCCTTTGATGGTTATTTAAGTGTTGACAGTGAAGACATTCTTTTCTCTTCTTTAGAAATTTGATTTTTAGCAGTGCAGTGAGTTCAGCCATTTGGAAAAATCATACTATGGAATTGTGAGGAGAATCTGTTTAAGTAAAATAGGGGATGTTCCCCTGTGCTCTGGCCAAACTTTCCTAATCAGTATGAATACCACCTGGGATCTCTCCTATAAAGAGGCCACTATCTTAGAGGGACTAACCTGATCAATGATAGATAAATATATAGATAGATGGACAGATAAAATAAATAAATTTGGCATCCACAGTTAACAAGAAATAACTGTCTACTGAGTATGTGTGTTTGCCATTTGGACTAAACTGAAGTAAACATTCAATACTTTTATGTCACAATGACAATTGGTTGCATTTTTCTGTCACTTGCAATTATAATTATCATGGTTTATTGGACAAATTGTGTGTATCTGTGGGAATTGGGAGTTTGTTTTGTGTACGACATTCCATGCTTAGTTGCTGGGGTTTACTTGTAGTTCTGAGTACTTGGGTAAAGTGCTGGTGTTTGTCTTTATCTGGTTTAGTTTTTTGATATGTGTGTGTGTGTGTGTGTGTGTATGTGTGTGTGTGTGTGTGTGTGTGTGTGTGTGTGTGTGTGTGTGTGTGTGTGTGTGTATGTGTGTGAGTGTGTGTGTGTGTGTGTGTGTGTGTGTGTGTGTGTGTGTGTGTGTGTGTGTGTGTGTGTGTGTGTGTGCATGTGTGTGTCGTGTGTGTGTGGTGTAAATGGACCTCCATGTGCCTGGCTAGCTTGATGTGGTAAAAAGACCAATCATACAGACAGTCATACTGATCTGATCTGCCTAATGCTAGTTGCACAGACCATCATCCTGATCTGATCTGCCTAATACCAGTCATACAGACCATTGTATTGACAGTCATACTGATCTGATCTGCCTAATACCATTCGTACAGTCCATCATACTGATCTGATCTGCCTAATACCAATTGTACAGCCTATCATATTGATCTGGTCTGCCTAATACTGATCATACAGACTATCTTACTGATCTAATTTGCCTATTATCAGTCACACAGACCATCATACTGATCTGACCTGCCTTGTATCAATGGTACAGTCCATTGTACTGATCTTATCTGCCCAATACCAGTAATACAGACCAACATACTGATCTGATTTGCCTAATACCAGTTGCACAAACCACCATACTGATCTGATCTACCTAATATCAGTTGCACAGACCATCATACTGATATGATCTACCTAATACAAATCGTACATACCATCATACTGATCTGATCTGCATGTCAGCAATGACACAGAACATCATGGTGGTCTGATCTGCGTAATACCAATCACACAGACCATCATGGTTGTCTTCTATTTCCATACCCCCAACCTCTAAAAAGAGAATGAAGTTCTATTTTGGGTTTGCAACATTTTGCACATTTATACATCATACATTTGCATGCAATTGCATTTTATTTTGTAAACATGCAGTATCAAAAGCACTTGACATTACTTTGTAACAGTTTACATTTTTCCATAGTACAGAAACGTAAGGTGTCCTGTGACATCTGGATAACTCCAGATACTGGAATCAAATTAGATTATATTGAAAAAGAACTACACAAACTGGATCCAAACAAAGCGCAGGGAGGAGACAGAATTAGTAACAATGACCTGAGAACACTTCATCAAGAACTTACAGTACCATTATATCTATTATTCACTAGATCCTATAAATATGGGGAGATGCCTCAAGATTAGGGACATCTGCTTATTAAACCTGTCTTTAAGGGAAAGGGAAGTATAACAAACCAAAGTCATATAGACCCTTAAGTCTACTTTCATGTTGTGGAAAAATAATGGAGAAGGTAATACTGGATGAGTTATTGTCAGAACTGGATAGTTTGGGACTTGAAACCATATATCAGCATGCATATGTTGAAAACAGATCTATTACCACCTGTAACATGATGTTCTATAACAGTATAATAACAGCTATGAATGAAAAATTGTGCTGTGATGTGATTTATATAGATTGAACTTCAGAATTTTACAGGTCATACACATAACACTGATCAATAAATTAGTACAACTAGGTATTGATGTACTGTTGATAAGAAGGATAGCTGCATGGCTTACAAATCGGACATGGCAAGTATCATACACCAACTGGACAGGTGAAATCCTTGGTTACAGTCAGGGTGTCCCACAGGGCTCTGTACTAGGCCCTTACTTGTTTAGATTGTATCTTTCAGACCTAACTTTTTATCTGAGGTGTTCTACAGTCTATATGCTGATGACCTGAAATTGGGTAAACTGATTGCAAGTGTTACAGATAAGGCATGTCTGCAAAATAATTTGACTAAACTGACCATCTGGGCACAGGAGAATAATATGCTAATAAATCCATCAAAAACTAAACATATGAGATTTGGGAGACATAAACTGAAAGGTGAATATTTAACACAGAATACAATGATTGAAACTGTAGACTCATTTAAGGACCTGGGTATATGGGTAGATTCAGCTATGAGTTTTTCTAATCATATCAACCAATTGGCTAATGATGGTTATAGAACTATAGGTTGTATAAAAAGATTTTTAAAGTCTAGGAAATAAGACATAATGAAGTCATTGTTTGTTAGTTACATTAGACCCAAACTTCAGTATGGAATAACAATATGGAAACCCTATAAGAAAACAAGCATGAGTAAACTGGAAAGAGTACAGCGGAAATATACCAAGGGCATCCATGGATGTGAAAATTTAAGTTATTATGAAAGACTAAAACTTGTACAGTGTCTCTTACAGATATCTAAGAGGAGATCTTATTCAGGTATATAGGGCATTTAGGGACAACTACCTCTGGGAATGTTTGGGGTTATCAAAAAGTACCAGAGCATCATCAGACAACCTATATAGGAGATTCTATAGGAATGAGAAGTTACTAATTGGTTCTATGACAGAGTAACTGATGCTTGGAACAGACTACCAAATTACATTAAAGTAAGTAATAGTTTAGATATTTTTAAGAACAGTCTGGGCACTTATTATGGGAACAAGTGTCCTGAAATATTGGCAAGCTAGAAGGGCATTAATGCCTGTGCTTGAAATATTTGTATGTATGTATGTAATATTTAGACTTTCAGAATCTTTAAACATACTTTCCTCTTTGAAGTTATTTTATTAGTTTTCCATTTTTGGAATCAATATAAGTCTTAGTACTTCACTGAAAGTCTTATCTCATACTCTTACAAGTAACTTCTATTGGTTATGAATCTCAGAGACTACACTTTTGCAACATGTCAATAATTATTAATGTGTCTCTTTCTAGCAATGTATCTCTTTTAGATAACATTTCTCTTCCATGTACATTGTGACGAGTCCAGTTATTGACTCTAAAGACACTAGTGCAGAGTCTCTTACTTATTTAGGTTCATCTGGTTGCAGAAGTCATCTGCTCAGTTTTCAATTTGCAGGAATGGCCTGGATGTATCTATATTTTTTCCTTACTACAGCTCTGACATTACTAACAATTACATATGACCTTTGCTCTGCAGAGTTGGCAACAGTCACAACTGTTGTCTGCCCTCACTTGTCTGACCTGGTTTAAGTAAGACAACGGAGCAAGCTGAATGTCTTTTGCCATAAAACTATTTACATGTAGCTTTAGCCATTTAATCATATTCTGGGACAGTCTAAGAAGGAATAGTTTTTGGCAATGACATTGTCTCCAGTATTGGGATAGTAGCTTGAATTTGGTGACCCAACATTAATTGTGTGGAGAATCACCCTGGTCACACTGTGTGATGCTGCACAACAGGACATTAGAACAATATGTGGAGTTGGATTGTTAAGGATTTTTTATTGGTCTCCCAGTAATACCATTTACTCCAGGATAACACTAACTCAGTCCTACAGACAAACCCAAACTGCTGTACAAATTTTTGAAACTCCACAGACAGAAGTTATCAGCAGCAAATCCCATCTGGAAAACATTGTCTTATATTGAAATATGACTGGTTCACTAGGTATCCTTTGCAATTTTTTCTGTTTTAATGTAAATTGATTAACAGCTTGCTACTGCTAAGCAAATTTTCTTATTATGTTCACAGAAGTCTGATAGATTGTTTTGCAATTACCCTCTCAGCAATAAGGTCACAATAAAACATTTTCACCCTTGATAAAGCTTTTGTTTATTTCAGAATTAAAACATACACATGTCTGGTTATATTAGTCCTGGTATTTGACCACTGCTCACAAGTCTGATTATATTAGCCCTGGTAATTGCTCACTGTGCTCACTTCTGATTATATTACCCCTGGTATTTGCCCACTGCTCACAAGTCTGATTATATTAGCCCTGGTATTTGAGCAGTAGGCACAAGTCGGATTATATTAGCCCTGGTATTTGCCCACTGCTCACAAGTCTGATTATATTAGCCCTGGTATTTGACCAGTAGGCACAAGTTGGATTATATTAGCCCTGGTATTTGCCTACTGCTCACAAGTCTGATAACTTTAGGTTCGGTAGCTGATTACTTGGCACAAGTCTAATTACATTAGCCCTGGCATTTTCTACTGCACACACATCTGATTATATTAGCCTTCCAAATTTACCTCTACATACAAGTCTGATTATATTAGCCCTGGTATTTGACCAATGTGTAGATATTCTTGCACTATCTCTGCACTTGGTCAACCCATGATTCCTTTTGTGGGTCTGTCTCAGGATATCTGATCCTTGTGAAGCTGTCACTGCATTTGATCTCTTTTTTTATTGTTAACAAGAAACATCTTTATTAAATTATCACTGATGACATAGGTATTCATGAATTTATATAAATGCAAACAAACCACATTGACATAGTCTTAGTTGCAAGCATTTTACATCACAGACCATATTAACAAAAATTTAGTTACACACATTATACATCACTTATAATCTATCCAGTCATTTAGTCAAACATCACACAGCTCATTCAGATCCTGCCTTCTTTTAAACTTCATTCCTCCCATGCATGTATTGTTCCAACAATTCCTATTTCCTTATGTAATTTTCTCCTACCCTTTTCTGGAGATCCAATTACAGTTCTTTTATCGCTGTTACGATATTCATTAATTCTAGTACGGTCGGTTTAGACTTTTATTTCTATTTTCTAGTAATTGCTTTTTTGGCTGCCACCATAATTAGACTTAACAAGGCCTTAATATATCTTGGCATTCCAATTCTGTATTATAGCTAAAAAAAATAATTTCCTTAGTTACACCAATTTGCTTACCCTCTACCTCTGTCTGTAGAGAATCTTTAAAGTTTACCAACTTATTACACTCCCAGAAAATATGTCCCCAATTGCCTCTTTCTTCCCCATCACATCTCAAATATCTGCTGTCTATCTGAGGAAAAAAGTCACTTAGTTCTCTCATGCTCTAACAGGTGTGCTGTCACCATGATGTATTTGTAGAATGAATGAATCATCCAGCCTATATGAACATAGAAAACTATAGGCTGTGGATGTTGATTCATTCCTGGGATTAAGCAGAAATTTCTTAAGATTCCAAGAGTAGAATAAGTATTTCTGACACTTATTTCATTGAATTGCACTTCTGTAATGCTTATAATTGTGCTATTCAGTTAATCTACTACATTTTGCAGTCTTATAAAGCTTTTTTTACTGATTTACTGCATTTATGTACTGTTTTATGCTGTTTTAACTGTATTTTTCATTGCTAGATACTGTTTCATTACTCTAATTGCATGTTTACTGAATTACTTAACTGTAAACTGCTTTTTCATACTGAGAATTGTATTTTCTGTTTGTGAGTGCTCTATCCGTGCTTTTCTGTGCATTTGTTTTGAGGTTTCTGTGTTCTAGTCAGGTATCATATAGCTGATTTATTTGCAGTTAAAAGCAATCTCTACAGTTTCCTTGCTCTTTTATCTGTTTAAAACTTTAATTTAGTGACTATAGCTAGTAGCCGTAATAGTGTGCATTACTATAATTGTATTTGTATTGAACTACTAAACTGTAAACTGCTTTTTCATACTGAGACTTGTATTTTCTGTTTGTGAGTGCTCTTTTTGTGTATTTATCTTGAGGTTTCTGTGTTCTACTCAGGTAGCATAATCTTGATTGAGGACTGCTGTTGTCCAGGCCTGGTAGTTTGTTTGTTGAGTTGCCTGTGTATCTGGCAACCACTTTTTGCTGATAGTGTGTTGTCTTCATTATTATTGAGAGTAACAGGGTTTCCTGACCTTTTGTAACATGAGTGATTGGGTAACAGCAGGGGCTAATAGGACTGAGTAGTAATTCAAGCGTATTGATTCTTCCATCCTTTCTGGTATATAAAACCTGTATCTGCAAAGGGCTGTGCTTGTATTTACCAGGCTGTGAATGTTGATTCATTACTGGGACTAAGCAGAAATTCCTTAGATTCTAAGAGCAGAATAAGTATTTCTTACACTTATTTCATTGAATTGCACTTCTGTAACGCTTATAATTGTGCTATACATTTTGCTATACTACATAATGTGCTATACTACATTTTGCACTGTTATAAAGTTTTTTTACAGTTTCACTGCATTTATGTATTGTTTTATACTATTTTAACTATATTTTTCATTGCTAGATACTGTTTCATTACTCTAATTGCATGTTTACTGAATTACTTAACTGTAAACTGCTTTTATATACTGAGAGTTGTATTTTCTGTTTGTGAGTGCTCTATACATGCTTTTCTGTGCATTTTTTGAGGTTTCTGTGTTCTAGTCAGGTATCATATAACTGATTGGTTCACAGCTAAAAGCATTGTCTAGAGTCTCCTTCCTCTTTTATCTGTTTAAAACTTTCATTTAGTGGCTACAGTTAGTAGCTGTAATAGTTTTCCACCACCCCTTTCTATTGTTGTCTTGTTGTTATACTTGGTGGGTTTGCAGTTGCCCGCTCATACTGCATATTTGATCTGGAACACTCCTCCCAGTCTAGTGTCATTAGTTCATTCTACCTAATAGAGAACATTTAAGAAGGCCAACCCACTTAGATTCTTAACCTTGAATTATCTTCTGTTTCAGCTTTCTCCTTTTCCACTTTACAAAAAAAAAATTCTATATCCTGGACTGTTTGTAAGCTCCTGAACCCCCCCCCCCAAGCCTGTCTGTGTTGGAGGGAAGCCTGCAAGCTTATCAGTGGGAGTGGTAAGCACTAGGTAACCTGTCTACCACATAAGGAGTGGTTTCTGGCCCAGAAAATGTAGTTAGTGGCCGTTTGGGCAGTTTTTTCCATCTCTCTCAACGTTTTGATTTAAAATCCTGCATTTGCACTTGTTCATAGATTAGGTTCATAGATTAGTACTAGGCTAATTGCCCTTGCGAGTCATTTTAAGCTTAGCCAATTATCCCTTGTGAGACTCAAACCCTGCACCTTGTGTTTGTAAGGTAAACACCTTAACCATTAGGCCACCCTCTACTATACATTGTTTCCCCCCTTTCCTATGGCTAGTCTAGTCCAGATACAGATTTGCTGTATCCTGGACTGTTTATAAACTCCTGAGTTGCCCAAGCCTGTCTGTGTTGGAGGGAAGCCTGCTAGCTTATCAGTGGGAGTGGTAAGCACTAGATAGCCTATCTGCCACAAGAGGAGTGGTTCCTGGCCCAGAAATTATAGTTTATTGGCTGTTTGACCAGTTGTTACATTTCTCTCAACTTTCCAATTTAAAAGCCTGTGTTTGCACTTGTTTCCCACCTTTTCTGTAACAGGTCTAGTCCAGATACAGACTTGCTGTATCCAGGACTGTTCTTAAGCTTCTGAGCGGTGCCAGAGTCTGCTCTTCAAATTTTCCCTAAGATCTACTAGTTCTCTCCTCTCCTGCACTTAGACTAGCTTATTAGTCTAGCACTTTACCAGCCTTCTTGTAGCAATTATTGTAGCACACAAAAGTGCTACCAGCACTAAATGTTTTACAAGGAAACAGATCCAGTACTTATTATCAATGCCCACTGCTCCAGGTATGTCTAAAAGTCAGTTCCCTGTGCTTTCTCCTATTAATGCAGTGAACTTGGGCTTCCTGATGCAATGTAGCAACTGCCTCATGTACACTGTCAACCATCTCCTCATACCTTCCAACGCTCAGACTTGCAAGAGACGCACTTATATATCCAAATTGGAAGCCGCACACTCTCCAGCCAAGACCAGAATAGCTGGTCAAGAGGAGAAGGTTAACACTTGCACCACACCACATGGAACACATAGCCCTCCAGAACACACACCAGCACTGCCTTCACATAAAAACACAAACCACACACCCACCTTCATGGAGGCTCTCAATAAAAATCTACCCAAGCAGCAGAAACCTCCAAGGCAGAAACGCACTTGACCACCACAGCACAACACTAATCATGAGACACATAACTCTTCTAAACAGTATGCCACTCAACCAAAGCCCCTAAGGCAAAACAGCATGCCCAACACACTAGTCATAGGTGACTCAATATTGAGGCACACTGATGTCCCACTCACTAGGTTGAATAAGGAGAAAGTAACAGTCAGCTGCCTGTCAGGTGTCTGGATCTGCCACATAATGCATGCACTGAGGTCCCTCAACAACAGGTAGAAATATGATTCTGTCATTGTACATGTGGGTGTGAATGACCTGAGACGTACTTCCTTGGACTACATGAAAAGAGACATGGAGGAGCTCTCGGATTATGTAGTCCAGGTGGGTATGACCCTAGCCCTGAGTAGCATCCTACCATCACCCAGAATTATTCCACGGTACAAGCAGAAAATGATTGATTTCAACAAATGGCTAAGTTTCTGGTGTCATTCTAAGGGGATCCAGTATCTGTCTGCCTGGGATGACATGAATGACAGACCTTGATGCTTTGCCAGAGATGGCCTCCATCTGTCATGTCTGGGTTTCTGGATACTGGCCAAGGCTCTTGCAACCCCTATAGTGTCTTTTTTAGGCAGTGTTTCAAAGACCAAATTACACCATAACAGCTACAAACAAATGCAATCTGAGGGTCATGCTGCTCAATGCTAGAAGTCTAAATCTCAAAATGTACTTGCTCGAAGCACTCCTTAAAATGGAGAACATCGACATTTGTGCTGTAACAGAGACCTGATTGAAGGCAGCAGAAAGCACCCCTGCACTACCAGGTTATAATTAATTCCACACTTTTTGGCCCCAGAAAGTGAACCAAAGCTCCAAAGGCGGTCCATATTCATAAAGGATGTGCACACCTCCAAACTGGTAGCTCAACATAATGCATCAGAGATATTTCAGGTGCAGCTAACATTGAGTAAGACAGCGATTCAGGTCATAGCCCCAACCATGTCCTAATATTCGCACTCCACATTCCTAAGCACCCCAGAGAATATCAGGGTCCAACCTAACACTCTCTTACTAGGCAACTTCAACTACCCCTCCATTAACTGGGTAAACTGCTCATGTACCAATACACTTGCCCAACATTTCCTGGAGTTCATTAATTCCAATGCCCTGGACCAGCTTGCTCTTACCACCACTAGAGGTAGCAGCATCCTTGGCCTGGTCATTACTAACATGGCCGAATGTTGCACTACACCAATAGTCAGCTTCTCCCTGGTTAGCTCCGACCACAAACTAATCACCTTGGAAATCTCGCCATACCCAATAGAACCAAGATGCTCTCCTCCAAAAAGAGGAAGCCAATGTGGTAGTCCCCTGCCATAAACAAGCTCTACAACAGAAGGAGGAAACTGATGCAGAATAAAGTAAAGTCCCAACTGGAAAAACTCCCTTATCAGCCTCAAAAAAAAGTTGAGTTCCCTCATCAAATCCTCTAAAGCTAGCTATGAAAACAGAATTGCAGCATATAGTAAAGACAACCACAAGGCCTTCTATAGTTACGTAAAGAATCTCCAAGGCAATACCCAGATTTGCTCTGATCTACTGCACAATGGTACCTCCTATACCAAGCCAACAGATATTGCCAGTATACTGGCCAACAGATTCATTGCCAACTTTACCCCTCTCCCCCACCGAAGGACCAATCACAATACCAGAAGATCACCAGGCACCCAGTATTACTGCTGCACAGGTTAAAACAGCACTGTTCAAGGCCAAGAATACAGCTTCTATGGGACCTGACAATATTCCTGGTTGTGTTCTACATAAACTAGAGAGTGAACTGGCACCTCACCTGTGTGCCCTATTCAATCACAGCCTCATCTCAGGCTTTGCCCCTACCAAATGGTGCACTGCCCTCTCCACAAAGGAGGAGCAATTACAGACCCTGGGAACTATCACCCCATTAGCCTGACAAGTCTGATATGCAAAGCTATGAAATGCATCATCATGAACCTAATAAACAAGGCTATAAGGAATCTCTAATCTCTGAATCCCATGAAGTTTGGTTTTGTGAAGGGTAGATCATACCTGCTCAACTTGGTCAACTTCTTTGAGTCAGTCACCAGAGCTGTGGATGAAGGTAAAGTGGTTCATACAGCCTACCTTGATCTGGCCAAGACTTTTGAAACCATTCTCCACTCAGGAATCATAGAAAAACTCACTAAGCTTGGCATCAACCCTTGTATCAGTAGGTGGGTTGCAAACTGGCTCACATATAGAACCCACAGTGTGAAAGTAGCTAACTCCAAGCAGTGGCGGCTGGTGACTTCAAATCAAAGGGTGGCTGCAGGAGACAGCTGAATGGGTGGGGTCAATGGGAAGGGGTGTGACCAACCAGAAAGGGGAGGAGCTATGGTCAAAACCACAACAACTAACTAAATACACTGCCCTGGGTGCCAAACCATCATTATAAGAGTCCAATCAAGACAAAATGAAGTGTAGAAGAATAAAAATATTTTAATGCATTGGCTGCATGACAGCTTACTTAATATCTAGATGGAAACAAAAAGGTTGTGAGGCATGAAAAAATAAATTAGTTTTTAAATACATTAATGGAATGCCAGTCAAAATCAAGTAGCACTCAACTCAAACAACTTCTTGCACTGCAGTTCTAATTATAATTTATATTCAGCTTTATTAAAATACCAAGTAACATGCTGAAAGTAGAAATGTCTGATGCCCCCACTTGTAAAAATGTTTCTTATCCAAAAAAAGACCTGCTGCCTGACAACTATCTACTTGTTTCATGGGGAAAACATGATCAAAGTAAAAACTGAAAAGCAAACAAGAAATAAGCTCAAGATACATTGCTTAAAAGGATTACTGTACAGGTTATGGACCACACGATTGGCATTCTGTTTAGTTTACGGGTAAAGCTTGCAGAGATGACTGGAAGTCTCCAAGTGTAATGATCTTCTTAAAATAATGTAATCTGTCCTTTATTACAAATACTGTCATATGCATTTCAATACCCAAGGCTTATACATTATCTAGTTAAGTATTCTCTACATGGCCACAACAGAAAGGCTTTCAATGTTGGCAATTCTTTAACAGTATGCTTATTAAAGCTTACTTGCATCTTACGATCTCAGCCAAGCTTAACTGATGGTCATTAAACTATTGCTACTTAAACACAGAGCAACAGGCACTTTGAGTAATAAGCATAAATCAACAGTACAAAAATATGACAGAAACCAGACCATTCTGCAAAAATCAAGGACAGATGAAAAGCCACTCTAGTACTTGTGTCTACCTTGGATGGGGGGGGTACTCTGCACATTTACACTGCATAACTACTCGTTGCCTTGCTTCGACACATCCAGAGTCAAGACATGGGGGAGTGGGGTGCAAGAAGTATGTCACAATTTGAAATGTCTCTGGCTGACTGTGATGGCCCTGACACATTTGTCATACCTCTCAACCTCAGAGCAAGAAATCTGGACAAAGCCATACAAAGAAGTGGGATAAAGGCCCAAAAATAAGGACACTTTTTAAATATTGCTCTTATAAACTTAGAAAGATAATAGAATAGGTCTTGCATTAGTATGAATTTTCTGAATGGTATGAAATCTGAAACTCAAATGTCTGTCATTATTTTCTAACGTCAGTCTTTAATGATTTGTCACTTCTTCAGGCTTTTCCCGGTTAGGGGTTACCACAGCAGATCACCTGTCCGCTCATGATTGGCAGTGGAGTTTTACAGTGTTGAGTTGCCAGCCTGGCACCCAACCTTCCACAGAAGGCACACACTCACACCTGGGGCCAATTTAGAGTGTCCAACCCACCTAAAGCATGTCTTTGGGATGTGGGAGGAAACCGGAGCACCCGGAGGAAACCCACACAACCACAGGGAGAACATGCAGACTCCGCACAGAAGGCACCCCAGCTGAAGATCAAACCAGAGAACCTCTTGCTGTGAGGCAGCAATGCTAACCGCTGCACCACCATGGCTGCCCTTTAATAATTTGTCACTAATTTGCCAAAAAACCCCCACAATTATGCCAAAAAAACCCACAATTTTATGAAAAATGGACCAAAAATGTGATGTAAAAATATAAAATAGCCAAACAATAACGCTGGGAACCTGTCAAAGAAGGGACACTTTAATATTAGTACTGCTAACTTGAGCAGCTGACAAAATAAAAGAATCTACATGCATTTCTGAAATAAAAGTAATATATAACTCTGATTATTACAGTTATTTCTTAATTGTAAACCCTCCATGTTTTCTTCCAAAATTGCTATTTTGCGGAGGGATTATTAAGGGGAAGAGCAACATTTTGAGACAAAATCAGGGACAGTTGAAAGGTTTGGCTATGCCTAATTCTATAAAGCAATTTATTTGCATGTACCTCTCAACCGTTAATACAATAAATCTGGACAAGGCCAAATATATTGGGGGAACATATAAACAGTACTAAAAATTGCTCTTGTATAAACTGAGACAGTTGATAGAACAGGTCTTACTTTAGCATGCATTTTTCTGAAGGTTATGAAGTCTGAAACTCAGTGTGTCATTATTTAGTGACTTAATTCCTAAATGATTTGCCAGAAAACCACAAATTTGATGAGGAACAAACCAAAATTAAGAAGCAAAAATCTATTCATTCTTTGAAGATCTGGACAGTTGGGAGGTATAGTTCAACTGAGGCTGTCTTTAAGTTTGCTGCCCTTCCCCCTCAGAAAATCATGGTTGAATGGAGCCTCCCCCTGCAGCCATTCCAATGATCCATTACTTGGCTATTTCACTCCATTTACCATAAACACTAATGTGCATACTGATTTACTTCTATGATGATTTGGACTTCATTTGAAAGTTTTATTTTGCATTTTACAGCACAAACACTAAGACATATGCTAAACAAACTTAGCATTAAAACTTATCTGCCCTTGAAACTCACATTCATTGAAACAGCATTGAATCCCACATTCTAAGAAAAATACATTTTACCAGTGGCAGAACTGCCCAATTCAGAACATCTTTCCAGTAAACAATGAAACAAAATGCATGCACCCATAATGACAAAACTGCCCAGTTCAGAACATTTCCATCATAAAAGTCTACTCAAACTTCTACAGTCCACAATTATCAATAAATATGCACAATTCTACAGTCCAACATTATCAGTAAATATGCACAATTCTACAGTCCACCATTATAAGTAAATATGCACAATCTCTGAAGAAGTAAAAAAGTTATCTAAATAATTCCACATTAAATAAATCTGTAACTAATGAAGAGGTTGCTGCTAGCAAACGCCTTTATATTTCATGGTTTCATCGAAAAATAAAGTGTCTGATGCCCCTGAAGAATAAATTATATTCCATTAAAAATGATAAGCTAGTAATATTGCAATAGGAAATGGATAGCAAACCGATAACAGGCTCATAGTTAGTATCTTAACTTTTTCAGTACGGCAGCATTCACCCCTTGTGGGAGTAGAACCAACAACCTTCTGCATCAAAAGCAAGTACACAACCTGTTGTGCTATTAACAATGCAAGCTGACTTAGCATAAGCAGCACTAAACTTCTCTTCCCCTGCAGCTCTCAGCTCCTTGTAAAATCTAAAAGCTCCTCAGGACTAGAAAACAATTTATTAAATTTTAGTAACATACTAGTAACAATCAGCTATAGGATCTTACAAGCTGAGACCTGGAGAGAAAAAAAGCTCCTCAGGCAATTCAAGTATACAGAGTATTAACAATTGGCAGACAAGTATGTGAGTTGTTACAAACAAGGTTTTAAACAATTAGCAGAAGAAAATGTGATTAGTTACAATATTATTTAAGCTGCTTAGAGCAAAATGAGTTAATAGTTAAGCAGATGCTTATTTAAAGTGGGTAGGATCTAGTTGTATAGGAGTTTGGAAATAAGAAAGGAAAGTAAGAATGGCTAGTAGGGGATGTAGGGCAGGTAGAGTATAGGTGACAGACTAGACAGGTAGGTTGTTCTGAGACTGCAAGAATTAAGAATGGTTGGAGATAGGGGAAGGGAAGAAGTAGAAGAAGCAGGGGAATAGTGTTAGAGATACATTAAGAGTGAGGTGGTGAAATAGGTGAAAGGATGGTGGTTTCATGGTGGTTGGCTACAGTGACAAGACCACTTTGTTTTTATGTATTTCCTTGTGGCTAATTTGAAACCTTTGCAATGCTGGAGGGATTTTATTTCCAAGGGGAGTTGGCTCCAGGATGTAGCTGGGTTATAGTTATAGAAAAGGCAGCCTATTTTGGTTTTGGGTTTGTAGATGTCTAATAATTCTTGATTTCAGCTGCGTAGTGTCCTAGCAGGGGAATATTTGGCTATGATAGTGGAGAGGCTAGGGCAGAAGGAGGGTAGCTAGAGGATGGAGTGGGTGATTTGTAGTTGGTAGAGTTGGAGCAGCTGAGGGAATTCTAGCCAGTCTAGTTGCTGTAGTGCTAAGCAGTGGTGTGACTTGTAGGCTTGGTTAGCTGCAAATCTGGTGATCTTATTATAGGTAGTTTCAAGCTTGGAAATAAGTGTAGCATTTAGGTTTGTGAATATGTGGCAGCTGTACAGGAGTGCTGGGAGTGATAAAGCCTGGGAGAGAGTTATTCGGGCAGTGTTAGTTAAGTATTTCTTGCTACGGAAAAGGTGTCCAAGTTTCTGATGAGTTCTTTTTACCTAGTTAGTAATATGGAGGTCAAACTTAAGCTGATCATCTATTGTAACACCTAGAAATTTAGTACTAGATTCAGCTGAGATGAAAGGCTTGTTGCAGGATAAGATGGTAAATGTACTTTTGAGTGTTATGTTTTTAGGGAGGAAGAGTAGGAGCTTAGCTTTTTTGGATTCAGTAATAGTTTGTTATCACTAAGCCAAGTCTCAATGGTGTGAAAGGATGCCTGGGTAGTTGAGTGGAGGTCAGTTGGGTTGTCAGCAATGGTTATAACAGTTGAGTCATCAGCATATTGCACAAGAGATGACTGGAGACAAGATGAGTAGAGCAAGTTGGTGAAAATATTAAAGAGTAGTGGTCCAAGTATGGACCCTTGGGGGACTCCCATTTGTACAGTGAGGGGGAGGATAGTGCAGAGCCCTATAAATGATTGCTGGTGGGTAGAGAGATAGCTGGAAAACCAGGAGATAGTAGGGGGAGAGAAATGTAAGTTAGTGAGTTTATCTAGAAGGAGTGGGTGAGAGACAGTGTCAAAGGCTTTAGAAAGGTCAAGGAATAGGCATGAGACAAGTTTATTGTTATCACAAGCTAAGGAGACTGTGTTGATGAATGATATGAGTGTAGTAGTTGTACTATGCTTGTGATGGAAACCATGCTGTGTGGGTGTGAGAAGCTTTTCCTGGTGAAGGTGATGCATTACCTGCTTGTAAATGCATTTCTCTACGATTGAGAGTGGAGAGAGTATGGCAATCAATCTGAAGTTGGAAGTATGGCAATCAGTCTGAAGTTGGATATGTCTGAGGAGTTGCCCCCTTTGTGAATGGGTAGACTAAAGAAATCCTTCCATACAGTGGGGACATAGGATTCAGAAATGGATCGGTTGATTAAGATGGATACAGGATAGGCAAGAGTGTTCAGAGGCAATCTGCAAGAAGTAAGAGGGTAGCTTGTCAGCAGATGGAGAGCAAGGTTTAAGTTTAGAGAGTAATGACTTTACATAGTTAGTTGATACTGCTTTTAGAGAGAAGGAGTTAGGAGGGTTTGGAAGAGGTATAGAGTTTGTGAGGGTGCTAGTGTTGTTCCTGGGGGGCGATTTATATGGGCATAAAATGCACAAAGAGACATATTATGCAGAACTTCTATTGGCCTGGAATTTCCAGAGATGTAACAGGGTACTGCAGGACCTGTGAGCAGTGCCAAAAGGTTGACAAGGTGAAACTCCTTTGATGCCTTTGCCTGTGATTGAGGAGCCATTTCAGAGGGTAGCTATGGATATTGTGGGGCCTCTGAGTACACCAAGTTCCACAAGGCAAATGTATATCCTAGTGGTAACAGATTATGCCACAAGATACCCTGAGGCAGTAGCTTTCTCCTCCATTGAGGCAGAAAAGGTGGCAAATGCTTTGTTAGAGATTTTCAGCAGGGTAGGTTTCCCAAAAGAAATACTGACTGATAGAGGTGTCAACTTTATGTTAGATCTGCTTGCTTGTCTGTGGAAGTATTGTGGGGTGAAGCACTTGAAGATCACCCCCTACCATCCCCAGAGTAATGGTCTTGCTGAGAGGTTAAAACTCTACAATCAAGTCCATGCTCTGGGCATTTGCAGACTAGTTTAAGAGGGAGTGGGACAATATTTGCTCCATCTATTGTTTGCTTACAGAGAGGCTCCCCAGGAATGCACAGGTTTTTCACCTTTTGAATTGCTGTATGAGCATAGGGTGAGAGGACCTCTAGATTTAATCCAAGATGAGTGGGAGGGTGAGTGTAAATATCACAAGGAGTCTGTTGTGGCATATGTCCTAAACCTCAGGACAAGGCTCAAGGAACTCATGGGCTTGGCCCAGGAAAACCTGGCAGAAGCCAACAGCAGTAAAAGGTCTTGTATGACAGGAATGCTTGAGCTAGAGAGTATGCTGTAGGGCAGCACATAATGGTTCTCATTCCTGTCAGACACAACAAGCTGCAAGCAGCCTAGGAGGGACCCTACAAGGTTTTAAGAAAGGTAAGTGATGTTAACTACATGGTAGAACTGCTATGCAGGAGGAAGGGGCACACATTTTCCCATGTTAGCATGATGAAACCTTACCATGATAGAGAGGCCCTTGTGCTGAGTATTTTCAGTAGATTGCAGGAGGAGTCTGAAGGAGATCTGGTGACTGATTTCCTCAGTGAGGCTCAGACTGACACCTCAGTGAAAGGGGTAACAATGTCCCAGCAGCTATCTCCTACTCAGGTTTGAGAAATCCAAGCAGTGTTATAGGAGTTCAGGGACATGTTCACTGGGAAACCATGGTGTACCCACCTGGTGCAGCACCAGGTGACTAGAGGACCCCAAAGACCTATTAGGCAGGCCTCTTACAGGGTGCCTGAGAGAGTCAAACAGACTCTGAGGCAGGAGATACAGGATATGTTGGAACTAGGGGTAATTCAAGAGTCCAACAGTCCCTTGGCCTCCCCAGTGGTGCTGGTGCCAAAGAAGGATGGCAGCACCAGGTTCTGTGTGGACTACAGGAAATTAAATAGTCACACAGAGTCAGATGCTTACCCCATGCCTAGGACAGATGAAGCCCTAGAGCAGCTGGGTGGGGCTAAGTTACAACCATTGATCTTGCCAAGGGTTACTGGCAGGTGCCCTTGACTCCCACTGCTAGGGAGAGGTCAGTCTTTGTGACCCCTTTTGGCTTGTATGAGTTCACAAAGATGCCCTTTGGGATGAAAAATGCCCAAACAACTTTTCAGAGGTTGGTAGATCATATCCTGGCAGGAGCAGGAAGGTTTGCTCTTGGTTACCTAGATGATACTGCCATCTACAGCCATTCCTGTCAAGAGCACCTTCAGCATGTCAGGGAGGTGCTGGGCGGCAGTCTATAGAGGGCAGGGTTGACCATTAAGCCGAGCAAATCAAATATCAGATGTGAATGGCAGAGGTCTCCTACCTGAGACATAGAGTGGGGAGAGGTAAGATCAGGCCAGAATCTGCCAAAGTTGATGCCATTCAGGCAGGGCCTGCACCTGTTACCAAAACCAAGTGAGGGGATTCTTAGGGATAGCAGGGTACTAAAGAAAGTTTGTCCCCAATTATAGTACCATAGCTGCTTCCTTCACAGACCTGACAAAGAAAAACAGGCCAGATAAGGTAGTGTGGACCACTGCATGGGAGCAGGCACTCCAGAAGCTTAAATAAGCTTTGGGAGGACTCTCTGTGTTAGCCAGTCCAGATTACAGCAAATAATTAGTTGCGCAGGTAGATGCTTTGAACCATGGGGTGGGGGCTGTACTTAGCCAGATTTCTTAAGAGGGAGAAGAGCACCCAGTGATTTATCTCAGTTGTAGGCTCCAACCCAGGGAGGAATGCTATGCAGCTGTAGAAAAGGAATGTCTAGTGATAGTGTGGTCACTGCAGAAACTTCAACCTTCTCTGTACTGAAGGAAATCCACTGTAGTTACAGATCACAATCCCCTAACATGGTTATAGTGAGCCAGCCAGCAAAATGCTAAGTTGCTAAGAAGGAGCCTAGGGTTGCAAGCATATGATATGTCAGTGCAGCACTGCAGTGGAATTAACAATGCCAGGGCAGATGGGCTCTCAAGACAGGGAATGGGGTATGATATACTCAGATAGACCTATCCCTCTCAAGCAACATTTCTCAAGGGTCACTTGAAAAACTAGCTTGAGTTCTCAGGGAGGGGAGAAATGTGGAAAAACTGAAAAGCTGCCAGCCCAGCCAGATAGAATCTTGTAAATAATTATATGTGATTTGTAAATAATAATATAATCCACAGGCTGATTTTACAACTGTAAAAGAGAACTATATGTTATGTTTAAACTATATGTTGTACTGAGCTTCAGAAATGTAACCACACTGCCCCCTGCTGGAAGAAAGCTGATAAAATAAAGCATTGTATGACTGTTTGATCTCAAACTCGGAGCCATGATATCTGGACCAGCAAATTATTTATATTGTTTTGAGACCAGAGTTAATTGATAGATTTTACATGTATAATGTCTTTTATTGTTGTGGCTTCCTGACCAGGTGCAAGATCAAAGAACTGTTAAACTCTGCGTTTCTGTTAGCCTGGGAAATTAAACCAGAGAAGTGTCAAGAATGATGTAATCTAAAATGAGTCAGCAGTGATGTATTATCAATTTAAGACTTTCTCAGAGAGAGAGAATCAGAGCATTTTGGATTTTGTCTGAACCTGAACACATCAACTCACCAGCTCTTTGCCTTGTAAGTAGGATATTTATTTAGACAGTGACTTCTCTTAGAAATAGATAGAAAATAGTAAGTTTAGTCTAGCTGTTTTCTGCATTTATGTCAAACTATTCTACAGTATTATTTTAAATATTTTCCTGTGTCTGGACTCTTGACAAGCACTGTGTTGAATTGAAAATAATTGTCTTGTGTTTTTATTATTTATTATTAAATATTTTTAAACCTTTCAACTGTGGCTGTTTTGTGTAGAGATAATTTAACCTCTAGAGCACATTGCATGTATATAGTGATACTGTCTAAGCCACTCCAATAAGCCTTGCTTTTCATCATACTTACTAATTGGATAATAATAATATTGCACAGTATAACTGGACACCCTTTGGTAAGGGCCTTATTAGTATCTCATATTAGTGGTTGGTGGCAGTGATTTCTACCTTACAGCCTGGCAGAAAAGGAAGCATAACTGGAGAACCTGTGCCAGCCTTCCCCAGGAGTGCCTGTGTGTTTGTATATAACTCATATCTCAAAGTGTGTCTGGTTGGACAGAGACGGTGCTAAAGGTTTTAGCTTGACCACTAGGCTGAGACCTGTTCACTATAGCTGTGCCAGTGGGAAGTCTTATTGAGGATCTGGAAAGAAAGGGAGAAACCAGCCTCAGACTGACTATGATCTCTGTGTGCTCTTAAAGGAAATTGTACTTTACTGTGTGTGTGTATTTGTCATCCTTCCCACTGTGGACACCCCTCACTGGTGTTAGTGGTGAGGATTGAGGCTCCTTTATTACTGGGCCAGTGCACAGGCATCACAGAAATATTTTTATGCACTATAAGTACCAAACACACTAAAAAATAAAAAATGATATGTAGAATGTATATAAATTTATATATTTTTGTTACTGTTACCACAATTCTACTTTGATTAGAGTTAATACACTCTTGCATCACACTAGAGACTTAAACAGTAAATTCAAAACACTTTTTTTCATGCCACTATAAACATAAAGTTTTAGTATAATTCCCCAATTTATCATACTGGTGCATGCTCATGCACACTCATGCACACACTTTCACACATTTACACATTACTAGTTTACTTCATCCACTGTTTTCTCCATTTTTGTGTATTTTTTCTACTGGTTTTCATTGTATAAACGTTTTGGGGTTGTAAAAATGAAAACTGTCATGACAGATTTTTTTTTTTGTCTTCAACTGCAAAGTGCTGACATTTTTTCTGAGCTGTAAATGACTTAGTTTCTATGCACACTAGCACATATGGATGGATTTTTTTTAAATATTATTACACATATATATTTATATTTATAGTGTTCAAATCAGATAATGTTTATGATTAGATAGCTATGTGTGTTTTTTCTTGCATCTATCTATTTAGCTCTTTTTACTTGTCTACCTATATGTATGATTTTAGGTTTCTTAGGGAATTTTTGAGGAAATAGTTTTATGCACTATAAGTACCAAACATACTAAAAAATAAAAAATGATGTATAGAATGTGTATAAATGTATATATATTTTAGTTATTTTTACCCTGATTCTACTTTGATTAGATTTAATACATTCTTGCATCACACCAGAGAGTTAAATGGTGAATTAAAAACACATTTTTTTCATGCTGCTATTACCAAAAAGTATTGGTATAATTCCCTCATTTAGCATACTGATGCACACTTGTGCACACACCTGCACACTTTTATACATTACTAGTTTACTTCATCCACTATTTTCTACATTTTTGATTGTCTTTTTCCTACTGGTTTTCATTGTATAACCATTTTTGGGACTGTAAACATAACTGTTATGACAGTTTTTTTTTTATCTTCAGCTGCAAAGCACTGACATTTTTTCTGAGCTGTAAAAACTTAGTTTCTATGCACACTAATACATACAGATGGATGTTTATTAGATACTATTACACAGATATATACTTATATGTATAGTTTTCAGATTAGATAATGTTTATGGTTAGATAGCTATGTGTGTTTTTTCTTGCATCTATCTAGTTAGCTCTTTTTACTTATCTATGATTTTAGTTCTTGTTACAGACCTGATGAAGGCTTTATCGCATTAGTTAGCCAAAAGCAATTTTTGTTAAAAATCAATGTTTTTACATGTATATTATGCTTTTCTTAATACCTGATTTTGGAATGTGGGATGCAAACAGATAGGTTGTGTGTTTCTTAACTAATATTTAGTTTGATCTAATCAGTAGTAGTGTGTGGGGTGGGTACTTGTTGTTCTTAAATGCACTTTTACATCCCTGTTTATGTTGTTTGCCTGGAATAGGCCGGTGTAAATTAAACAATACATATATTTCCACACCTACTTCTAAATATCTAAAAGCTGATATGTTTAACACTGTAAAGTATTTCTGATTTTTTTGTTACTGAGGATTGCTTGTCTGTGATGAATAAAGGCTTGTTTCTTTGGAACACTACATGAGTTTCATGATTTTTGGACTGAGCTCATCAACAAAGTTTTAAGTCTACTAGTTTTTCTGTGTTTTTATTTTTTCCTCAACGCTTGTGTTGGTCAGGTTGGAACTAGACAGATTCCTATGTATGTTCATTATTTACTATTTTAGTCTAACAAACAATAGCAAAATGCCCCATTTTATTACATCTCTGGCACATTTTGATTCATGCCAAAATTATCTCTGACTCTTTGTGTACATGGTTGTAGCTACTACACCTTTTGCATGCATTCATTACTGTTATTGCCTGCACACTGACCCCTCCCTATGCATCTTAATGTACTTATTACTTGTTGTGTCATTTAATTTTGCTCACATCTTGCCAATCTAATGCCTGCACGTTGATTTTTAATTTGTTTAGTCTGAAGAGTTATTTATGTTACTTTTCATTAAGTTAAATTTCACTTCAACTGCAGATTTAGCAAATCTTGGTCTGTAATGCCCACAACATTCCTTCTGTTATTTACTTGTCTATAGTGCAGCCAAATTCAGTAATTTGCAGATTCTCACAGACACTTTAACCAACTCATCCCCTTTCTAGGCACAGTTATAAAAGCATGATATTTCATGTATTACATTTATTTTACTCTATTGCTACCTCGTCCATTAGGGATTGCCCTCAACAAAAGTGAAAGCATCAGAAATAGGCTCAGCATCTCTTCCAATAGTATGAAGTAAGGGGTTTACCAATACCTTTTGATCTTCCTTGTTTAATTTTACTGCAGATCTTTAGAAAACAAAACTTCCCTTCCTATTGGTCATGATAACATTTGCATGAAATCAGATGGCACAGGTGGACTGAATTTTGTCATCCTTAACATTGTGTTTTTCTTTTACCTTTTTTCACTGGTCACCTACTTATCTAAGTCAATACCATGTTAAAATGTTGGTACAATCATTGGTGGGGATTGCCATGACATTCTTGTGCATTTTCTCTCCAGTCTGAATGTTAGTTTGTTTTCTGTTTGCATTTGTAGTGTCTTGATTTAATCCATAATTAAAAGTATCCCATTCATGCAACCATGTTGTATGTTCTACTTACTGTTAAGACACCAGATATTTTGGAGACCATAATTAGCTTGTTGCTGCATTTATTTTCCATACCAACAACAACAGTCAGTATAACTCTAAAACATGTGAGTCTTGTCAAGATGACAGATCAACACACACATGTGCTTGCACATGGACACAATGATGTCGACATGCACACTCATGCACACAAACATGCACGTACTGCACTAAGTAACCATAAGAAATCCCTTTACATTTACACAGGGATGATAACTTTAGCATTAATTGCATGGTCCATCATAGTGATCTGGTATCACCATAGATATTTTTAGATATGAAATGTTAGAAAATCTTAGAAAATCTTAGAAATCTTAGAAAAGTTCAATTTTATACAATTTTGAATCTGCAATTCTTGATAATAACTTTTTTTGTGATACAATTTAGCAATAAGCAATTTTGATTTTGTGTTATTGTTACTTAATTTGATAAGACCACAGCACAAAAATGTCATCAGGGAGACCTGGAAACATTAGTCTAGGTAACTGACTTGCTCTCATTAATTTAATATGGAGAGACAGCAAGTGCGATCAATACCTATACGCTGACAATTGTTCACAGCTCATTTTATTAGCTGTCTGTACTTGTTCTACAAATTTTAATTGCCACTGCCTTCTTAGTTCTTGGAGTAGAACACAAAAGGTAATAGTTATAAACTTATAATACATTTTGTTCTGTATTCTTGGCTTTGAATTTTTCATTCTGTACCTGCATGCTATGTGAAATTCAGTCAGTCAGTCCAAAATGTCCCACCTGATGCTGCAGTGAGGTACTTAAGGGTAGTGGGCCTTAATAACTTGAAACATGAACAAACTAGTAAAAAAAGAGAACCATTTGAAATGTTGGGACCTGCTAGAGTAAGTCCCAAAATACAGAGACTGAATGGCTGAAAGAATGGACTTATATATACTAAGTCAGAGATGCTATTTCTCAGAATATTTCTTTTTCATACAGGTATGGCAATCTTGGAGTTGGCATATATAAGTTTGGTGGTGGGGGGTGCAGAAGTTTAAAGGAAAAAAGTGTTTTTCGAGATTCACTCATCTCCAGGATTTTAGTCTTTTTGCAGAGTGCCAATATTTCAATAGGGAGCCAGACATACTGTATCTATGCAAATAAACAGAAATAACACAAACAAATAAATTAACCCTACTTAATCCTTTTTTTGTGGGAGGCCATGTACAAAAACGCTGTTGCAGTGAAAATGAGTTGGTGAAATCTAAAGATCATTTCACTGTCAGCCACGTCTGCAAAAGTTCACATGTAAATGGTGTAAAAATAATAGTTTCCATACCAGCACTTCGAATGAATTTTCTGATAAAACTCAAAGCCTGCAAAAACTACAAGCACCGTTGGTGATTCCCTACTGGATGAAGAAAGTAAATCTATGTGTTTTTTTTTTTGTCATTGAGTTGCTTAAACTGATAGAGTGATAGAGCTGAATTCAGTTTTACCTATTCCATTTTGTTTTCTGTTTTGATAAATCAGTTTGGCCTGCTGTTTTTGCTCTATTCAGCAGAGAGACACTTACATTACCCAGGCTGCACATTTCTCAGTTTTATTTTTCCATTTGTTAACTTGTTTCTTGGGTGATACTTAAATACACAGAAAATAACTGTGACCCTGTCCTTCCTGATAATACTCAATGCCTTCAAAATATATAAGTACCATTGGTGACCCCTGCTGGTGTGAGGAAAGTAAATCTCTTTTTATCTGTGAACTGCTTAAACCGATAGAACTGTTTTCTGTTTTACCTGTTCCATTTTGTTTTTTGATTTAAGAAATCTACTTGGCCTGGTGATTTTTTTTTTCTATGTGGCAGATAGAGACTTAAATTACTCAGGCTACACATTTCACTTGTTTTTTTTTCCCAGTGGTTAATTTGTTTCTTGAGTGATAGTTAAATACACAGAGAATATCTGTGACTTTCTGTTTTCTGATAAGACTCAAGGCTTGCAAAATCTACAAGCACTCTTGGTGACGCCCTTTTGGTTATTTTTCCACTCGTCCTCCCATTCCTTGATCACTTTTTAAGCTTGGCGATTTTTAGGCTGCCCACCCTTGCTGTAAATTGAGCTTTATAAGCTCTTCCCTTGCTACACTGCAGTTATCTTGAATTAATTTGCCTTTTTTCAGCGTATTTTGTAATAAAATTACATTTTGCCTCTCATTGCCTGTGCTACTGACTTACTTGCTCTGAATTCCTTATCTAGCTAGCTGTTGGATAAAGTACTGCATTTTTACACTCTAGCTAGCTCTTTTCTGTGTTTTTACATCAAGAAGACAGTAAATTTACCATCTAGTGGCAGTGGGTGGTAGTCTAGTCTATATAGGTTGGGGAAATACACTAGAGATTCCTGCATGTAGTTGTTTTATTGACAAGAAGGCTTATTAATCAGCGTATCTTTTAGCAATTTTATCAGTTCTGCACAATTGAGTGACTTTTGGCTCATTTCTACAAAGTGAAGTACTTTTACTGAATAATCACACTTTTATATGCTGCTTAAAGTACACTACCATTATCTTGATATGCATTGCCTTTCCTTAAGTTTAAATTTGTTTGTGTTAACATTTCACTCCTGACACTGTTTTACTGTGCTTTTACATCAGGAGGACTAGGGTTATTCATCCAGTGGCAGTAGGTGTTTACCTGGTCTATCTGAGTTGGGAAGCACACAGAGGGGCTGTAAGTGTAGTTGTTTTATTGGCCAGAGGACTCAGTAGTCATTTTTCTGTATTTCCATTGCTGTTATAAATCCAGCACATTTTCACGGAGCTGCTTGCAGTGCCAGTGTCCTGTACAGATGCAAACATCTGGAAACATTGTTTATTTTCATTATACTGTGAACGTTTACTGTGCTCTGTATTGCTTTTTTTCTACTTCTTTAAGGTTTAAAGTTGCATTTTTAAGCTGCTGTAAGGGCTGCTATTCTGCACTGAACTATGTTGTATCGAGTGTTTCTTAGCTAATATTGGGTATCGGTTTGTAGTTGCTTAAAACGTAGGCTCCATACCAGTCATTTTAAATTAGGAGGGTCACAGTCTGCACTCTTGTGGCAGAGGAGAAGGCTGATTTCACCTATTTGAGATGGGAATTGCTGTTGGAGAACTCATTGCATGCTTACTTGATTGGCCTTAGAGCATAGTTAATGTAAAACTTGCCTTTTTTTTTAATCATATATAAGCCTCACATTTGCTCAAAGCTGCTATTTGTACAGCAGTGATTACTAGTGACTTGTTTGCACGCACTCACCAAAAGTTGACATTTCCCTATAAAAAACACCTTGGAACTTTACCTCAGTTACACATTACTTATGGGTCAACTAGTTTTCCCAGTGAGCAGCATTTACACATTTAATTAAGACAATTTAGGTCTACTTTACTTTATTATAACACCCAGGACTATTGTTGCTCAAAGAATATCTGGTTTGGGTGCTGGGCAGCATCTCTGGTTAGGTTAGCTGCAGATTACACCAAGTAAGCACCCTTCCTTCATCCAGTTACAAACACCCTGCACTGTTATCCTTTGCAAATATATATTAGGACTTGCAGCCATGGATGAGGAGTTTTCTGCTATCTCTGCATCCAGCTTGATGGACATAAGCATCCTGGGGCAATGTAACAATTGCCTTGTGTACACTGACAACCTCTTAATTCTTGACCAGACAAATACAGTCTGTAAGAGATGTAGTTACACATTGACATTGAAGGCTAGACCCTCACATACAGACACAAAAAAGGAACAAACAGATTGCCAGTGACTCACACACATCACTCACCACACCCACAAAGGACCACACACATAGACCCATGTATGCCGAGGTGCTCACATATAACTTACCCACACGTCAAAGGCCTCCCAGGTGCAGTCCTCAGAAACCCTGCATGCACACAAGCAAGACAATTCTCATCACAACACATAAAGCCATGTCTCATTGTATCTCAGCTACCAAGCCCATAAGGCAAAACACTGCACAACCCAATATTCTAGTCATAGGAGACTCCATTGTGAGACACACTGATGTCTTTCTTATCAGGCCAGATAAGGAGAAAGTTACAGTTAGCTGTCTGTCAGAGGACAGGATCCACCAGATCACACAAGCACTCAGGTCACTTACCTCTAAGTACCAGTATGACTCAGTCATAGTCCATGTTGGTGAGAATGACCTGAGACATACCTCCTCGGACTATATGAAGAGAGACATAATTGAGCTCTTAGAATATGTGTCACAGGCAGGTATGAGCCTAGCTCTGAGCAGTATTCTAACATCTCTAAGGATAAAGCCACAATACCAGCAGAAAGTAATCAACTTTAACAATTGGCTTAGCTACTGGTGCCATTCCAAAGGGCTCCGATACTTGTCAGTCTGGGAGGACATGGTTGACAGGCCACACTGCCAGAGATAGTCTTCATCTGTCACCTCTAGGCTTTTGGATATTGGTCAAAACATTATTCAACCCTGTAGTGCCTTTTTTAGGCATTGCCGAAGATACAGACCTTCCAACTTAACAAAAGCTACTCATGAGAAGCTAAAGGTGTTTCTGCTCAATGCTAGGACCCTCAGCAAGAAACTGCACTTCCTGGAAGCTCTCGTCACCCTGGGGAATGCTGATGTCTGTGCAGTTACTGGAACATGGTTGAAAGGCACAGAAAGCACTCCAGCACTGCATGGCTATAATGCCTTTCATACATTCCAGTCAGCCACTGAACATCAAAAAGCTAAAGCTGGAGGTGTATTTATCTACATGAAGGATAAGTGCACATCAAGGCTGCTCCAGCAATATGACAGGCTTGAGCTACTCCATGTCCAACTAACCATGGGGAAAATCCATTACCATATTCTTGATAGCTACAGCTCCCTCATTATGAATGAGGAAACCCATACATCATATCTGAAATTACTAGAGTCACTCACCATCCAGTCCGCTACCATACACGTGGGTGATTTTAATTTAATTGGGAGGCATGCATGACCACTAACATGCAGGCCCAAAGATTTCTTGACTTTGTAAATTCAAATGCCCTAAACCAGCTAGTCTGTACTCCCACTAGGGGAGCAAGTATCAAAGAGCGGGTACTCACAAATATGGGAGAGTGCTGCACCCCCCAGTGTTATGTTCTCAGTGGTAAGATCAGATCACAAAACAATCTCCATCAAAGACCTGATACTCACAAATATGGGAGAATGCTGCACCCCCCAGTGTTATGTTCTCAGTGGTAAAATCAGAGCACAAAACAATCTCCATCAAAGACCTAGTACTCACAAATATGGGAGTGCACTGCCCAGTGTTATGTTCTCAGTGGTAAGATCAGATCACAAAACAATCTCCATCAAAGACCTGGTACTCACAAATATGGGAGTGCACTGCCCAGTGTTATGTTCCCAGTGGTAAGATCAGATCACAAAACAATCTCCATCAAAGACCTGGTACTCACAAATATGGGAGAGTGCTGCACCCCCCAGTGTTATGTTTTCGGTGGTAAGATCAGATCACAAAACAATCTCCATCAATGACCTGGTACTCATAAATATGGGAGAGTGCTGCCCAGTGTTATGTTCTCAGTGGTAAGATTAGATCACAAAACAATCTCCATCAAAGACCTGGTACGCACAAATATGGGAGAATGCTGCACCCCCCAGTGTTATGTTCTCAGTGGTAAGATCAGATCACAAAACAATCTCCATCAAAGACCTGATACTCACAAATATGAGAGAGTGCTGCACCCCCAGTGTTATGTTCTCAGTAGTAAGATCAGATCACAAAACAATCTCCATCAAAGACCTGATACTCACAAATATGGGAGAGTGCTGGTCGTTTGTGGTTGCTCTCTTTGGTTTGACCGTGCAAGCCGTCCGTGCGAAGCATCTAGTTGCAGCTGTTCATTTAGCCTCGCTGGTGGTTCCTGATGGTAGCTCTACATTTTTCGTGTATTTGGTACCGATAATACAAGGTGTTTCATGTTAAAAAGACTGTGTACTTGGATATCCAGTAATACGGCATGTTTCTCGGTTGTTTGGGATGTATATTCTGCCTCAGTGCTCAAGGAGGAACTAGGCCTATCAGGCGGAACTAAATGCTACGCGAAGAACCTTCTCTTCTTTTTTGTGGACATTGGTATTGTTTTTAACTTTTTTGGAGCTCACAAAAAGGATATTTCTGCACTAAAAGGCATCAATATTTATATATTTCTCTAAAACTTACTGTTCGGTTTTGGGGATACATGTCAAAACTGTGTCTTAATGATATGATTATTGCAACTAGGGGGAGGAATTAATGGTGAATGAGTGCAGATCGGAATATTGGAACTTTGTCAACATTGATTATACCTATATAAGGGCTACGATTCCAATGTGGATGGTGTTTCTTTGATGGGACACTGTTGTTTGAGGGAAACGGGTGCAAGCATTGTTGCAGGTGTTGGACAGATTATTCTGTATATGGATACGATCCAAACGTGGATGGTGTGTTATTAATGTCATACTGCTGGTCGAGGGGAACGTTTTCATAACTCTTCTGGATGTTGGACATATTTCGACTGTGGGGTTCATAGTACAGTCGATTTCGGACTATTATTTAATTGTTTGAACTGGATTGCTTAATACTAGTACGAAATGTTCATCTATAGGGGACATACATATATACTATAGGAGAATTATATTAAAACATTAGGATAAGTTGTTGCGTTCTACCCATTGCCTTTTGGTGATAATGTTTTTTACGATGTGATTTTATAATATCCTTCTATGGGTATATGTACATGTTCACATCTTCAACTAATATTCAGTTGTTATAACATAGACTGAATGGTTTGTCATTGAAGTAGGGACACCATGGTTAAAAATATAGTTGATTTTTGATTTAAATTTATGATATACTGTATATCAAGGACGTATTACGAATTATTCATCAGCAGGATCTGAAGTAAAAAACAAAAAAACATATATCGGACAAACATTTTATGTTACAATTTAAACTCTGGTTTCATTACGTGTCAACTTAAGCTTTATATAACCGTTTAGGGGACATTGTATTTACTAGGCCATACTATCTGAGGGATAGACATGTATATATAACTTGGATTTGGAACTAGATATGGACATGTAAAACATGTTATTAGTGTCATATTTTTTCATCTTCCTTATCTGATATATGTTACATTACAACCTGTATGATTAAGAAAATCACATTTATATACTTGAACCTATCTATTGATTGGGATTCAAGGGGTGGTTTTTGGTGTACCCAATGTGGTTATGCAGATACATTTTCGACTTTAATTAAAAATCTTTTATATAACTGTATGTGAATGATAACCAGGATACGATTTTTGTTAATATTGTAACACTAATGATTCATTGGGTATGAATCTCTCTTTGCAAGTTATATATCACTGTGTTAGGTGCATATAATTTGTGGATGCTAGCTTCAATTACCTGCTGAATAGTATATTATACTCTATAGTGATTATACCTAATTGGTGCCTGAAATTTCATCATCCATGGTTGGATGCCTCAGTGGATTATAGCAATATTGGGAATTATTGTGACTAGTATTATATGCCTGATTTTCTATTTAGCATTACGGCTTCATATTTTTGGTGTGTTCTCTGTTGAATTATCTTTTTTTGCATATTCTATAACTATATATCTTCCACTCAGTAAGTTGATCATAGTCTGCTGGTTTGATTACTGACAGAATATGGATTTGGAGCAGATTTTGAATGGGTTATGTGCTGATAGGCATGACTTAGGTGTATTTGGTGTTAATGTTATGTCAAGCAGTAACCAAAATGGCTCTAATAATGGTCCTTTGGAGGGTTGTGATTCAGCCTTTAATAAATTTAATAAAGATTTAAGGAATCTTCATGCCAATATATGGCATTTGCGATTATTCAAAGCATATATACAGAAGGATATTACTCCTAGAGGTCTGAGCGTCAGGTTACAGCCCTTAGTGAGCAGGTCGGAGGACAGGCTGACGAAGGAATGGAACCAGGCTCTTCATCAATCCTCTATGATGTTCGTAAAAATTTTGACAGCATACTATGAGAGAATGGTGGATATATGTTTAATAGAGGTTAAAAGATCTTGTGAAGAGTGCAAATGTTTTGAATCTCAGCCTACATTTTCTTCCTTGGTTAGAAAATTATCGAAGGAATTGGCATCCTTTGATCAATTGACCAAGGATCGCAAAATTCGCAAATTCAACAGAGACAGCACAGACTATCAGAGGGGTCGCCCTTTTGATACATCTAAGATGGTCAGGTTCAATGATACTAGTCACAAAACATTTGGTACCAAACCCAAAAAGAGACCTAGATCTATTTTAAAATCCACTGATGCATCTCTGGCCAGTACTTCTGGTGATGAAGAATCATCATACACGGATAATGATGGTGGCTACCATCGGGAATCACCAAAGAGTAAAAAACCTAATAGCTATACCCCTTTAGACACTCACCAAGGCGACGAGGGGGTCGCAAACACAAACGTAGTAACCAATTCTATGGAGAACTTGATACGAACACTCCTGACGTAGCTGAGGTTAACTATAATAATGTTTTAAATTTATCTGATGTACCATTAACAGATGCACAGACTATATTGTTGAATAAAGGCCTTGGTTTTATTCTGGGTTTCTTTAGTGATGAATACAGTATAGTCAATGATGTTTTGTCATTTTGTCGTAATCTTAATCTTAAATTGTTCTTTTCAGGTGACACTTCTCATAGATCTTCTGATTTTAGATTCCTGAAATCTGACTTTCAACCACCCATGAACAAATACGTCTCCATAATTCAACAGTCAGTCATTAAAGATCTCCATTTTCATCATCATGAATCAAACATTTTAGGTCAAAACATCTCGATCATGGAAAAAACTGCTATAGTAGAACTTAAGCAAAATCGTGATATAGCCATTCTGCCTGCAGATAAGGGTGGTGCTGTTGTGGTTATGAATACAGGGGATTATCTAGATGAGGGCAAAAGACAGTTGGCTGACCGTAGATGTTACATGCAAATGTTTATTGATCCCACATTAGTATATAAGAAGGAAATTGATTCATTCTTACACACAGCTGAGGATCAAGGTATTATAACTCTTAATGCTGTCAAACACTTGACTGTCAAAGATCCACAAAAACAGATCTTATATCTTTTGCCCAAAATACATAAGTCCATCACTAAACCCCCAGGTAGGCCTATAGTGTCTGGTATGGGATCATTAACAGAACCACTTTCAGCCTTTCTCACATTTTATCTCCAGCCATTATTGTCATTGGTTAGGGCCAGATTGAAAGACACGACACATTTTTTACAGATAATAGTGGATACCCAACTGGAACAGGATTGGGTGATGTGCACACTTGATGTAAAATCTTTATATACCAGTATCCCACACTGGGCTGGTCTGCAATCATTGCAATACTGGTTGGAAAAATGTGAAATGTATCCACCAGGTTTTAATACACTGCTTATCTGCATGGCAGAACATGTACTAACTAAAAATGTTTTCTATTTCCATGGTGAGTGTTTTTTACAGCTTCAAGGTACAGCAATGGGGGCTTCTTTTGCACCTATATATGCTGACCTTTTTATGGCCTACTTTGAGGAATGTCTCATCTATGATTTATCGCACAATATTTATAGTGTTGAAATAGACATCTGGAGACGATACTTAGATGATTGTTGGATGATGTGGAAGGCAGATATTACATATTTACAGGAATTTATTCAGTATTTGAATGATAATATATGGGGCATTGAGTTTACGGTAACTTATGACTATAAAACCATCAATTTTTTGGATGTTACGGTATACCGTAATGAGGACCATACCTTAAGTACTAAAGTTTATCGTAAATACCCCCAATATAATACCTTGCTACATGCATCTAGCATGCACCCTTACCACACCATCCGCAATATACCAAAATCACAATTCATGCGTATGAAACGCATATGTTCATCAGGGAGTGATTTTGAAACAGCTAGGAATGACTTATGTTGCAGATTTAAACACAGGGGATATAAAATGAGGGATATCTCTTTGGCTAACGAATGGAGTAACTCATTGGATAGGCAGACTTTATTGCAGTATAAAAAGCCAGATAATAAAGATCAGGATTCAACAATCAGGTTTGTCACCACATACGGCAGGAACCATCAGCTGGTGTGGGATATTTTGACTTCCAATTGGAATATATTGATGGCACATGATGAATTGAGAACACTATTAGGTACGACTTGTCATATGTCTTTCAGAAGGGGTCAAACCCTGGGGGGGATGTTTTCCCACTACAAACACAAGGAAGGAGGAGGAGCTATCTACCAACAAACTACACTAACAGGAGATAGACTCATAGGTACCTTTCCTTGTGGCCATTGTTGTTCATGCTCACAAGTACATACACTGAAAGAATTCTCAAGTGCCAATACAGAACGGGTGTACCAGATGAGGGTCTTTGCCAACTGCAGTACTACATGGGTCATCTATTTGGCCACCTGTCAGTGCAAATCATTTTATGTGGGCCAAACTTCTAGATACCTTCGAATACGTATGACGGAACATAAGAGTGATATTAGGAATAAAAAGGAAACTAATGTCCTCTATAGACACACCATCAAACACTCAAATGCACAATTTAGGTTTATGGTTATTGATAAAATTGTAGGGGATCGTAGCCACCAACAGGGTTGGCATTCTATCTTGAATAAAAAAGAACAATACTGGATTACCAAGCTTGGGGCACTTTTTTCCGCCTGGTCTAAATGACCATTTATGAAGAGGTTAGGTCTATTTATTTAGATTAATACATGCCGTGTAAAGTCATATCTTGGTATGTTTGTTCTGATTGGTGAAACTTATGTGGTTTTGATAATATATGCTCAGGAGCTATATAATTAGATTAATTAGGATGACCAATGTACACTTTTACACTGAGTGGTTGTCATTATAATACTTTTCTACAATACTATATCATGTGTATATATTTTCATTAGCTCTTGTATGGCCGTGATGAATTTTGTGCATTTATCAGGCCTTTCTAAAATCACAAGTTGCCATTTTCATATTTCTTATATATCTGTTTACAGTATTATGGAATTAATTTTTCACATCTTCACTGATTATAGTATTCCATTACTTAATGTATATACTGCTTGTTTTATAATAGCATATGAATTGCATCTGTATACCAATCATATATTTTTTTGGGCATATATACATCCCAAACACTAGGTTGGGCTATACCAATTACTCCTGTTTTAATAGGGAGGAGTATAAAATGCATCTTGAATCAGCTCTTCTTTTTTTGCATTTAATTTACTTTTGTATACCATTGAAAAAGGCTGTAAGGCCGAAACCGGTCTGGTATAGTGACATAGCTTTATATGTTACTTTGATTAATAAAGTACTTGGGCTCACCATCTCCTTTGCTGGTTGTTTGTGGTTGCTCTCTTTGATTTGACCGTGCAAGCCGTCCGTGCGAAGCATCTAGTTGCAGAGTGCTGCACCCCCCAGTGTTATGTTCTCAGTGGTAAGATCAGATCACAAAGCAATCTCCATTGAAATAACTATAAATCTAGCCCCCAACCTAACCCCCAAAACTCTAAGAATTTCTGTAAGGTAAACTGTCCCCTACTGAGGGACAGCACAACTAGTTTCCAAGCTCCCACAAATCAGAAATCACAGACACCTACACACAGGCAAACACAAAAGCCTTATATGACCATATAAACAACTGCATAAACAGCAGTACCAGACTGAAATAAACCCAGGTCAAACCTCAAAGACAAGCCACTCTGATGGACCCCCTGGTATTAATAGTTTGTACAACAAAAGAAATAAAAATCCTGTGAAGAAGTAAAAGGGAATGTGCACAAGAGACCAGAAAGTCCCTCATTAGTCTAAACAAGTGAATCAGGGGACTAGTCAAGTCTCTGAATGCAGGCTTTCAGGTAAAATAGCCTCCAAAGCTAAGGATAACCATAAGGCATTTTTCATTTATGTCCACAATCATAAGGGCAACACCCAACAATGTGTGGAATTAATTGTAGATGGCATCTATACTCTGCCAGAAAATATAGTAAATCCACTAGCCAATAAAGTCAGCTCAAATTTCACCTTTCCATTACTCCCAGTTCTCTCCTAAGAAATATCTTCCACCACTCCACTGCCACTGTGCTCTCTAAAACTAAAAACATGGCTTCAATGGGACCTGACAATATACTAGGTTGCCTCTTAAGCAGCTTGAATCAAGACTTATCAGTTCCATTAGGATCTCTGTTTAATCACAGCTTCTAGACTGGCTTTGTCCTGATAGAATAAAGGACAGCAACAGGCATCCCTCTACATAAAGGGGGACCATCAACTGACCTAGCAATTTACAGACCCATAAGTTTGGCTAGTCTTATATGTAAGGCCGTGGAAAGAATAATCATTAACTTGATAAATAATGACAGAGGAAACCTGCAAACACTGGATCCAACCCGATTCACCTTTGTCAAGGGCAGGTTCATTTCATCCCATAACTGTTGTACCTTCCATACCCCTCTGTTTGTTGTGCATGCACAGCAATTTGCTCGAGTTTCTTTCCTGAGTGACCCCCCCCCCCACACCTGGGTTTAATTGCATAAAGCAATGTCTACCTTCTCCACTGAAACTGGCTATCTTAACTAAGTAAAACCTCTGGGAAGCAAGATCTATTGTAATAGGTGAATTACAATTTAGTTTTTGTAAAGTGTTGAGGCTTAAAGGTGTATGCACAACAGTGAAGGGATCCAGCCAATTGCCACTAGACTGGGCCATGATACCTTGAATCAGCCTTACACTCACACAGTGTTCCAGTCCCAAGCATTTACTGTTTAATTTAGTATAATTTTGCTGTTACTTTCATTATAGTTTCTATACTAATCACAACTCTCTCCATAACTACCAAACAACCCTGTTTGTGTGCTTGCAGTGATAATTATTTAAAGTTTTCCACAGTTGCTCAGATCAGTCTTTTGTTGGATACTGATTTTTTCAGCCCTTCTCCCTGTGGGGGCTGGACCCGCTCCATTCGCTACTCTCACTCCACACTTCTACCTGCCCCCATCCCTGCCCTCCCCAAACAACATCATCCTTATACCTAACCTTACCCCTCCCACACCTCTCTTCCACCTATCCTATAACCTCTTTATTTCCTGCAGTCATACCTTACCTCTTAACTAATCTGCCTCCCCACCAATTCTAAATAAGGCCATATAGTGTTGTCATATTACATTCAACCACCATTATGTCCCTCACTACTTTTTCTATACTCTCACTTCTCCCACTTATGCTCTCTGTCCTAATAATAATCACAACCTTCCAGATACCCAACATACCTCCTACATCCACCTGTACAACCACCACACATAACCCACATTTACCAAGTTACTCAAAAATCCACCCTAGCTTAGTCATAGCTTCATAGGTTCATAGGTAGGTACTAGGCTATTGGCCCTAGGGCCTATACAAGCCTAGCCAAAAAGGTACCCTGGCTTTCACCACCCAAGAAAATTATTTTCCTGTGCCCCTGTCAAGCAGAACCACAAAAGTGAACCCCGGGGTGAATTTCCTATTACCCATCCAATCATCAAGATTTTTCTTGAAGAGTGTTAATGAGGAGCTCTGTTTGACATAGATAGGTAGTCTATTCCAGAGTATGGGAAGTCTCTGGGACAGGAATCTATCCCTCCAGCATGTTATGTTTATTGTGGTGACAAGGTTTAGGTCCCTAGAGCGTGTAGCTCGGAGGGATTGGGATTTCTTTAAGTGGAGCATGTCCAACAGCTCTGGGTTTGACATAGCTTTGTATGTTAGGCAGAGATCGCCTCTGAGTAGGCGATATGCGTCGGAGTAAAGCTGGAGTTTTTTGAGACGGTCTTCGTAAGGCATCTGTTTGAGGCCAGTAATCCTCTTTGTGAGGTATTTTTGCAGCCTTTCCAGTTGTTGTAGATGTCTTGTGAGGTACATACCAAAAGGGGCGTTGTACTCTATAATGGGTCTAATGAGTGATGAGTAGAGGGGAACAATGACCTCTTTTTTTCTGGATGAGAAACCTTTTGTGATGAGGTGTGCCACGTAGAAGGATTTCCTGACCACTGTGACAATGTGATTATCAAAGGAGAGACTACTGTCCACCTGTGTCTCAAGGTCTCTTATCAAACTTTCAGTGTTAAGTAGACTACCACCTATGTGGTAGTTCATGGGTACAGAGTTTTTACCAAAGGGGATGACAATGCACTTTTTGGCATTAAGCTTGAGACCATGTCTTTGACACCAGGCATCTGTCTCAGTGAGGCCCTTTTGTAGGATGTCCACATCATTAGGAGTTTTGATTATGGCTCCTAGTTTGCAGTCATCTGCGGATTTAGTTAGCCAAAGACCTTCTGTGTTAGCCTGTACTTCAGAGAAGTAGATACCGAACAGGAAAGGACCCAGGACTGAACCCTGTGTTACTCCACTTGTCACTGGTCTGAAGTCGAATTTGGAGTCTGCTACTTTCACGGTGTGGGTTCTGTCAGTAAGCCAGTTGGCAAGCCATCTTGTGAAATAGGGATTTATACATAGTTTAGTGAGTTTATCTATTATTCCAGAGTGGGGGATGGTATCAAATGCCTTTGTGAGATCTAGATAGGCTGTGTGAACCACCTTACCATCATCTATGGCTTTGGTGACTACTTCAAAGAAGTCTATCAGGTTTAGGAGACATGATCACAGATGATACCTCTGTACTATCCAAAGTAAAAAATTGTACCTCTCCACAGGCACCCCCATTATCACACCACCAGCAGCATCTATACCATTTTCAAGAAGAAACTAAGTATAGCTCTCATGATTAGGCAAAGCATTACATCCCAGTGTGGTACTGTACATTCCAACCCAGGTCCAACCCTCCCCAGCCCTAGCAACATCCCAACGCAGGTCCAACCCTCCCCAGCCCTAGCAACATCCCAACCCAGGTTCGACCCTCCACAGCCCTAGCAACATCCCAACCCAGGTCCGACCCTCCCTAGCCCTAGCAACATCCCAACCCAGGTCCAACCCTCCCCAGCCCTAGCAACATCCCAACCCAGATCCAACCCTCCCCAGCCATAGCAACATCCCAACCCAGGTCCAACCCTCCCCATCCCTAGCAACATCCCAACCCAGGTCCAACCCTCCCCAGCCCTAGCAACATCCCAACCCAGGTCCAACCCTTCCCAGCCCTAGCAACATCCCAACCCAGGTCCAACCCTCCCCAGCCCTACCAACATCCCAACCCAGGTCCAACCCTCCCCAGCCCTAGCAACATCCCAACCCAGGTCCAACCCTCCCCAGCCCTAGCAACATCCCAACCCAGGTCCAACCTCCCCAGCCCCAGCATCATCGCAACCCAGGTCCAACCCTCCCCAGCCCTAGCAACATCCCAACCAGGGTCCAACCCTCCCCAGCCCTAGCAACATCGCAACCCAGGTCCAACCCTCCCCAGACCTAGCAACATCGCAACCCAGGTCCAACCCTCCCCAGCCCTAGCAACAACCCAACCCAGGTCCAACCCCCCCGCCCTAGCAACATCGCAACCCAGGTCCAACCCTCCACAGCCCTAGCAACATCCCAACCCAGGTCCAACCTCCCCAGCCCTAGCAACATCCCAACCCAGGTCCAACCGTCACCAGCCCTAGCAACATCACAACCCAGGTCCAACCCTCCCCAGCCCTAATAACATCCCAACCCAGGTCCAACCCTCCCCAGCCCTAGCAACATCCCAACCCAGGTCCAAGCCTCCTCAGCCCTAGCAACGTCCCAACCCAGGTCCAACCCTCCCCAGCCCTAGCAACATCGCAACCCAGGTCCAACCCTCCCCAGACCTAGCAACATCGCAACCCAGGTCCAACCCTCCCAAGCCCTAGCAACATCCCAACCCAGGTCCAACCCTCCCCGCCCTAGCAACATCACAACCAAGGTCCAACCCTCCACAGCCCTAGCAACATCCCAACCCAGGTCCAACCTCCCCAGCCCTAGCAACATCCCAACCCAGGTCCAACCCTTTCCAGCCCTAGCAACATCCCAACCCAGGTCCAACCCTCCCCAGCCCTAACAACATCCCAACCCAGGTCCAACCCTCCCCAGCCCTAGCAACATCCCAACCCAGGTCCAACCTTCCCCAGCCCTAGCAACATCCAAACCAGGTCCAACACTCCACAGCCCTAGCAGCATGGCAACCCAGGTCCAACCCTCCCCAGCCCTAGCAACATCCCAACCCAGGTCCAACCCTCCCCAGCCCTAACAACATCCCAACCCAGGTCCAACCCTCCTCAGCCCTAGCAACATCCCAACCCAGGTCCAACCCTCCCCATCCCTAGCAACATCCCAACCCAGGTCCAACCCTCCCCAGCCCTAGCAACATCCCAACCCAGGTCCAACCCTCCCCAGCCCTAGCAACATCCCAACCCAGGTCCAACCCTCCCCAGCCCTAGCAACATCCCAACCCAGGTCCAACCCTCCCCAGCCCTAGCAACATCCCAACCCAGGTCCAACCCTCCCCAGCCCTAGCAACATCCCAACCCAGGTCCAACCTCCCCAGCCCCAGCATCATCGCAACCCAGGTCCAACCCTCCCCAGCCCTAGCAACATCCCAACCAGGGTCCACCCCTCCCCATCCCTAGCAACATCCCAACCCAGGTCCAACCCTCCCAAGCCCTAGCAACATCCCAACCCAGGTCCAACCCTCCCCAGCCTAGCAACATTCCAACCCAGGTCCAACCCTCCCCAGCCCTAGCAACATCCCAACCCAGGTCCAACCCTCCCCACCCTAGCAACATCGCAACCCAGGTCCAACCCTCCACAGCCCTAGCAACATCCCAACCCAGGTCCAACCTCCCCAGCCCTAGCAACATCCCAACCCAGGTCCAACCCTCCCCAGCCCTAGCAACATCCCAACCCAGGTCCAACGCTCCCCAGCCCTAGCAACATCCCAACCCAGGTCCAACCCTCCCCAGCCCTAGGAACATCCCAACCCAGGCCCATCCTTCCCCAGCCCTAGCAACATCCCAACCCAGGTCCAACCTCCCCAGCCCTAGCAACATCCCAACCCAGGTCCAACCTCCCCAGCCCTAGCAACATCCCGACCCAGGTCCAACCCTCCCCAGCTCTAGCAACATCCCAACCCAGGTCCAACCCTCCCCAGCCCCAGCAACATCCCAACCTAGGTCCAACCCTCCCCAGCCCTAGCAACATCCCAACCCAGGTCCAACCCTCCCCAGCCCTAGCAACATCTCAACCCAGGTCCAACCCTTCCCAGCCCTAGCAACATCCCAACCCAGGTCCAACCCTCCCCAACCCTAGCAACATCCCAACCCAGGTCCAACCCTCCCCAGCCCCAGCAGCATCCCAACCCAGGTCCAACCCTCCACAGCCCTAGCAACATCCCAACCCAGATCCAACTCTCCCCAGCCCTAGCAACATCCCAACCCAGGTCCAACCCTCCCCAGCCCTAGCAACATCCCAACCCAGGTCCAACCCTCCTCAGCCCTAGCAACATCCCAACCCAGGTCCAACCCTTCCCAGTCCTAGCAACATCCCAACTCAGGTCCAACCCTCCCCAGCCTTAGCAACATCCCAACCCAGGTCCAACCCTCCCCAGCCCTAGCAACATCCCAACCCAGGTCCAACCCTCCCCATCCTAGCAAGTGTAGTAAATCTCTTTTGCTGTCAGCCATAAATCTCCAAAGCCTTAGAAATAAGATAATTGAATTCCAGGCATGGATTTCACAAAACAACCCTGATATTATAGCAGCTACTGAAACCTGGTTGAAATCATATGCAAAAGACACTGCGTTTCTTTCCCCTAAGCTACTCATGCCTGAGAGCTGATCGACCCAATAAGAGAGGAGGAGGAGGAGTAATACTCTTCCCTAGCAAATATACATTAATTCCCTACTCAAAACCAGCACCCAACTTCTCCCCAGCTGAAGTATTAATCTCTATATTAAAACTTAACAACCATAAATGCATTTGCATAATTGCTCTGTATATTCCTCCAGGAAACAACATACCAGTATTAGAAATCATACTTGTCTGGACTTCAGAAAACATAGATAATGAAACCATCATCTTAGGTGATGTATACACTGATTGGCTAAACATTGCCCATAACAATCCCTCAAAAAACATAAACTTTTACAACTTCTCCCAACTAATTGAAGACATAACCAGACCCCACAAAAATAACATTTAGGGCTCCGCAGTAGACTGGATATTAGTGTTCCACCCTAACAATATCATCACTGCAGGCATACTATGTAATACTATTAACAACCACCACCCAGCATATATCCTACACAAAACCACCACAACCCCAGGGCAACATCAGTACAAATCAGCCAGAAATTTGACTAAGTTCCAACCATCCATATTTAATGAAACCTTAGCTAAAGTAAATTGGGAACCCCTCAGATCCCTGCCAATTAACAAGGCTGTTGAGTTCTTTAACTCAACATTCCTAGACATCCTAAATAGGCAAGCAACCACCCACAAAAAACAAATAAAACATAACCATTCATGTTGGCTCTCAAAATCCACCAAAGAAGTCATGTTCACAAGGGATAAAATCTGGAAATTATGGCAGAAAAACAAAGATCCTACAACTCTAATACAATACAAACAACTCGGTAACCAGGAAAAACGTCTAATAACCAGTGATAAAAAAGCCCACTGCCTCCACCTACAAAGCCAACATAAAAATAATCTGTCAAAGGAAAAAACTTCAAAGACCAATACACGTAAGGTTCAGTTAAGACATATTTATTTACTTGCTGCAAGGAGACAAAAACATGCAAATACAAGGATTTGTCTAACTACTAACAGGAAGTATGCTTATTCTTATACTGTTTTACAAGACATGGCCTTCTATGGCTGACATAATCAAAGACAACTTTCAGTATTGTTCTACAGCAGATGTTACTCAGATTTTCTGCTGACATGACTAGATTTGTGAGAAACTTTTGAGAAAAACAACCTGGCCTTGGTGGGCACTAATTCATTTACAAGCTTCCATTGTACAGTGTTTCAAGGTACTCTTCTAACTCAGATACAAGCAAATGCTGATTGCAGTTCATATTTTCAAACAGGCTTTGTCCTAATTATCTATGGCTTCTACAGCTGTGTATTTTCTCACAGCACAAACGGAACTTCTTGTCTAAGCTTCATACAAGTAGTATTGTTCTATTCATTATTTTCCTAACATAAGCAGGAATCATCTGCTTCTCAGTACATTTCAAAGGCACAAGCAAGATTTTAGCTAACAATACAAGGTCAGAAAGCATCTGCAGTTTGTACAGATTTATGCAGTATGAAAGAGAATAAATGTGTTAACCCTTTTCAAGCTCTAAATGCACTAAGCATATTACTAATACACACATTAATACATATTTTTCTGACATAATCCCAAAAATTCTGGTCCTCCATCAACCATCTATTACATCCAAGTTCTCAAAGCAACCCATCCCCTGACCCACACAAAACATCTACAAAACTTGCCCCCCTCTTCAATTCTTACTTCATTGACACCCTGGCTAACCTAACCACTACCTTTCCTATGGTTACCACCACCACCACCAAGACAGCTAATGACTAAACCATCCCAGAAAACAATCCTACACAAAACTCCCCCATACCCATTACCACAATAAAAAAAACTTTTACTTAAGCTTAAACCCTATATTCTAGCGCCTGACAATCTACCCCCACACTTCCTGCAGCTAGCTGCAAACTCTATATCTTATCCCAGATCAATTAAAGAGTCCCTTGTCCCAGACATCTGGAAAAAAGCATTCATTCTCCCCTTACCCAAAGGCGGCACCAACACAGACACCACAAACTTTCAACCCATAGCTATTCTCTCACCCCTCTCTAAAATACTGGAAAAATGCATCCATGCCCAACTCCTCAGCCACCTACTTGAAAATCTAATTCTGTTACCCACTCAGCATGGTTTTAGACCAGGGCACAGCACCATTACAGCCCTCCTCTCCTTCCTTGGTGCAGTTAACTGGGCACGGGATTCTGGTAAAATAATCACTTCTCTTTTCCTCGACCTCTCCAAAGCTTTTGATACCATTTCCCACACTATTTGCCTCTCTGAATTATCTACCTTCTATATTTCCTCAGCTACCCTACAATGGTTCAATAGCTAACTCTCCAATAGGCAGCAATCCACCAAATGGCAACAGTCTTACTCTCTTCCTCAATACTTCCACAGGGGTACCCCAAGGCTCCATACTTGGTCCTGTCTTATTTAGCATCTTTATTAACAGCTGTCACACCACTGTTCCACAGTGCTCAGTAATCCAGTATGCTGATTATGCTACAATAATATGCACTGCAAATTCCAGCTCTGAACTCCACCAGATCACCCAGGATGCCCTCACCTCTACTGAATAATGGATGGTTAACAATCATCTTGCCCTAAATCCAAAAAAAATAAACTAGTAATTTTTATCACCTAAGAAAACCACTCCCCTAGATAAAAAACTCTTCAGTTTACAAGCCCAAGACAACACCACTAAAGAAGTTGTCCCACACACTAAATTATTAGGCATTATTATAGATGAAAACCTAAACTTTGACTTACACATAAACAGTTACATCAAAAAAAAAAAACACCAAAAGCTCGGTATGGTGTACAGGCACCAACACTTTCTTAGCCTCTCTACTAGACAAACCCTTGCAACTAGATTTTTATTACCCTCTCTCCTTTATGGTGCCCCCCTCCTCACTAAAATCCAAAATTCTACAAAATCCAAACTTGATATGTGTTACAACAGAATAGCCAAATTTGCCACCAAGGCCAAATTCTCACCCCACCACTGTAACTCACTGAAACAGTTAGGCTGGTTGGAACTCCCCCACCATCTCTCATTCACCTAGCTAACGACAACACACAAAATAATCTACAGACCCACAGACTGTCCTGCTCTGTCAACTCTACTTACCAAATACCAACCCAGCTGGCAACTAAGATCTAAAAATTATCTACTTCTAAAAGTAGAAAAGCCCACCTTACCAGCTGGTCAACTGCTCTACTCCTTCACCATCACCAAGCTATGGAACTCGCTTCCTCCTTCTATAAGAAGCACGGGTAGCTCACCACCATCAAACAAACACTGAAAAATCATCTCAACTCTTCCTGGCTATGTGTCTGCTCTATAACAACCCTTCCTGGCTGTGTACCTGCTCTATAACAACCCTTCCTGGCTATGTACCTGCTCTATAACAACCCTTCCTGGCTATGTATCAGCTCTATAACCTAACCTCTTCCTTCTCCTTATAGTATAACTAAACTCCTCTGCTTTTTACTACTAGTGACTGATGATACTTTCTCCATATTTATTATTTTTTTTCTTTCATCACTTGTTGATACTGGCACAATAATGCTGATTAATTTAGTTCCATTTTTACCACTCTGAATTCATCTGGGAACCCACTAAATTCTTGCTTTTATGTATATATTCTGTATGTTACCGTAATCAAACAAACTAAATTCCTGACTTATGTATATATTTTGTATATATCACTGTAACCACTATATGTAACACCGTTTATACTTCTGTACCAATTAATGTTTAATTTCTTTCTGCATCTATGTTCTTGTCGGAGCTTTTCTCCCCGGGCCTCCTCTGAAAATGGGCTCTTTTAGGCCCACTGGACTTTCCTAGTAAACAAATGCAGTAAATAAATAAATAAATGCTGAATCTGGTGGATTTCTTTGAGAACGTTACTAATGCCATGGATGAGGGTAAAACAGTACATACCACCTACCTTAACATGGCCAAGGTATTTGACAAAATTCCCCACTCAGGTATTATAAATAAACTCACAAAACTCGCAGTAAATTGATACATCAAAAGATGGATAGCCAGTTGGCTCATGGACAAGACACACATGGTTAAAGTGGGTGAATCCAGATCCAGTAAAAGACCAGATACTAGTGGTGTGTCCCAGGGCTCAGTGCTGAGACGACTCCTGTTGAAAATATACTTCTCTGAAGTCAAAGCTAATGTGAAAGGCCTATGGATGACAACATTTGCTGATGACTGCAAGCTGGAGGCAATCATTGTATCCCCCAGTGATGTAGATGTCATTCAGGAGGGTCTAAATCAGACAAATGACTTGTGCCAGAACCATAGCCTTAAACTAAATGTGAAAAAATGTATTATCATACCCTTTAGGAAGTCAAATACCTTTGCAAGTTACAATATCTATAGCACACACCTAAGAGTAGACTCAGATGTGAATGATCCAGGTACACAGATAGATAATAGCCTGCACTTTGACTGCCATATATCCATAGTGGTGAGGAAGTCCTTCTATGTGGCATACCTTATAAGGAAAGGTATGGCATCCAGATCAAAGGAAATTATAGTCTCCCTGTACTCAGCCCTTATTAGACCGATAATCGAGTACAGTGTGTCATTTGGCATATACTTGACTGGGCACTTACAGCAGCTGGAATGACCTCAGAGATTACTCACAAAAAATACAAGGTGTAAACAACAAGATCTATGTGGATAGAGTAAAAGCCCTTTCCCTTTACTCTGTCTCCTACCGACTATTAACAGGTGACGTATGCCTGACCTACAAGGCACTCACAAATCCAGCTCTGATGGAGCTACTACACATCCGCAAGTCAAACAGCATGAGGGTCATTCAATCTAGGGATCTAAACTTAGTGACTCAAACAAAACATGCTGGAGGGGCAAATATGTGTCTCAGAGATTGTTCCTTTTTGGAACAGGCTTCCCATTTATGTTAAGCAGAACCCTTCCCTGACCCACTTCAAACACAATGTGGATCAATGGATGGGATATAGTAAATTCACACATGGGGTAGTGCCTGTGTCCCTCATGGACAGGGGCAGTCTGTAAGATGTTTAAGACATAGGCACAAATTAATACCATCATCTTGCCCTTAGGATCCAAATATTGGGAAAATGGGGTTATATTGGCTAGGATTCTAAGGGATGTTAAGCAGTTAACCTAGTAATCTGCTATAAACCTATGAACCTATGACAATGACTACACCCCTGATTGTGATCTAGGCCACCTGATTTCAACTAGCAGCTCAGATACTTGACATATTTACAAGGGAGAACATGCATGTCAATTCTTAAAGGGAAGGAGAGAAAAACATAGTGGTCATAGCTAGAATTTCTCAGAAGTGGGGTGGCATTGTAGCAGGTATCTTGCAGGCAGGCTTACAGCTTAACAAGCTACAACCAATCAACAACATACCTTCACTAAACATGACCTGCACAAGAAATTACAACAGTTCATAAAGGTTACCACGTGCAGGAATAATTTTTGATTCAGAGACAGCACAACTGCTGTGTTGAACCAGAAAGCAGTGAGCACCATGGTGGGCTGTCTCTGTGGCTAATGCTGTATTGAACCACAAATAGATGCAGCACCATGGTGGGCTGTCTCTGTGAGCTACTGCTGTACTGTACCATAAAGAGGTGCAGCACCATAGTAGGCTGTCTCTGTGGGCTACTGTTGTGCTTTAACACAAAGAGGTGCAGCACCATGGTGGGCTGTCTCTGTGGCTACTGATGTACTGTACCACAAAGAGGTGCAGCACCATGGTGGGCTGTCCCTGTGGCTACTGTTGTACTGAACCACAAAGAGGTGCAGCACAATGGTGGGCTGTCTCTGTGGCTACTGCTGTACACTCCCACAAAGAGGTGCAGCGCCATGGTGGGCTGTCTCTGTGGCCCAACACAAATACTAATGAGGTATTATGGAGATCAGCCTATTCATGTTAGCCAAATGGTCTACACCCAGAAGCATCTGTGGTAAGGCATTTACACAACAGAGAATCTCTGCACTGTGTATGTTATCATGGCTGACCATGCTAATGCACACAGTCAGAAGGTCACTTTCACTGATTACTTCCAGTAAGATTGCATTAGAGGTAAGTGGCATGTTGTTCTGCTTGGCACTATTAGCGTTTTGTGTGTGTGTGTGTGTGTGTGTGTTTGCAGAGGGATACGTGTCTGTGTCCATGTGTGTGTGTATGTCTTCCTGGATGGTCACAGAAGAGGCGCTAGTTATTGAACAAGTAGGCTAGGTGTGTGTGTGTGTGTGTGTGTGTGTGTGTGTGTGTGTGTGTGTGTGTGTGTGTGTGTGTGTGCACATGTGAATGACGTGTTGGACATGTAGGTGTTCTGGGACATTACCCCCCCAAGAAGTCTGGATGTAAAATTCTGTTTTATGAATATGATGACCCTGCCTGGTGAGTGATGCAATCGTGTCTCACTATGGAGTCACCTCTGACTAACAAGTAGTAAGGCTGTGTCATATGTGTACTTGCACAGCCAGGTGAGTGGAGCAATTACTGTGTCTTATTATGGAGTCACCTATTACTAGCATGTTACTTACCTCTCAACCTCTTAAAGCCAGAAATCTGGACAAAGCCATAAATAAAAGAGGGACAAAGGCCAAACATAGGGTCAGTTATAAAATATTTCTCTTACAATTCTAGAAAGTTGATATAATTACAGGTTTTGCATTAGCATGAATTTTTTGAAGGGTATGAAGTTTGAAACTTATATGTTTGTCATTATTTTATAATGTCAGTCTTTAATGGTTCACCACTCATTTGCCAGAAAATCACAATTTTAGTAAAAATGACCAAAAATATGAGGCAAACATCTGGGCACTCTGTGAAAATCTGTACAGTTGAGAGGTATGTGCCCTATGAGTGTCATATGTATACTTGCACAGCCTGGTGAGTAGTGCAATCAGTGTGTCTCACTATGAAGTCACCTGTGACTAGCATGTCCTATGGTATGACTGTGTCATATGTCTACTTGCACAGCATGTTGAGTGGTACATCATTGTGTTGTGTCTTACTATGGAATCACAAATGAATAGAACATCTTATGTCAGTGTCATGCGTGTACTTGTACAGTCTGGTGAGTAGTGCATCAGTGAGTCTGACAGTGTAGTCACCTATGGCTGGCACATACTATGACTGTGTCATATGTATTTGTGCAAATGGATGAGTTGTGCATCACTGTGACTCACAATGGAGTCACCTATGACTATCACTAAAAATAATCTGCACAAGAGATTATAACAATTCAGAAAGTTTACCCCATTGCAGGAACCATTTCTGATTCAGAGACAGCTCTACTGCTGTGATGAACCACAAAGAAATACAGCACAATGGTGAGCTGTCTCTGTGAGCTACTGCTGTGCTGTACCACAAAGAGGTGCAGCACCATGGTGGACTGTCTCTGTGGGTTACTGTGTACTGTCTACTGTGCAACAAAGAGGTGCAGCACCATGGAGGGCCATCTCTTTGGGTTACTGCAGTATTGTACCACAAAGAGGTGCAGCACCATGGGGGAGTGTCTCTGTGGCTACTGCTGTACTGAACCACAAAGAAGTGCAACACCATAGTGGGCTGTCTCTGTGGCTACTGCTGTACTGTACCACATAGACATGCAGCACCATGGTGGGCTATCTTTGTAGGCTACTGCTGTACTATACCACACAGAGGTGCAGCACCATGGTGGGCTGTCTCTGTGGGCTACTGCTGTACTGTACCACAAAGAGGTACAGCACCATTATAGGCTTTCTCTGTACCTACTGCTGTAATGTACTACAAAGAGGTGTAGCACCATGGTGGACTGTCTCTGTGGCTACTGTTGTACTGTACCACAAAGAGGTGCAGCATCATGGTGTGCTGTATCTATGGCCCAACACAAATGCTAATGAGGTATTATGGGGATCAGCCAACTCATGTTAGCTAGATGGTCTCTACCAGGAACACCTGTGGTAAGGCATTTACACAACAGAGAATCTATGTACTGTGTATGTTATCTCAGCTGACCATGTTAATGAACACAGTCAAAAGGTCACTTTCACTTATTACTTCCAGTAAGATTGCATTAGAGGTAAGTGGTATGGTATTCTGTTTGGCACTAGTAGTGTGTCTTTTTGTGTGTGCATGTGTGTTTGTGTGTGTGTGTGTGTGCGTGTGTGCGTGTGTGCATGTGTGTGTGTGTGTGTGTGTGTGTGGGTGTGTGGGTGTTCGTGGGTGTGTGTGTGTGTGTGTGTTAATGACATGTTGGACATGTAGGTATTCTAGGACATTTCACCCCCAACAAGTTGAGATGTAAAATTTTGTTTTATGAATATGAAGACCCTGCCTGGTGAGTGGTGCAATCGTTGTGTCTCACTATGGAGTCACCCATGACTAGCAAGTAGTAAGACTGCCTCATATGTGTACTTGCACAGCCTGGTGAGTGGTGCAATCACTGTGTCATATTATGGAGTCACCTATGACTAGTATGTTATTTACATCTCAATCTCTTAAAGCCAGAAATCTGGACAAAGCCAAAAATAAAAGAGGGACAAAGGCCAGAAATAGGGGCAGTTTTTAAATATTGCTCTTACAAACCTAGAAAGTTGATATAATTACAGGTTTTGTATTAGCATGAATTTTCTGAAGGGTAGGAAGTCTAGAACTCATATGTCTGTCATTATTTTCTAATGTCAGTCTTTAATGGTTCGCCACTTATTTGCCAGAAAATCACAGTTTTAGGAAAAACGGCCAAAAATATGAGGCAAAAATCTGGACATTCTTTGAAAATCTGTACAGTTGAGAGGTATGTATGCTATGAGTGTGTCATATTTGTACTTGCACAGCCTAGTGAATAGTGCAATCAGTGTGTCTCATTATGACATCACCTGTGACTAGCATGTACTATGGTATAACTGTGTCATATGTCTTCTTGCACAGCCTGGTGAGTGGTGCATCAGTGTGTCCTACTATGGAATCACAAATTACTAGCACATACTATGATTGTGTCATTTGTGTACTTGTATAGCCTGGTGATTGATGAATCAGTGAGTCTGACAGTGGAGTCACCTATGGCTGGCACATACTATGACTGTGTCATACGTACTTGCACAGATGGATGAGTGATGCATCAGTGTGACTTACAATGGAGTCACCTATGACTATCACTAAAAATGATCTGCACAAGAGATTATAACAATTCAAAAAGGTTACCCTTTGAAGGAGCCATTTCTGATTCAGAGACAGCACTAGTACTGTGTTGAACCACAAAGAAATGCAGCACGATGGTGGGCTGTCTCTGTGAGCTACTGCTGTGCTGTACCACAAAGAGGTGCAGCAACATGGTGGAGTTTCTCTGTGGGCTACTGTGTACTGTGCCACAAAGAGGTGCAGCACCACAGTAGGCCATATCGGCAGGCCATGGTGGGCTGTCTTTGTGGGCAACTGCTGTACTGTACCTAAAATAGGTGCGGCATCATGGTGGGCTGTCTTTGTGGGCTACCACAGCACTGTACCACAATGAGGTGCAGCACCATGATGGGCTGTCTCTGTGGACTACTACTCTACTGTATCACAAAGAGGTGCAGCACCATGATGGGCTGTCTCTGTACCTACTGTTGTACTGTACCACAAAGAGGTGCAGCACCATGGTGGGCTGTCTCTGTGGGCTACCACAGCACTGTACCACAAAGAGGTGCAGCACTGTGTTGGACTGTCTCTGCGGCTACTGCTGTACTGTACCACAAAGAGGTGCAGCACCATGGTGGGCTGTCTCTGTGGCTACTGCTGTACTGTACCACAAAGACATGCAGCACTATGGTAGGCTGTCTCTGTGGGCTACTGCTGTACTGTACCACAAAGAGGTGCAGCACCATGGTGGAGTGTCTCTGTGGCCCAACACAAATGCTAAAGAGGTATTATGGGGATCAGCCTATTCATGTTAGCCACATGGTCTCCACCCAGAAACACCTGTGATAATGCATTTACACAACTGAGAATCTTTATACTATGTACGTTATCTCAGCTGACCATGCTAATGGACACAGTCTGAAGGTCATTTTCACGGATTACTTCCAGTAAGATTGCATTACAGGTAAGTGGCATGGTGTCCTGCTTGGCAGTAGTAGTGTTGTGTGTGTGTGTGTGTGTGTGTGTGTGTGTGTGTGTGTGTGTGTGTGTGTGTGTGTGTGTGTGTGTGCGTGTGTGCATGTGTGCATGTGCGTGTGTGTGTGTGTGTGTGTGTGTGTATGCTTGCAGGCTCATGTGTAAGTGTATGCAGAGGTATACATGTCAGTGTGTGTGTGTGTGTGTGTGTGTGTGTGTGTGTGTGTGTGTGTGTGTGTGTGTGTGTGTATGTGTGTGTGTGCTTGTATGTGTATATGTGTGTGTGTTTATTCCTGCTTGGATGGTCACAGAAGAGGCGCTAGTTGTTGAACAAGTAGGCTAGGTGTGTGTTTGTTTGTGTGTGTGTGTGTGTGTGTGTGTGTGTGTGTGTGTGTGTGTGTGTGTGTGTATGTCTGCCTGGATGGTCACAGAAGAGGTGGTAGTTATTGAACAAGTAGGCTAGGGGGCTATGTGTTTGTGTGTGTGTGTGTGTGTGTGTGTGTGTGTGTGTGTGTGTGTGTGTGTGTGTGTGTGTGTGTGTGTGTGTGTGTGTGTGTGTGTGTGTGTGTGTGTTAATGACATGTTGGACATGTAGGTGTTCTGGGACATTATCCCCCAACAAGTCTGGATGCAAAATTGTGTTTTATGAATATGAAGACCCTGCCTGGTGAGTGGTGCAATCACTGTGTCTCATTATGAAGTCACCTATGACTAGCATGTTACTTACCTCTCAACCTCGTAAAGCCATAAATCTGGACAAAGACAGAAATAAAAGAGGGACAGTTTTTAAATATTGCCTTTGCAAAACTAGAAAGTTGATAGAATTACAGGTTTTGCATTAGCATGAATTTTCTGAAGGGCATGAAGTCTGAAACTCATATGTCTGTCATTACTTTCTAAAATCAGTCTTTTATGGTTCACTAATCATATCCCAGAAAATCACAATTTTTGGAAATACAACCAAAAATATGAGGCAAAAATATGGACATTCTGTGAAAATCCGTACAGTTGAGAGGTATGTGTACTATGACTATGTCATATGTGTACTTGCACAGCCTGGGGAGTAGTGCAATCAGTGTGTCTCACTATGACATCACCTGTGACTAGCATGTCCTATGGTATGACTGTGTCATATGTCTACTTGCACAACCTGGTGAGTTGTGCATCAATGTGTCTTACTATGGAATCACAAATGACTAGCACATACTATGACAGTGTCATATGTGTACTTGGACAGTCTGGTGAGAGGTGCATCAGTGAGTCTGACAGTTAAGTCACCTAAGGCTGACACATACTATTACTGCATCATACATACCTGCACAGATGGATGAGTGGTGCATCAGTGTGATTCACAATGGCGTCACCTATGACTATCACTAACCATGATCTGCACAAGAGATTATAACAATTCAGAAAGGTTACCCCTTGCAGCAGCCATTTCTGATTCAGAGACAGCACGACTGCTTTGTTGAACCACAAAGAGGTGCAGCACCATAGTGGGCTGTCTCTTTAGGCTACTGCAGTTCTGTACCACAAAGAGCTGCAGCACCATGGTGGGCTATCTCTATGGCTACAGCTGTACTGTACCACAAAGAGGGGCAGCACCATTGTGAGCTGTCTCTGTAGGCTACTGCTGCACTGTACCACAAAGAAATGCAGCACAATGGGGGGCTGCCTCTGTGGGCTACTGATGTGCTGTAGCACAAAGAGATGTAGCACTATGGTAGAATGTCTCTGTAGGCTACTGTGTACTACACTGCAACGAGGTGCCACACCATGGAGGGCTGTTTCTGTTGGCTACTGCTATACTAAACCACAAAGAGGTGCAGCACCATGGTAGTCTGTCTCTGTGGCCCAACACCAATGCAAATTATGTATTCTGGGGGATCAGCCTATTCTAATTAGACAGATGGTCTCTACCCAGAAACCCCTGTGGTAAGCAATTACAAAACAGAATCCCTGTACTGTACTGTACTAGTAACCACAGGAAGTGCTGTAAATAATACAAATGCCAGAAATCCTCAGCAGTGCAGTAAAGAAAGCTAGTAAAGGTCCTTACACCTGTAGGCAAAGACAAAGCCAAGGCAAACCAATATGTTATAAAGTTTAATACTAAATATCCACACCAAATAAGCGTTTTCATTTCATCCACGGAAACTTCATCAGAATGGCGTATTGTCACAAACTGTTAAAATAATCAAAGCCTGAATGTGAGTGGCTGTAAGTTAATTAAACAATGTTTGAAAATTTAAAGAAACATCACAGAAACTTCTATACTCTTGCTTAACATATATATATATATATATATATATATATATATATATATATATATATATATATATACACACACACATATGCACAACACAATTTGGAAAAATATTTACAAAAATGTATGTACACAAATAATATTTTAAAAAAGTGCATAGAATCTCCTAAACATGACAACAAAGATGTTATAAAATGTTTGCTTTCAGTTTCAAGGTAAGAACTATAGAAAGGTGGTTATTTAAACCAGGGTTTACGCAGGCATCAAAAAAAAAATTGCCGTATCATCTGTTGATATTCCAATCTGGTTTCCCAATCACCAGCCCTTTCTGGAATCTGAATTTGCTGTATCATCCAGAATTTAAATTTGGCTGCAGGACAAACTAAACGATGTCTGTACAGGGCATTCATGTATTTTCCCTGTTTAGATCATATACATACTCATATTCTATGTCTAAGACATCTCTCAGTCTTGCCTATACAGAATGCATAACAGATGGTACAATATGCCATGTATACTATTCTTTTAGAGGCACAATTGTGGTGTGCATCGGTAGGAATAAACTTGTCTAAGCTTAGTAAAAGCAACTCACTGTTATTGACCACCATCCAACACTGTGCACAACTGCCACATCTGAAAGTACCCTTATTTTTGTGCGGTGTGAAGTTATTAACTCATGATGCATTCTCAAACAAGTTCTTAAGGTTGGTACCTCTGCTACAACTAACCTTAAAGGAATATTGAAAAACTGAGAGAGTGTTGGACATCATGGCAAACATATTCCAGAACTTAAGAATAATTTCTTTGATTTGCAAAGAATCTAAGTTATACCCTAACACACAGTATATATCCTTGGGTCCAGAGGTTCTTTTGCCTAAAGGGTAAACATCTTGTGTTACCGCTATTTCCAAGGTTTCCTAAATGTCAGCTGTCATAGCAGTAATATTGCTGTTGGCAATAGGTTCACCCCTAATCAAGGGGTAATATTAAAATCCCAAACCATCCATAATTTCCTTCTTGATGTTATCAATAAGAAGTTTGGGATAATCTCGAGCCAAAAATAAGCTCTCAGTAAATTCAAATTCCCTACTCAGAACCCATTCATTAGAAGTCATCTGGGCTGCCCTCACCATTTGACCCTTCACAATATTTTTTGGAGGGGAGGGGTGGTTACTTTTGAAGTGTAAGTACGAATTTGAAAAGCATTTTTTTTCTGTGTATTTGAGACACATGTTCACTTTTTTCTGTAGCTTTAAAAATAAGTGCATCCAGGTATGCAATAGACTCACTGTCAACTATACTGGTAAAGGACAGGAAACTGGTAGTGGAGGGTAAAACTTTCATAAAAGTTGTTGTTGACTCAGGTGTACCATCCCACAACACAAAAATGTCATCCAAATAATGGTAATAGGCACGCATATTTTTTGAAAAAATCACTGGTAAACACAAAATGTGCCTCCCAATAAAAGAGTACCAAATTAGTGAAAATTGGGATGCATGCTGCACCCATTGTTACCCCATCCAGTTGTTTATAATATTCACCCTGAAAATAGATACAATTGTTGTCCAAAATAAGTTCCATGTTTTCCAAAATCAGCCTAAAGTCGTTGGCATTCAAAAAATCCAACTCAGTCAAAACGTCTTCAAACCAGGTTAATTGTATAATTTCCTACAAGTGAAAAGACCAGTTATCCCAGGAATCTTCAGAAGCCCCAAGATCCATAAGAAATTGCAGAACCCTCCACTGAGGCCAATTGTAGTATCAGCTGGCTCAAAAACACAACCCTTGGGAACGTTTATTGACTCTAAGATAAAGCCATTTTATGGACTACACCAACACATCTTAATAGATTCTTAGGATTTCCTGTCTACGTTAGGGCAGGTTCCCTTTGATGGCAACTATATTTCCATGATCATAGATGTTAAAGATCTTTTCTCAGTTATATCCAACCAAATAGGTTTAACCTTGTTTGAAGAAGTTTTGACTGAGTTGGATTTTTTGAATGCCAATGACTTTAGGCTGATTTTGGAAAACATGGAACGTATTTTGGACAACAATTTTATCTATTTTCAGGGTGAATATTATAAACAACTAGATGGGGTAGCAATGGGCACAGCATGCACCTCAATTTTTGCTAATTTGGTACTCTTTTATTGGGAGACACATTTTGTGTTTACCAGCGATTTTTTTCAAAAATATTTGAGGCTATTATCGTTATTTGGATGACATTTTTGCATTGTGGGATGGTACATCTAAGTCAACAACAATTTGTATGCAATTTTTACACTCCACTACCAGTTTTTGTCCTTTACCAGTTCAGTTGACACTGAGTCTATTGTATACCTGGATGTACTTATTTCTAAAGATTCAGAAAAAAATTAAATATGTGTCACAAATACACAGAAAAGAATACTTTTCAAATTTGTACTTACACTTCAAAAGTAACCACCCTGGGAGGTGTGGCCAAGATGCCTAAGTGTTAGCAGCCCCTCTCTGATGCTCTGTCTCTAAAGACTGTTTCTGACAGGATTTTTAGGCTCTAACCTAAATAATTTTGAAAATTTTCATCACAAGTTATAATTCTTGGTACTGTGAACTATCTATAAAGAAGAAATTAATCTTTCAGAGTTTGTATCAAGGAATTTCCTGTCAGAAGTACTGCAGCTCTGTACAATTGGACAAAACTATGAGTCACACAAGAGCCTCTCCTTAGGATAGTTCCATAAAAAAGGAACTTCACACAATAATTTCCAGCATCCAGGACCTCTCAGTGAAGATGGATAATTTAGAAAAGATTATAGAGAACATGAAAAAGGAAAGTAATAAACAAACAGAAGATCTGAAGGAAATTGTAACCAAACATTCAGAACAAATAGCAGCCATAGAGGAAATTATGAATGACATTGATGGGATACAAATGGAAAATGACACCCAAATTGATTTCCTTCTAAAACAGAATAATCATTTACTTGAGAAATTCAAAGACCTGGAGTCCAGATCAAGAAGGAACAATGTCAGAATATATGGGGTACCTGAGAAGATGGAAGGAAATAACATGGCCCAGTTTTTAAATGAATGGCTTCCCAAAATATTAAACCTTCCTGAGTCTCTCTCATTTGGGATTGAGACAGCCCACAGGTCTTTATCCAACACATCTGCTTCTAAAAACCCTAATGCAGTGAGATCTATCATAGTTAAATTCTTATCCACACAGGACAAGGACTTAGTATTAAGAATAGCTTGGTTGCGGAATCCAATACAACTTGAGGGGAAAAATATAAGGTTTGATAATGACTATACCTCCACTACAATAACAAAAAGGAAATAATCTGTCCCCCTCATCAAAAGCCTGAAGAAAGCTGACATAAAAGCTCAGATCTTGTTACCTCCAAGAATTAAAATTACTCTCTCGGATGGACAAAAAATATTCAACAACCTCGAAGAAGCAGCAGAGTTTGTCAGAAAGAATAAACTGTTGGCTAATTTAGAATATATGGACATTTCATTACCTAGTCTGGAAAGACAAGCTATCAATGGTAATTCATTCACAAATGATAAAAATACCAAGAAAAAACTACAAGGAAAGTAATTGTTTTTATGTCACTTGTAACCTTACTCATCTGACACAATTTATCCAAATACTTTGAACCCAAATGAACAAATACTAATAAAAACAAGCAGTTCAGTCATGATCTAATTGCTGATTGTTGGAGTGGCACCTTGTATAAATAATCACTGTAACTAGTGCATTGTCAACAGCTTGTGTATTTTATATATGCCCTTATGCAGATTAAAATGTATATAATACCAAGCTATTAACATCTTAGAGGCACTAGATCCTTTTAGTAAAACTGCTGATAGAAGGTGAAAGTAATAATATGTGCTTTTAACTTGACAGTGTTGTACACTGGGAACTACAAGGGGGGCAGTGTAAATACATTTGCCAAGTTTACTCTGACTTGTTATTTATTATAATATGATGGTAATGGGAATAATAATGTGTAGAAACTGATATTTTATATTTATAACTGTTTATATGTGTTTTAAAACATATTATCTTAGCTACTGTATTCATTAATAGGATAGGCATTGCCAGTTTTGATATTTCACAAGTTCCAGGTATAACAGTTTCTTTTTTCCTTCATTTCAATGATTGTGCATGTTTAGTTTCCTTTTCCCTCCATAAACAGATGTAAATCTTGCTAACTCTGTCCTTGAGACGATTTTCTTACTGGAATGCAAAAAGCTTCATGGATTTAGTGTATTGAGTGCAGTACAGCCTTTTTTTCACTCATAGTAGCTTTGCAGTTGAATTACTTCATGAAAGAAGGAAATATGCGACCTTTGAACTTGCATCATCATCGCGCAATGCTCTGCAATGAAAAGGACATCAGATTTCGGCTGCTGAACTCCAGTATGAACTATATCAGCTTTTCTACACTGTAGAGATGTAATCCTAGTTGAATCTACTTAAAAAGGTACTAGAAGTATTTTTTTTTATTTACAAAACTATTCAGTGATGTGCATTTAACATAACAATTGCATTTTACTGTCTGGATAAATGCATGAAGTTAATTCAAATACTTCTAATGCTTAATAATGTTGGGGTAAACTAATTCTGCTTGTTAAAACAAAAATGAAGTATTATGTTTACTGTTGGCATATACGTCTGCAATGTAATAAGTTATATGGGGAAAAGAATGGACACAATAATATTTATAGTTCTAACAGTATGTGTATTTTATTATTTTACTCAAACTAATTGATAATCTAAACCTTACATGCAAGCATGATAACATGTTTTACTGATTCTGCATGCATGCATCTTCTGGAAGATCCAAGCAATCACACACATGGTATATAATTATATATACCCCTTTGAGATATATATATATATATATATATATATATATATATATATATATATATATATATATATAGATAGATAGATATATATAAAACAAATAGTAAGAAGCTATAACAGAAAAAAGCATAGTGTCCAATACATGAGTAAATAACAAGATATTCATAACTTTAGAGAAAGCTCCTTTTTGTTTCTCATAACTCTCATATAATGTTCTCAGTAAAAGTTCATTTAACAAATCCTTGTTAACATGTCATTCTCATTGTTTTCTTCTGAAACGTGTTAAATATTAGCAAGGTTAAAGTTAGGAGATTGTATTCCTTTTTATATTCTATTCTAAAGTCTTACTACCTTCTTCTCTTTTTGGCTTTTTCCGGTTAGGGGCCTCCACAGCGGATCACCTGTTTCCATTTCTTCCTGTCCTCTGCATCTTGCTCTATCACACCAACCACCTGCATGTCCTCTCTCACCACATCCATAAACCTTATCTTAGGCCTTCCTCTTTTCCTCTTACCTGGCAGCTTCATACTTAGCATCCTTTTCCCAATATACCCAGCATGTCTCCTCAGCGCATGTCCAAACCAATGCAATCTCGCCTCTCTGGCTTTGTCTTCAAACCATCCAACCTGGGCTGACCCTCTAATATACTTATTCCTAATCCTGTCTACCCTCGTCACACCCAGTGCAAATCTTAACATCTTTAACTCTGCCACATCCAGCTCTGACTCCTGCCTTTTTGTCAGTGTCACTGTCTCCAACCCATATAACATAGCTGGTCTCACTACCCTCTTGTAGACCTTCCCTTTCACTCTTACTGGTCCTCGTTTGTCAGAAATCACTCCTGACACTCTTCTCCACCCACTCCACCATGCCTGTACTCTCTTCTTCACCTCTCTTCCACATACTCCATTACTCTGAACTGTTGATCCCAAGTATTTAAACTCATCCACCTTCACCAACTCTACTCCCTGCATTCTCCCCATTCCTCTATCCTCCCTCTCATTCACACACATATATTCTGTCTTAGTCCAGCTGACCTTCATTCCTCTCCTCTCTAGAGCATACCTCCACCTCTCCAGGGTCTCCTCAATCTGTTCCCTACTCTCACTACATATCACAATGTCATTTGCAAGCATCATAGTCCACGGGAACTCCTGTCTGATCTCGTCTGTCAACCTGTCCCATCACAACTGCAAATAAGAAAGGGCTCAGAGCTGCTCCTTGATGTAATCCCACCTCCACCTTAAATGCATCTGTCATTCCCACTTCAGATCTCACCGCTGTCACACTACCCTTGTACATATCCTGTACCATGCTTACATACTTCTCTGCCACTCCCGACTTCCTCATACAATACCACAACTCATCTCTAGGCACCCTGTCATATGTTTTCATTAAGTACACAAAGACACAATGCAACTCCTTCTGACCTCTGTACTCCTCCATCAACACTCTCAGAGCAAACATCACATCTGTAGTGCTCTTTCTTAGCATGAAACCATACTGCTGATCACTAATCATCCCCTCCCTTCTTAACCTAGCTTCCACTACTCTTTCCCATAATTTCATGCTGTGACTGATCAGTTTTATCCCACTGTAGTTACTACAGCTCTGCACATCACCCTTATTCTTAAAAATCAGTACCAAAACACTTTTTCTGCACTCATCAGGCATCCTCTCACTTTCCAAGATTTATAAGTTCATAGGTTGGTTCTAGGCAATCAACCCTAGGGCCTATACAAGCCTAGCCATAACAATTCCCTGGTTATTTCTTCCCACACTATTTACTTCCCTGGGCCCCTGTCTAGCAGGGTGACTGACATGATCCCCGTGGTAAATTTCCTTTCTCCCATCCAATTGTCAAGGTTCCTTTTGAAGAGGGCCAAAGAGGCACTCTGCTTGACATGTATGGGCAATCTATTCCAGAATCTGGGGAGTCTCTGGGTCAGGAACCTATCCCTCCAGCATGTTTTATTTATTGTGATGACAAGGTTTAGATCCCTGGAGCGTGTGGCTCTGAGGGATTGGGATTTCTTTAAGTGTAGCATGTCCAACAGCTCCCGGTCTGACATGGCCTTGTATGTTAAGCAGAGATCACCTCTGTGTAGACAATATGCGACAGAGTATAGCTGGAGCTTTTTAAGGCGGTCAACGTAGGGCATCTGCTTTAGGCCTGTGATTCTTTTAGTGAGGTATTTCTGTGGCCTTTCCAGTTGTTGCAGATGTCTTGAGAGGTACATACCAAACTGGACATTGTATTCTATAATGGGTCTAATGAGGGATGAGTACAGTGGGACAATGACCTTCTTTTTTCTGGATGAAAAGCCCTTAGTGATGAGGTGTGCCACATAGAAGGATTTCCTGACTGTTGTGGTGATGTGGTTATCAAAGGTGAGACCACTGTCCACCTGTGTCCCTAAGTCTCTTATCACACTTTTGGTGTTTAGTGTACTGCCACCTATATGGTAATTCACGAGTATTTCATTAAACAATCTGGTTAAAAATTCCACTGCCATTTCTCCTAGACACCTCCAAGATTCCACAGGTATGTCATCTGGACCAACAGCTTTTCCATTCTTCATCCTCTTCATAGCTATCCTTACTTCTGCCTTGCTAATCCATTGCACTTCCTGATTCGCTATCCCCACATCATCCATCCTTCTCTCTCTCTCATTCTTTTCAGTCATCAGCCCCTCAGAGTATTCTTTCCATCTGTTCAACACATTCTGCTCACTAGTGACTACGTTTCCCTCATTATCCTTTATCACCCTTACCTGCTGCACATCTTTCCTAGCTCGGTCCCTCTGTTTAGCCAGTTGGTACAGGTCCTTTCCTCCCTCCTTACTGTCCAACCTTTCATACAACTCTTCATACGCCTTATCCTTAGCTTTTGCCACCTCTCTCTTTACCATGCTCCTCATCTCCTTATACTCCTGTGTACTTTTTTCATCTCTCTGACAATCCTACGTCTTTGCTAACCTCTTTCTCTGTATACTCTCCTGTACTTCTTCATTCCAGCACCAGGTCTCCTTGTCCTCCTTCCTCTTTCCAGATGTCACACCAAGCACCTTTCTAGCAGTCTCCATTACTAGCTCTGCTATAGTTACCCAGCTATTCGGTAACACTTCATTGCCACCCATTGCCTGTTTTAACTCTTCCCTGAACTCCACCTCACAATCACCCTTTTTCAATTTCCACCATTTGATCCTGGATACTGCCCTCATACTCCTCCTCCTCTTATTGATCCCCAATTTCATTCTACAGACCATCATTCTATGCTGCCTAACTACACTTTCCCCTGTCACCGCTTTACAGTCTCCAATCTCCTTCAAAGTGGCCCTCCTGCATAGGATATAATTCACCTGTGTGCATCTCACTCCACTTTTGTATGTCACCCTATGCTCCTCACTCTTGTTAAAATATGTATTTATTACATCCATGACCATCCTTTTTGCAAAATCCACTACCATCTGACCTTATGCATTCCTTTCCTTAACACTATACCTACCCATCACTTCCTCATCCCCTCTGTTCCCTTCACCAACATGCCCATTGAAATCTGCTCTGATCACCAGTCTCTCACCCTTGGCTACAGTCATCACCACTTCATCCAACTCACTCCAAAATGTTTCTTTCTCATCCATCGCACACCCAACTTGTGGAGCATATGTACGAACAACATTCATCATTACACCATCAATTTCCAGCTTCATAAATTTCACTCTATCCAACACTCTTTTTACCTCCAAAACACTCTTGGCATACTGTTCCTTCAGGATAACCCCTACCCCATTTCTCCTCCCATCCACACCATGATAGAACAATTTGAACCCACCTCCAGTTCACCTGGCCTTACTTCCCTTCCACCTGGTCTCTTGCACAAACAATATATCAACCTTCCTTCTGTCCATCATATCAGCTAGTCTCTCCCTATACCAGTCATGCTGCCAACATTCAAAGTTCCTACCCTCATTACCACACTCCTAACCTTTCTCCTCTCTTCCTGCCTTCGGGCATGCCTTCCCCATCTTTTTCTCCTTCTCCTCCTTCAGCCAACAGTAGCCCAATTTCTGCCAGCACCCTGTTGGCTAACAGTACTGGTGGCGGTCATTGTTAACTCGGGCCTCGACCAATCCAGTATGTAAATTTGTATTGGTTTCCGCATATCTCATTTGGCAAATGTTTTACGCCAGATGCCCTTCCTGATGCAACCCTCCTCATTTATCTGGGCGTGGGACCGGCACAAAGAAATGCACTGGCTTGTGCATCCCCAGTGGCTGGGTTTAAAGTCTTACTACCAATTACAAAATATAGAGGACTTGATGTGAAGATGGCAGTAAGTTACTCTAAATCCTTATAAGACAAGTGTAAATATTTTTGTTTACTTTATTATTTTATTAACAAATGTTTTGTTATTTAGCAATTGCAAGGTACTTATCACTTGAAATACAATGGTTTGTGACATAGCTGTTTGAAACTATATCTTATGTTCATAGCTGTTGATTAATGTCATCAATTCACAGTTTAATGACACCCTAAAAAAACTGTTTAGAATTCTTACATGGGTCAGAAGAGTCATCACATCCTAAAATACATTGTACATTTCTGAAATTACAGACTGAAGCATTAGACTAACAATGGCTATTGATTGGGGGACGGAAAAAGGTGACTTCAATGACTTGTTCATTGAACCAGGAATTTTAAATTCCATGTCTGGTATTGTATATAGTTCTGATTATATGTTAGATATGTGTAAAGTTAAAATTTTGTCCATAATAGAATACACAATGCAAGAATGTGTTTTCAAATATGTCTATATATAAATGTGTTTCACTTAATGTCAATGGTCTTAATAACAACATAAAGAGGGAAGGTTTATGTAAATACCTTAGAAAAAATAGAGTGGATATTGCATTTATACAGGAAACCCACCTAATAGAAAAAGATGTGACTAGATTGTTTTTAATGGTTATTCAACACTTGTTGCATCTCACTATCAGACCAAGAGGAGGGGTACAATGATTGTGCGGAACAAATCCTTACCAGTACCTAAAATTATCTATTCATATTCAGAGAAAAATGGTATGATAAGTATGGTAACTTTGGAAATAAATAGAAAATGCATCACCCTAGTTAATGTATACTGGATACCTGGTATCAGAGCAGGAACAGCCAACAAGTACTTCAAACTAATCTCATTTAAAGCTAAAGGAGACATTATATGCACAGGAGACCTCAACTGCATTCTCTCCAACAATGACATTATTAAGAATGGTAACTTTAAAATGTCAGCTGCAGCAAAAAAATTTAGGGATATTTATACCATAAGAGGATCAGAATCCCTACAATATACACATTACTCTTATAGGTATGGCACCCAAATAACTATTGATATTTGTTACTTATAATTTATTATCTAAGATACAAGAAGTCAAGATCAGTACATGCCCATTGTCCGACCACAACGCTATTTTTTTTCAAAATCCACATAACACCCAGAGACCTGATATACTGGCAAAGATTACCTGCATACATTACCAAATTAAAAGATTTCAGAGAATGGCTGTTAAAATAAATAAAAACCTTTCTAGATTTTAATGATAATAATGAGACATCTAGAATTAGGCTTTGGGATACACTTAAATCATACTTACATGGTAAAATCAAAAGTTGGTACTTAAACAAAAAGAAAGAATGGGACAAGGAGCTAATACACATGCAGTTAAAAACTGACACATTAAAAAAGAACTTGGACACAAAGATACTGCAAAACCTTCTGAAATAAAGCAACTGAATAGGACATAAACAGACATTTTAAATCACAATGTAGCAATAAACTTAGAAAAAATAAAGATACAAACCTATTCTATGAATCCCAAGAATATGCATAAACTTGAACTTAAATCTAAAAGCCAGACAAAAGCTAATCGTACTAAAGAAATTATAGACAATTCCATTAAGAAATCTAAACAGGTAACAGATTTAAAAGAAATACTAGAGGCCTTTAGAACACATCATGAAACACTAAATAACACCAGCCTACATAATACTGATAATAGTATGAGAGACATGTTTTGAAAGACAATATTGATAAAAGATAAACAAAAGAACAAAACTCTAGACTTCTTAAGTCTATATCATTAAGGGAACGTAAGGAAAAAAATACAAAACATTAAAAATAATAAGGCCCCTGGCCTTGACGGACTAATAGGGGAAATATATAAGATACTTCAGATGAGACCTTAGAAATTCTAACAGATGCTTTTGAAGAATTTAGAAAGAATTATGGCATTTTCCCTTTCTGGAAATATGCTATGATTTCACCCATTTTATAACATGACAAGGACCCTAATTTCATAACATCTTACTGCCCTATTTCCCTTCTGAACGTGGACTACAAGATTTTTACATCTATTCTAGCAGAAAGATTAAATAATTTTTTACCAAAAATAATAAAAGATGATTAAACAGGGTTTATTTCACACAGGAAGGTCCAAGACAATTTAATCAAACTACTAACATTAATGGACTATGCAAACAAAACAAAGAGAGAATTAAAAATTATTAGCCTGGACTTGGACAAAGCATTTGATTCTTTGAGTTGGCCCTATTTATTTAAAGGTCTAGAACTGTATAACTTTTCCATAGATTTTTTAAATTGTTGAAGAAATTATACACTACTTCTATATCATACATTAAAATTGGAGCTATCTTGTTAGGACCACTTAAAATAATGAAAGGCACCAAGCAAGGTGCCCTTTATCACCTTTATTATTTGCTCTATCAGTAGAGCCTTTAGCTAATTACATAAAAACTAATGATAAAATAAGCAGCTTCTATGGCAATACAAAGTACAATTCCAAAATCCAGCTTTTTGCTGATGATATCTTATTAACAACTGGGAACATAGATACTTCAATTGAACGTCTTATAGAATCTCTTCAAAACATTGAAATGATATCAGTCCTAAGTTTTAATCAAAATAAAATTGAAACTATTTTGTTAAACAAAAAAATAAACCCCATTCTTGACAGACATAGAGACTTTAATTTTGCTAACAATATGATTAAATATGTAGGTATAACCATTACAACAAACTGGAAAGACACGAGGCAAGCAAAATTTATAATGTTAATAGACACCGTTAAAAGTTACCTAAACAAATGGAATAAAATGTTATTCACCGTGGAGGAAAGGCTATCATTACTTAAAATGATCATACTACCCAACATTCTGTATGTTTTTCAAGCCATCCTAGCACCCCTTCCAAAAAAATAAAGAAACAATTTAACTCTCTATTAATAAAATTTTTATGGTTTCCAAAAAAAAAAACAAGGATTATTCATTCATGGCATTACAGAAGTTGGGAAGAGGGTGGAATCTGAATTACACATCTAGAACTATATACTGAATCAATTATTTTTAACATTATAAGTCATTGTCTAAATAGCAAATATACTTCTAACTGGAAAAATCTACATAACGCAATATTACTAGACAATTGTGAGGCAACAATAAACAATGATATGTTTTCTGAAGGAGAAAAAGTTTTCCTTGTCATAAAAAGCATTTGCTTTAATACAAGCAACAAAAAATTATCTCTGTTTGTTAATTACATAGTAAACAATTTCAGACAGCTAGTGTTCAAAGATTATAAGATGAAAAATATTTTATTTATTATGTTTCCCATAGCATTAACAAACAAATGCTTGAACTCTTCTAAAATGAAAAAAAAAATAGAAGAAATGAAAGGAAAATGGGCTAGTTTTCTGCTATCAGATTATTGATCACACATATACAGGAGGCAACCTGTCTCATAGCAAGATATAACATAAATCAAAACAACTGGCTAAACATGCACACTTTTAGAGAGCATATAGTTAATGAGTTTAAAATAAATCAAATAGTGAAATCCAAATCCAGACCCAAAATTCTAACACTTTTTTTGTGAAATCAATATACTATGCATAAACGATGGACTATCAGTGTCAATGTTATATAGGACATTGCAAATTGATTTACCATCTCCAGATGAGTCCCTGTGGATCTCTGCAGAACAAATTAATAAATCTAGCTTTCCAGAAAAAGAGAAATCAGTAATACTTAAATCAGTCAGTAATACTGCATCATCTCCCTTTTGAAAAATTTACACATAGAAATTTATTCACAGAAGTTTTTTCACACCCCAAAAATAGCATTAATATCAGGTAATGAGACATCATTATGTTGGAGATGTGAAGATGTATGCAGACTGGGTACAAATGTTTATAAATTGTAATACTGTAATTCCCTTTTGGTTGGAATTCATATCCTTTATTAAAGCGTTGTGGTCGGATAAATGTGAAGTCACTGCCTCGTTAGTATTTAATGCTCCGATCCCAGTGTATGTTCCAAGTACACAAGTGCACCTCCTCTGGTCCCTCCTTGCAATAACAAGAAAAAACATTTCCTCCAACTGGAAAAGTAAGAAAATTACACCTTTTGTGGAATTTATATCACTGGCTAAATATTTTCTAATAGAGAATTAATAACTATAACTTTAAGAACTACAAGAATGACACATAAAAAACTAGCTTGGTTAAAACTTAAAAAATTGTTAGATAAAATGTGAAAGTATTGACAAAGTTACTTCTGTTATGGACATTGTATATAGTTAAGATTTGTTTACATTGTTTAACATTTTTGTTGCATTTGTATTTATGAAAAATCAATAAAAATTATGGGGAAAAAAGTAACCACCCCCTCCCCCAAAAAAAGAATATTGTAAAGGGTCAAATGGTGAGGGCAGCCCTGATTACTTTTAATGAATGGGTTCTGAGTAGGGAATTAGAATTTATTGAGAGCTTATTTTTGGCTCGAGATTATCCCAAACTTCTTAATGATAACATCAAAAAGGCAATTATGGATGGTTTGGGATTTAAATATTACCCCTTGATTAGGGGTAAGCCTATTGCCAACAACAATATTACTGCTATGACAGTTGACATTTAGGAGACCTTGGAAATAGGGGTAACATAAGATGTTTACCCTTTAGGCAAAAGAACATCTGGAACCAAGGATATATACTGTGTGTTAGGGTATAACCAAGATTCTTTGCAAATCAAAGAAATTATTCTTAAGTTCTGGAATATGTTTGTCATGATGTGCAACAGTCTCACAGTTTTTCAATATTCCTTTAAGGTTAGTTATAGGAGAACTGCCAACATTAAGAACTTATTTGAGAATGCATCATGAGTTAATAATTTCACACCGCACAAAAATAAGGGTACTTTCAGATGTGGCAGTTGTGCACAGTGTTGGATGGTGGTCAATAACAGTGAGCTATTTTTACCAAGCTTGGACACGTTTATTTCTACTGATGGACACCACAATTGTGCCTCTAAAAAAATAGTATACATGGCATATTGTACCATGTGTTATGTATTCTACATAGGCAAGACTGAGCGTTGTCTTAGACAGAGAATATATGAGCACTTATATGATTTAAACAGGGGCAAAGACACCAATGCCCTGTGCAGACATCGTTTAGTTTGTCCCTCAGCCAAATTTAAATTCTGGGTGACACAGCAAATTCATATTCCAGAATGGAGTGGTGATTGGGAAACCAGGTTGGAATATCAAGCGATGATATGGCATATGTTTGTTGATGCCTGTGTAAACCCTGGTTTAAATGACCACCTTTCTATAATTCCTGCCTTGAAATTGAAAACAAACATTTTATAACATTTTATTGTCATGTTTAGGAGATTCTATACACTTTTGTAAATAATATTTGTCTACATACATTTTTGTAAATATTTTGCCAAATTCTGTTGTGCATATGTGTGTGTATATGTTAACAAAAGTATACAAATTTCTGTGATGTTTCTTTAAATTTTCAAACATTTTGTGCTTAACTTACAGCCACTCACATTCAGGCTTTGATTATTTTAACAGTTTGTTTGTGACAATACACCATTCTGATGAAGTTTCCGTGGGTGAAACAAAAGCGCTTATTTGGTGTGGATATTTTGTATTAAACTTTATACCATATTGGTTTGGCTTTGTCTTTGCCTACAGGTACATGGACATTTACTTGCTTTCTTTTCTGCACTGTTGTGGAATCTGTGTATGTGTATGTTAACTCCGCTGGCCATTATCATGAACACAGCCAAAAGGTCTCTTTCAACAATTACTTCCAGTGAGTGAGATTGCCTCAGCAGTAGGCATCATGGAGTTTAGCTTGCCAGTAGTAGTAGTAGTGTGTGTGTGTGTGTGTGTGTGTGTGTGTGTGTGTGTGTGTGTGTGTGTGTGTGTGTGTGTGTGTGTGTTGTGGCTGCATGTGCGACTGTATGCAGAGGGATACCTGTCCTTAGATGTGTGCATGTGTGAGTGTGTCTCTGAGGGTGTGTGTGTGTGTGTGTGTGTGTGTGTGTGTGTGTGTGTGTGTGTGTGTGTGTGTGTGTGTGTGTGTGTGTGTGTGTGTGTGCGTGTGTGTGTGTTAATGGCAAGTTGGACATGTAGGTGTTCTGGGACATAATTCCCAATAACATTTCTAGATATGAAATTTTTGTTTATGAATACAGACACCCTCTCAGCTTTGATGCTTTCATCTAGTGCAGTGGGTCTGAAGGAATAGTAGGCAATGTAGCCTTCAATTAATGGAATGCTTTTAACATTCTTGAACCTTATCTCTGTTACCATACATATATCAATGCATTACAAAAGGATAAAATGGTGCTAAAATGAACTTATAACCAAGTAGAAAGCACCACAGTCGAGCTGGATATAGGCAACCAGTTTATTCAAACACCGAACACAATGTAAAAAGACCCACACTTAACACTGTAGAAGTACAAGTAACGTTTTCGTCATCAACTTCATCAGATAAATTTCACAATCCCATAATTCCCTTTATATAGACACACTAATTACAAAAAAACTAAATAAATCCAATTAATCAATTGATGTAAACAACAGGATGTCATTAAAAACTGTCCTTATATGGTCATGTCAGTATTATTTTAAAATCCATTTTACTTTTAGTTGATAAAAAATCACTTTCATATATTAGAAAACACATCATATTCTTGAAATTGATTTTAAAACATTTTTTTAAAATGTCATAAATAACTTACATTAAAATAAAATTTATTTAAAAATACAAAAGACATATATATATATATATATATATATATACAAAATAAATTTATGTTGTAGTCTTTGGCTCCCTCATGTGGCCCAAATTACACATAACATCACAAGTCAATTAAAACTTTATATAATTTGTATTCTTGATAATAGCAACTATTTCTGTAAATTTAAAGCTTGGCTGATCTCAATTTTAAAACTGGAGCTAAAGATATCATGTCATTAAGACCCGGGGGTCTATTTGCTTCTAGTGATAGCTGCCAGTATAGTTCCGTATATTCAACTAGTGTCTCCCACATACCTCCCCTGGGATCCACATGAACTACTTCCAACACAAAAAATTGAAATACTGATGTTTTACATACCATGCTATGTTTGTAAAGCGCATTATTTTCACATTTATTTCTGATATCATACATATGTTCGTATATTCTTTGTTTTAGTTTTCTTTCACTTTTACCCACATAGTACGAATCACATTCTTTACACATAGCTAGGTATATTATGCCTTTTGTGTTACAGTTAACATAAATATCCAAACTTAATTTCCTTTTCCTTGCTTGTAAAAAAATGGAATCTCCAATTTTTAAATATGAACAATAGTTACAACAACCACATTTATATAGACCTTTTCTAGTTATTGTAGTTTTGTCATAGTTAATATTATGGGTACTTCTGTCCAGCATGTTCTTAATAGTGTTCCCTCTACGATATATGTACGTTAATGGTTTTTCAAAAATATGTTTTAAATCTGATATCTTAGAAAAATTATTCCATTCTCTATCCATAACCTTTCTTACTACACTTGACTGTCCATCATAATTCATAACAAATCCCATATTATAATCCTTATTAGAATTATCTTCTGAAGTGTCCCCTGTTTCTATATAAGGAGATGTTTTTCCTATAATAGGAGCAAATCTGCCCTTTCCTTCAACGAGTAGTTCATTCAATAATGTATCAAATAAATTACTAGGATATCCCCTGTTCATGAATAACTCCTTTAATTTAATACATTCATTTGTAAAAATTTCATCTACTGAAGTCATTCTACTCATCCGAACCAACTGGCCTTTCAACACTCCCTTCTTCTGATACAAAGGATGTGAACTAGTGAAGTGTAGATAAGAATTAGAGAATGTTTCTTTTCTATGTATTTTAGATACAAAATTTCCATTGTCTTTCTTAATATTGACATCTAAATATATTAGTTCCTGTGTGTCATATTTGTGGGTGAAATCCAAAAAATTGGTTGTTCCATTCAAATATTCAACAAATTTCATAAAATTGTCTAGATTTCCTGTCCACAAAAAACATAAATCGTCAAGAAACCTTCCGTACAAGGTCCAATACTCAATAAACAGAGAAGTCAGGAGAAAATTATTCTCCCAATAAGCCATAATGATGTTAGCATGTTAGATGTTTTTAATGACATCCTGTTGTTTACATGAATTGATTAATTGGGTTTATTTAGTTTTTTTGTAATTAGTGTGTCTATATAAAGGGAATTATGGGATTGTGAAATTTATCTGATGAAGTTGATGATGAAAACGTTACTTGTACTTCTACAGCGTTAAGTGTGGGTCTTTTTACATTGTGTTCGGTGTTTGAAACTGAATAAACTGGTTGCCTATATCCAGCTCGACTGTGGTGCTTTCTACTTGGTTATATATCAATGCATTATTAGGTCAGGAGTGCATATGGGGAGTATTTTTAAGGATCCTAACATTGAGCACTAATCTTCATGTTGTTTGATTTTTTTACATTATGTTGGAAGCTTTTGAAGACTGAGTTTGACTAAAAATTCATTGTGGGGTGGAAAAGTTTTTGCCAAGATATAAAAGCCTTGTAGCTACAGATGTAAGTCATCCTTGGCAAAGCAGTATAGACTGTCTACCATCTCCTCCCAGAGAGATATTTATTAGGTACTCTTTAATGTCACCAAAAGCTAAGCCAATTGTAAAACTCAAACATCTTTTGTTCATATTGTGGCATCTTCCTAAGGGAAGGTGAAATGCTGCTCAGGGATTGGTTAATACCTGTCAGATACACATATTCTGAGAGCTCCATCATTATTCTCTTCATAGAGTCCAGGAACGTACATGTCATGTTGATTAGTTCCATGTGTACTTGTGCTTCTGGTGCAAGGACTTAAGCGTGTACATTATTTGGTGAATCCTGGATCCCTATAGGCCAGTGACCATAGCCCACTCCTTGCACAGCCTGGTGAGTGGGGCATCAGTGTCTCTCACAAATGAGTCACCTATGACTAGCACGTACTATGACTGTGTCATAAATGTACTTGCATAGCCTGATGAGTGGTGCATTGGTGTGCCTCACAATACAGTCAACTATGACTAGTATGTACTATGACTGTGTTGTATGCGTACTTGCACAGCCTGGTGAGTGGTGCATTGGTGTGCTTCACAATGGAGACAACTATGACTAGTATGTACTATAACTTTCTCATATGTGTACTTGAGCTGAGTGGTGCATCACTGCGTCTA
>NC_056750.1:58726100-58933600 GCF_019279795.1 Protopterus annectens | reverse complement strand
TGCTACCTCTGTGGCCCAACACCATTGCAAATGAGGTATTTTTTGGGATCAGCCTATTCTAATTAGACACATTGTCTCCACATAGAAACCCCTGTGGTAAGGCACCTTCTCAACAGAAGATCTCTATACTCTGTGTGTTATCTCAGTTGGCCATGATCATAAATACAGGCAAAGGGTCACTTTCACAATTACTTCCAGTGAGTGAAATTGCAATAGAGGTAAGTGTCATGGAGTTTAGCTTCCTAGTAGTAGTGGTGTGTGTGTGTGTGTGTGTGTGTGTGTGTGTGTGTGTGTGTGTGTGTGTGTGTGTGTGTGTGTTAATGGCAGGTTGGACATGTAGGTGTTTCAGGACATTATCCCTCAAAACAAGCCTGAATGTGAAATTTTCTTTTATGAATAGAGATTCCCTGCCACCTTTGATGCTTTCATCTAGTGCAGTGGGTCTGAAGGAATAGTAGGCAATGTAGCCTTCAATCAATGGAGTGCTTTTAACATTCTTGAACCTTATCTCTTTTACAGTACATATATCAATGCATTCTTAGGCCAGGAGTGCCTATGGGGAGTATTTTTTAAGGATCTTAGCACTGAGCACTAATCTTCATGTTGTTTGATTTTTTTACATTATGTTGGAAGCTTTTGAAGACTGGGTTTGGCTAAAAATTCATTGTGGGGTGGAAAAGTTTTTGCCAAGATATAAAAGCCTTGTGGCTACAGATGTAAGTCATCCTTGGCAAAGCAGTATAGACTGTCTACCATATCCTCCCAGAGAGATATTTATTAGGTACCCTTTAATGTCACCAAAAGCTAAGCCAATTGTAAAACTCAAACATCTTTTGTTCATATTGTGGCGTCTTCCTAAGGGAAGGTAAAATGCTGCTCAGGGATAATGTAATACCTGTCAGATACATATATTCTGAGAGCTCCATCATTATTCTCTTCATAGAGTCCAGGAACGTACATGTCATGTTGATTAGTTCCATGTGTACTCTGACAGTGTAACTTGTGCTTGTGGTGCAAGGACTTAAGTGTGTACATTATTTGGTGAATCCTGGATCCCTATAGGCCAGTGACCATAGCCCACTCCTTGCACAGCCTGGTGAGTGGGGCATCAGTGTCTCTCACAAATGAGTCACCTATGACTAGCACGTACTATGTGTCATAAATGTACTTGCATAGCCTGATGAGTGGTGCATTGGTGTGCCTCACAATACAGTCAACTATGACTAGTATGTACTATGACTGTGTTGTATGCGTACTTGCACAGCCTGGTGAGTGGTGCATCGGTGTGCTTCACAATGGAGACAACTATGACTAGTATGTACTATAACTTTCTCATATGTGTACTTGAACAGCCTGCTGAGTGGTGCATCACTGTGTCTAACTATGGAATCCCCTATGACTAGCCCATACTATGAGTGTGTCATAGGTGTACTTGCACAGCCTGGTAAGTGGTGCATCACTGTGCCTCACAATGGAATGAAATATAACTAACACATACTATGACTGTGTCATATGTCTACTTCTACAACATTATGAGCCTGGTGAATGGTGCATTGCTGTGTCTCATTATAGAGTCACCTATCACTCGCATGTATTTTGAGTGTGTCATATGTGAACTTGCACAACCTTATGAGTGGTGCATTGGTGTGTTCTACAATGGAATCCCCTAATAATAGCACATATTATGTGTCATATATGCACTTGCACAGCCTAGTGAGTGGTGCAGCTTTGTGTCTCAATTTAGAATCTCATATGACTAGCACATAGTATGACAGTGTCATATGTGTACTTGGACAGTCTGGTAAGTTGTGCATCAGTGTAGATCACAATGGAGTCACCAATGACTGACACATACTATGACTCTGTCATATGTACTTGCCCAGCTGGATGAGTGGTGCATAAGTGTGACTCACAATGGCATCACCTATGTCTATCACTAAACATGATCTGCACAAGAGATTACAACAATTCAGAAAGGTTTCCCCTTGCAGGAATCATTTATGATTCAGAGGCAGTGGTACTGCTCAAATGAACCACAAAGAGATGTAGCACAAAGGTTGGCTGTCTCTGTGGGCTACTGCTATACAGTACCACAATGAGATGCAGCACCATGGTGGGCTGTCTCTGTGGGCTACTGCTGTACTGCACTACAAAGAGGTGCAGCACCATGGTCAGCTGCCTCTGTGGGTAACTACTGTGTAAAACCACAAAGAGGTGCAGCACCATGGTGGGCCATCTTCGTGGCTACTGCTGTACTTTACCACAATAAGATGCAGCACCATGGTGGGCTGTCTCTGTGGGCTACTGCTGTATTGTACCACAAAGCGGTGCAGCACTATGGTGGTCTGTCATTGTACCTACTGCTGTACTGTACCACAAAGAGCTGCAGCACCATGGTGGGCTGTCTCTGTGGGTAACTGCTGTGTAAAACTAAAAAGAGGTGCAGCACCATGCTGGACCATCCCTGTGGGTAACTTCTGTGCAAAGCCACAAAGAGGTGCAGCACCATAGTGGGCTGTCTCTGTGGCTACTGCTGTACTGTACCACAAAAAGATGCAGCACCATGGTGGGCTGTCTCTGTGGCTACTGCTGTACTGTACCACAAAGACATGCAGCACCATGCTGGGCTGTCTCTGTTGCAACTGCAGTTCTGTACCACAAAGACGTGCAGCACCATGGTGAGCTGTGTCTGTGGGCCAACACCAATGCAAATGTGGTGTCCTGGGGGATCAGCCTATTCTAATTAGCCACATAGTGTCCTCCCAGAAACCTCTATGGTGAGGAAATTACTCAACAGAGAATTTCTGTACTTTGTATGCTTCCTCTGATCATGAACACAGCCAAAAGTTCACTTTCAAAAACTACTTCCAGTGACTGAGATTGCATTAGAGGTAAGCGTCATGTAATTTACTTGTCAGTAGTAGTGGTGTGTGTGTGTGTGTGTGTGTGTGTGTGTGTGTGTGTGTGTGTGTGTGTGTGTGTGTGTGTGTGTGTTTATGTATGTATGTGGCTGCATGTGTAAGTGTATGCACAGGGATATATGTCCTTAGGTATATGTGTGTGTGTGTGTGTGTGTGTGTGTGTGTGTGTGTGTGTGTGTGTGTGTGTGTGTGTGTGTGTGTGTGTGTGTGTGTGTGTTTATGTATGTATGTGGCTGCATGTGTGAGAGTATGCACAGGGATATATGTCCTTAGATGTGTGTGTGTGTGTGTGTGTGTGTGTGTGTGTGTGTGTGTGTGTGTGTGTGTGTGTGTGTGTGTGTGTGTGTGTGTGTGTGTGTGTGTTAATAGCAAGATGGACATCTAGGTGTTCCAGGGCATTATCATCCATAACAAGTATGGATGTGAAGTTTTCTTTTATGAATATAGAGACCCTGCCACCAATGGTGCTTTCATTTAGTGCAGTTGGTCTGAAGGCATGGTAGGCATTGAAACAATGAACTGATGGGGTGCTTTTACATTCTTGAACCTTATCTCTGTTACAATATATATATATATATATATATATATATATATATATATATATATATATATATATATATATATATATATATATCAATGCATTCTTGGGTAAGAAGTGCCTATAGGAAGTATTTTTTTTTGTTAAGGATCCTAGTATTGAGTAGCAATCTTCATGTTGTTTGAATTTTGTTTTGTTATGTTGGAATCTTTTGAAGACTGAGTTTGGCTAAACATTCATTATGGGGGTGGAAAAGGTTTTTGCCAAAATACGAAAGCCTTTGGGGTACAGTTGCAGGTCATCCCTAGATTATCAGTATAGATTGTCTACCATCTCCTCCCAGACAGATATCTTAATGTCACCAAAAGCTATCCCAATTGTTAAACTCAATCATCTTTTGTTCATATTGTGGCATCTTTTTAAGAGAATGTAAAATGCTGTTCAGGGATAGGTTAATACTTGCCAGACACACAAATTCTGAGAGTTCTATTGTTTTTCTCTTCATATAGCCCAAGAAGGTACACGTCATGTTATTTAATTCCATCTGTATTCTAACAGTGTAACATGTGTACTTGAGGCGCAAGGATGTGAGTGTGTACATTATGTGGTGAATCCTGGATCCTATAGGCCAGTGACCATGACCCACTCCATACACAATGCCATGGTGGGCTGTGTCTGTGGCTACTGCTGTACTGTACCAAAAAGAGTTGCAGAGCCATGGTGGGCTGTCTCTGTTGGCTACTGTTGCACTGTAGCACAAAGAGGTGCAGCACCATGGTGGGCTGTTTCTGTGGGTAACTGCTGTACTGTACAACAAAAAGGTGCAGCACCATGGTGGGCTGTCTCCCTGGCTACTGCTGTAATGTACCACAAATAGGCACAGCAGCATGGTAGGCTGTCTCTGTTGGCTACTGCTGCACTGTACCACAAAGAGGTGCAGTACCATAGTGGGCTGACTCTGTGGGCTACTGCTGCACTGTACAACAAAGAGGTGCAGCATCATGGTGGGCGGTCTCTGTGGCTACTGCTGTAGTGTACTAGAGAGAGATTAACACCATGGTAGGCTGTCTCTGTGGCTACTGCTGTACTGTATCACAAAGACATGCAGCACCATGGTGCGCTATCTCTGTGGCCCAACACCAATGCAAATGAGGTATTCTGAGGGATCAGCCTATTCTAATTAGCCACATTGCCTCCACCTAGAAACCCCTGTGGTAAGGCAACTTCTCAACAGAAAATCTCTATACTCTGTATGTTATTTCTGCTGGCTATGATCATGAACACAGCCAAAGGGTCACTTTCATAATTACTTCTAGTTAGTGAAATTGCATTAGAGGTAAGCGTCATGGAGTTTAGTTTCCTAGTAGTAGTGGTGTGTGTGTGTGTGTGTGTGTGTGTGTGTGTGTGTGTGTGTGTGTGTGTGTGTGTGTGTGTTTATATATGTATGTTGTGGTTACATGTGTGAGGTTATGCAGAGGGATATGTCTCCTTAGATGTGTGTGTGTGTGTGTGTGTGTGTGTGTGTGTGTGTGTGTGTGTGTGTGTGTGTGTGTGTGTGTGTGTGTTAATCGCAAGTTGGACATGCAGGTGTTTCAGGACATTATCCCTCATAACAAGTCTGAATGTGAAATTTTCTTTTATGAATACAGATACCCTGCCACCCTTGATGCTTTCATTTAGTGCAGTGAGTCTGAAGACATTTTAGGCATGGAAACCTTGAATTGATGGGGTGCTTTTACCATTCTTGAACCTTATCTCTGTTAGAAAACATATATGAATACATTCTTGAATCACGAGTTCCTACAGGGAGCATTTTTTTTTTGTTAAGGATCCTGGCAATGAGCAGCAATCTTCATGTTTGAATTTTGTTTTGTTATGTTGGAAGTTTTGAAAACTGAGTTTGTCTAAAAATGCATTATGGGGGTAGAAAAGGTTTTTGCCAGAGTATGAAAGCCTTGGGGGTACAGTTGCAGGTTATCACTGGCAAAGCAGTATAGACTGTCTACCATTTCCTCCCGGACAGATATTTATTGTGTCTCCTTTGAATGTCACCAAAAGCTAAGCCAATTGTTAAACTAAATCATCTTTTGTTCATATTGTGGTCTCTTTCTAAGGGAAGGTAAAATGCTGCTCAGGGATAGGTTAATAACTGCCAGATACACATATTCTGAGAGCTCCATCATTATTCTCTTCATAGAGTCCAAGAAGTTACATGTCATGTTGATTAGTTATATATGTACTCTAAGAGTGTAACATGTGTGCTTGTGGTACAAGGACTTGAGTGTGTACATTATGTGGTGAATCCTGGATCCCTATAGGCCAATGACCATAGCCCACTCCTTGCACAGCCTGATGAGTGGTGCATCAGTGTCTCTCACAATGGAGTTGCTATGACTAGCATGTACTATGACTGTGTAATAAATGTACTTGCATAGCTTGATGAGTAGTGCATTGTTGTGTCTCAAAATGCAGTCAAATATGACTAGCATGTACTATGACTGTGTCCTATGCATACTTGCACAGTCTGGTGACTGGTGCATCGGTGTTCTTCACAATGGAGTCACCTATGACTAGCATGTACTATAACTTTCTCATATGTGTACTTGAAAAGCCTGCTGAGTGGTGCATTGCTGTCTCTCACTATGGAGTCCCCCATGACTAGCCCATACTATGAGTGTGTCATATGCGTACTTGCACAGCCTGCTGAGTGGTGCATCAGTGTCTGTCACAATGTAGTCACCTATGACTGGCATGTTCTATGACTGTGTCATATGCATATTTGCACAGCCTGTTGAGTGGTGCATCTGTGTGCCTCACAATGGAGTCACCCATGAATAGCATGTACTATAACTTTGTTTTATGTGTAAACACAAAAATCAAAGTAGCTGTAATCTTCTCAAGACTTTAATGTTAGCGCTTTCATCTAAAATAATCATGGCTGGCCTTAGGCATAGGCCAACTAGGCAGCCGCCTAGGGTGCCTCTCTAGCAGGGGCGCTTTTTCAATGTTTATTTGGTGTAGGTAGACCAGGATGGGAGCACTGGGTGGTGTGGTGGGGGTGCCGTGGAGCCCTTTTGCCTAGGGCACCTGTTGACCTAAGGCTGTGGCTGAAAATAATGCTTAGACTTCTTCAGACATGTCTGAAGAAGTCTAAGCATTATTTTAAACAAAAGTGCTAACATTAAAGTCTTGAGAAGATTACAGCTACTTTTTTCTTTGTGTTTACAAGTGTTTTAGTGTTTTTGTTCTTTCTTTGTCTTATTTGTGCTTGAACAGCCTGATGAGTGATGCATCAGTGTGTCTCACTATGGAGTCCCCATTGGCTATCCCATACTAACAGTGTGCCATATGTGTACTTGCAGATCCTTGTGAGTGGTGCATCAGTATGTCTCACAATAAATGAATTATAACTAACACATACAATGACTCTGTCATATGTCTACTTCCACAGCTTTAGGAGTGGTGTATCGGTGTGTCTTCCTATGGAATCTCCTATGACTAGCATGTACTATGACTGAATCATGTGTACTTGCATAGCCTGGTGAATGGTGCATTGTTGCGTCTCATTATGGAGTCACCTATGACTAGCATGTACTTTGAGTGTGTCATATGTATGCTTTCAAAACCTAGTGAGTGGTGCATTGTTGTCTCCCACAATGGAATTACCTATGACTAGCATGTACTATATGTCATATGTGTACTTGCATTGCCTAGTGAGTGTGCATCAGTGTGTCTCACTTTGGAATGACATATGACTAGAACATACTATGGCAGTGCCATATGTGTACTTGGAAAGCCTGGTAAGTAGAACATCAGTGGGTCTTGCAATGGAGCTGGCAATGACTGGTGCATACTATGACAGCGTCATGTGTACTTGCACAGCCTGATGAGTGGTGCATCAGTGATTGTCACAATGGAGTCAACTATGACTAGAATGTACTATGACTGTTTCATATACGTACCTGCACAGCCTGGTGATTGGTGCAATCAGTCTGCCTCACAATGGAGTCACCAACTACTAGCACATGCTATGACTGTGTCATATGTTTACTTCGACAGCCTGGTGAATGGTGCAATCATTGTGTCTGATAAAGGAATCACCTGTGACTAGCACATAATATGACAGTGTCATATGTGTACTTGCACAGCCTTGTGAGTGTTGAATTAAATGTGTCTCACAATGAAGTCACCTATGAGTAGCATGTATGATGAGTGTGTCATAAGTCTACTGGCACAGCTGGTGAGTGGTGAATTACTGGTGGGATGTCTCTGTGGCTACTGATGTAATGTACCACAAAGAGGTGCAGCACCATGGTGAGCTATCTCTGTGGCTACTGATGTACTGTACCACAATGAGGTGCAGCACCATAGTGGGTTATCTCTGTGGCTATGGCTGTACTGTACCACAAAGAGGTGCCGCACCATGGTGGACTGTCTCTGTGGGTTACAACTATGTAGAACCACAAAGAGATGCAGCACCAAGGGGTGCTATTTCTGTGGCTATGGCTGTACTGTACCACAAAGAAGTGCCACACCATGGTGGGCTGCCTCTGTGGCTTACTGCTGTGTAAAACCACAAAGAGGGACAGCACCTTGGTAGGCTGTCTCTGTAGCCCAACATCAATGTAAATTAGGTCCTCTGGGGGATTAGCCAATTCTAATTAGCCACATTGTCTCCACCCAAAACCCCTTGTGTTAAGGCATTTACACAACAGAGAATCTCTGTACTCTGTACATTTCCTCGGCTGGCCATGATCATGAACCCAGCCAAAAGGTCACTTTCAACAATTACTGCCAGTGAGTGAGATTGCATTAGAAGTAAGCGTCATGGAGTTTAGCTTGCCAGTAGTAGTGGTGTGTGTGTGTGTGTGTGTGTGTGTGTGCCACTCCCTGTGTGGTTACAGAAGAGGGGCTAGATATTGAACATGTAGGCTAGGATTTGTCTGTGTTAATGACAAGATGGACATGTAGGTGTTCCAGGACATTATCTCCCATAAGAGGTCTAGATGAGAAATTTTCTTTTATGAATACAGAGACCCTGCCACCTTTGGTGCTTTTATGTAATGCAGTGGGTCTGAAGGTATTGCAAGCATTGAAACCCTGAACTGATGGGGTAGTTTTAGTTAGCATTCTTGAATGTTATCTCTGTTACGATACACACATTATGCATTCTTGGGTCAGGAGTGCCTTTAGGGAGTCATTTTTTTGTTAAGGATCCTAGCATTGAGCAGCAATCTTCATGTTGTTTGAATTTTGTTTTGTTATGTTTGAACCTTTTGATGACTGAGTTTGGCTAAAAATGCATTATGGAGGAGGAAAAGGTTTTTGCCAAAAATATGAAAGTCTTGTGGGTACAGTTACAGGTCATGCCTGGCAAAGCAGTATAGACTGTCTACCATCTTTTCCCAGACAGATATTTATTGTGTCCCCTTTGAATGTCACCAAAAGCTAACCCAGTTGTTAAACTCTTATCTTTTGGGCATATTGTGGCATCTTTCTAAGGGAATGTAAAATGCTGCCCAGGGATAATTTAATGCCTGCCAAATACACATATTCTTTTTTTTTCAAAACAGGTTTATTGTTTTAACATATAAAATAAATATCATAACAATTTTATACAAGTAATTAAAAATAGGTATTATTATAATATTCAACAAAACAACTAAAGTATTTACAAAGACATCTACTACAATTAGATCAATTAATTAAACTAAAATACCGTGCTATTGAAATTAGAATTTTTTTAACAAATTTTGTAAATTATCCCATACAATATAATATGATGTTTTTCTAGTTGTTTTCATTCTAATTGTGCTTATTTCCATATGGCACATTATATTCATAACATTTTTAAATTCATTGAACGAAGGAGGTGTATCTGAAATCCTATTTCTAGTTATTATTTTCCTGGCCACTGCTAGGATAGACCATAACAAGGGAAGCTTAATCTTTTTAACACATTGAGGTACAGGTGTGTTGAATAATATAAGAGACTTAGAAATAATGAAATTATCTGTAAAAGAGCCTGCAAAAATTCATTAATTGACTTCCAGTATTCTTTCAACTTCATACAGTCATAAAACATATGAGCCCAGTCAGCATTAATTTCTACATTACATCTCTTACATAGATTATCTTTATTATTTATTTTATTCATCATCAAAGGTGTATAAAAAGATCTATGTAAAGATTTCCATGTATAAAGTCTCCAGACAATGGAAGATGTAGTTCTATAAGCAGATTCCAATATATATTGTTTATCTTGTTGAGTTGGTGGGTCCCCATTAATAGAGGTGAAATAATTCCAGTATGAATCTACACTGTAAAAAGTTTCTTGTCTGATAATTTTATGTATATATGAAAGTTTACCTTTATCAGAAACTTTATGCTGTAAATTTAATATCAAGTAATCAATCAGTTTTGGAATAGATTCTTTAACTGTTATAGACATTAGATCTATTCTATCAATGAGATGTTGTCTAAAGATCTGAACCTCTAACCAGCAACCAAATACACATATTCTGAGACCTCCATCGTTTTCCTCTTCATATAGTCCAAGAAGGTAAACATCATTTGCTTTAGTTCCATGTGTACTCTTACAGTGTAACATGTGTACTTGTGATGCAAGGACTTGAGTGTGTACATTATGTGGTGAATCCTAGATCCCTATAGGCCAGTGACCATGACCCACTCCTTGCACAGCCTGGTGAGTGGTGCATCAGTGTCTCTCAAAATGAAGTCACCTATGACTAGCATGTACTATAACTATGTCATATGTTTACTTGCACAGCCTGGTGAGTGGTGCATTAGTGTGTCTCACAATGGAGTCACGTATGGCTAACATGTACTATGACATTGTCATATGTGTACTTGAACAGCCTGATGAGTAGTGCATCAGTGTGTCTCACTATGGAGTCCCCTATGAATAACTCTTACTATGATTGTGTCATTTGTGAACTTGCACAGCCTGGTGAGTGGTGCATCAGTGTGTCTCACAATGCAGTGAACTATAGCTAACACTTACTATAACTGTGTTATATGTCTACTTCTACAGCTTTATGAGTGGTGTATCTGTGTGTCTCACTATGAAATTTCCTATGACTAGCATGTACTATGAGTCATATCTGTAATTGCACAGCCTTGTGAATGGTGCATTGCGCTGTCTCATTGTGGAGTCACCTATGACTAGCATGTACTTTGAGTGTGTCTTATGTCTACATGCACAACCTAGTGAGTGGTGCATTCGTGTGTCCCACAATGGAATAACCTATGACTGGCACATACTATGTGTCATATGTGTACTTGCATTGCCTAGTGAGTGGTGCATCAGTGTGTCTCACATATGACTAGCACATACTATGACAGTGTCATGTGTACTTGGACAGCCTGGTAAGTGGAGCATTAGTGTGTCTCACAATGGAGTCAGCAATGACTGGCATGTACTATGACAGTGAAAAAGTTGAGATAAAAAACACACCTTTATCAAACACAAAGCTTTCAGGTACAAGACCCTTTCTCAATGATAGACACAGGTACATTAAAATCAGACATTAAATACACGCCCAACACATCACGTGACCCGCAGCCATGGTCATGTGACTAATACATTAAAATAATTGCATTACTTATAATTTTAAAACATAAACAAGTAAAATTCATACATACATATATTTGCTTACTTTTGTGTACTTATATTTATATGCACACATATATACGTAAATACATTACCTATGTTACTTTAACTTAGTGTGTTGTATTTTTATTAGAACAGGTTTTAAGGAAACATCAAAATTTAATCCAGGGGATGTGTTAGCTGCTAGCCTTACTATCCACTCGTATCCTTTATTATCTAAATGATTACATAAGTCCCCTCCCCTGATAGAGCTAACAACACATTCTATTACTCTAAACTTGAAACTGTGTGTAGAACCACAATTTAAAATATGCTTAGATAGAGCATTAGTCTCCACTCCCCTCCTTATGCTTGATTTATGCTCTATGATGCGTTCCTTAAGTTTTCTAGTCGTCTTACCGACATAGAAACAAGCGCATGCCTCACACGTTGCCAAATAGACAATGTTACTTGTCATACAAGTTGCATGGCACCGAAAAGTAAATGTCTTCTTAGTGACAGGATGAACAAAACTACTACCACATTCTGAAGAATCAGCTTTCTGTTTGTATATATCACTACAGCAACTACAATTATAACAACTAAAGGTACCATTAAGGGAAGTAGCATTCACATATTCAAAATCTTTGTAAGCTAGAACATTCTTAATAGTTCTCATATTTCTGTATGTGAACAAAGGAACTTCACCTACAACTAATCTAATATCTTCCTGAGCTAATAGCACCTTCCAGTATTTCCTTATTATAGTTCTGACTGCATATGAAAGAGAATTGTAAGACATAATAAATCTTACATTAACCCTTTTATTTAATTTGTCCATTGGGGCAACAACATCTGTACTTGTATTCAAAAATACAGATGAATACATGGAATATCTATTAGATACTACATGTTCTCTAGCTTCTACCTGCATACCTTCTGGATAGCCACTTCTTCTAAAGTCTCCACATGCCTCATCAATTTGTTGTAAACATTTAACCTACTAACTCTTGCCAGTTGCCCCCTTACTATACCCCTAAAAATATGGGGTGCATGCATACTAGACGCATGCAAGTATCTTCCTGATGAAACTTCCTTCTTAAAAACAGAAGTGTTAATAACATTGTTCTCCTTAGTTAAAGAAATATCCAGAAAATTGACAAATGTCTTAGAATAATCAGCCTTAAAGTGTAGAAAGGAAGTAGTATTATTCAAATATATAATATAGTCTTGTAACTCACTGGATGTTCTCAATGTCACTAAAGAACTTATTCATAAGTACCATGTAACCATGGCTTAACTTCAAATTTAAGCAATGCCACTGCTTTAACAATTCAGGATATGTATTTCCATATAAGGGCATTTTTAATACTCTCAAACCACGTGGTACAATACCTTTTTCCAGATAAGCATCAAAGCTTACATGGTACTTATGAATAAGTTCTTTAGTGACATTGAGAATGAAATGAAAAAAGAAATTCTCACACTGGAAGATGAACTTTTATCTTTGTCATGTTTTTCATCCATGCAAACTGTTTACCAGTCCATGTTGGATAGGCTAGCCACCATGGATGATCGACTAGAAACTGTGAAAAAAAGAAAACTTGTACGTGACATGGGAGATTACCAATCAGGTAATATTTTCTCATGGCCTAAGATTGAAAGAACTGTTCCACAAGTGAATAAACCTAACAACTTTAATAGTGAATGTGTACCTACAACAATGAAGCAGAAAGCATATACTACACCTTTAAATTCCCTAGATGAGTTTGCCCTGTTAACAACTAATGCTTTGAACTTGGAGCCAGAACTGCTATCCACTTCACATAGCGATGACATCACTGAGGGCGCGGCAGCTCTAAGTAGCACTGTGGCTTGTGCAGTTACTGAATCTGCTTCTACATCCACTACTTCAACAGCTACTAATGAATTAAGGTGGGCCTGGGTTGTCTTTACGATCTTCACAACAAACTTTAAATAATTTCTTTAAACCTTTTCAACTGCAGCAAGCGGAGCATTATCAAAGAACGCTCAAACAGCTCGAGGTCAACGTCGAGGGGAAGAAGTAAACATAGGAATAATATGGTAGTGCAGGACAATAAACGGAAGAATGAGAGCCCCCCAAAGCAACTGAAATTAGCCAGAAGGCAGTAGCAGGCATAGTAAATCTATCTTCCTTTGTTGTGAATGACCACCATTATTCTCTTTTGAGCAAAGGTATGAATTTTATACCTACAAGTGTGGAAGACAAAGTTATAACTGATTTAAAATTGTTTATTAGATCTGTAGCTCTAAAAGTGATGTTTAAAAGTGATACTTATGACTCCACTGCTTGTAAAAGACGTAGTACATTTGTACCAGTGTATGCTCCAGTTTTACTGGCATTTAATGACTTATGTGAAACTGAAATAAGACATGTATATAGTAATAGAAAAGCTAATGGACGTTACAATCTCTCTTATGATGAATACAAAGCATTGTCTGAATTAAAAAGTGAACCTAATGTGGTAATAAAGCAGGCTGATAAAGGGGGCTCCATAGTTCTAATGGATAGGAATAAGTATATAAGCTCAGTATTATCTTTGATTGGGGATGCTACTGCATACAAACTGATACAATATGCTGATGTAAAAAAGTGTATTTGTTATGTTAACATGTGTATATATGACTTACAGTTGTCAGGTGACATCTCTTTGGATCTTTTTCATTTTTTCACTGTTTCTAGTCCTGTCATTCCCCAACTATATGGCATTCCGAAAGTGCATAAATCATGTGAAAATCCCCCTATGAGACCTATTGTCTCAGGAAATGGTTGGATAACAGAACCTATCTCTTTGTACTTACAGAGGCAGTTACAACCACTTTTGGGTAAATATGAAACTGTCCTTAAAGACAGCACTGATTTTCTTATTAAACTTAGAACATGGTATTTAAAAGTTAAGCAATCTAACATGGATTGTCAGAATATATACATGGTTGTGTTAGATATTACTTCATTATTCACTGTCATACCAAATGAATATGGCATCAATTCAATAAGGGAATTTTTAAGTCACTCTTCTACTTTTACTGTTAGGCATACAGAGAACATTTGCATGTTGTTGGATATAGTTTTAAAAAATAATATCTTTATATTCAATAAGGAATATTATTTGCAGCAAATGGGGGTGGCTATGGGAACCCCGGTAGCAAATACATATGCAAACATTGTTCTCTATGAATGGGAGAAATCTTATGTTAGTAATGGAACTACCTTTATGAATGAAAATATAGTTTTATATCAGAGATTTGTAGATGATTGCTTTCTTTTATGGAAAGGAACATCCAGTGAGTTACAAGACTATATTATATATTTGAATAATACTGCTTCCTTTCTACACTTTAAGGCTGATTATTCTAAGACATTTGTCAATTTTCTGGATATTTCTTTAACTAAGGAGAACAATGTTATTAACACTTCTGTTTTAAGAAGGAAGTTTCATCAGGAAGATACTTGCATGCGTCTAGTATGCATGCACCCCATATTTTTAGGGGTATAGTAAGGGGGCAACTGGCAAGAGTTAGTAGGTTAAATACTGACAATGTCAGGTGTTTACAACAAATTGATGAGGCATGTGGAGACTTTAGAAGAAGTGGCTATCCAGAAGGTATGCTGGTAGAAGCTAGAGAACATGTAGTATCTAATAGATATTCCATGTATTCCTCTGTATTTTTGAATACAAGTACAGATGTTGTTGCCCCAATGGACAAATTAAATAAAAGGGTTAATGTAAGATTTATTATGTCTTACAATTCTCTTTCATATGCAGTCAGAACTATAATAAGGAAATACTGGAAGGTGCTATTAGCTCAGGAAGATATTAGATTAGTTGTAGGTGAAGTTCCTTTGTTCACATACAGAAATATGAGAACTATTAAGAATGTTCTAGCTTACAAAGATTTTGAATATGTGAATGCTACTTCCTTAATGGACTAGGTAATGGTACCTTTAGTTGTTATAATTGTAGTTGCTGTAGTGATATATACAAACAGAAAGCTGATTCTTCAGAATGTGGTAGTAGTTTTGTTCATCCTGTCACTAAGAAGACATTTACTTTTCGGTGCCATGCAACTTGTATGACAAGTAACATTGTCTATTTGGCAACGTGTGAGGCATGCGCTTGTTTCTATGTCGGTAAGACGACTAGAAAACTTAAGGAACGCATCATAGAGCATAAATCAAGCATAAGGAGGGGAGTGGAGACTAATGCTCTATCTAAGCATATTTTAAATTGTGGTTCTATACACAGTTTCAAGTTTAGAGTAATAGAATGTGTTGTTAGCTCTATCAGGAGAGGGGACTTATGTAATCATTTAGATAATAAAGAATACGAGTGGATAGTAAGGCTAGCAGCTAACACATCCCCTGGATTAAATTTTGATGTTTCCTTAAAACCTGTTCTAATAAAAATACAACACACTAAGTTAAAGTAACATAGGCAATGTATTTACGTATATATGTGTGCATATAAATATAAGTACACAAAAGTAAGCACATATATGTATGTATGAATTTTACTTGTTTATGTTTTAAAATTATAAGTAATGCAATTATTTTAATGTATTAGTCACATGATGTGTTGGGCGTGTATTTAATGTCTGATTTTAATGTACCTGTGTCTATCATTGAGAAAGGGTCTTGTACCTGAAAGCTTTGTGTTTGATAAAGGTGTGTTTTTTACCTCAACTTTTTCATTGTGCTTTGTACCTTTGACTCTGCAGCAGTATATACTTGATGTACTATGACAGTGTCATATGTACTTGCACAGCCTGATGAGTGGTGCATCAGTGAGTCTCACAATGGAGTCACCTATGACTAGAATTTACTATGACTGTGTCATATGTATACTTGCACAGCTTGGTGACTGGTGCAATCACTGTGTCTCACAATGGAGTCACCAGTTACTAGCACTGTGCATCGTCTTCCCCTCATCTGTGGCTTTGGTGACTGTCTCAAAGAAGTTGACCAGATTTAACAGATATGACCTCCCCTTGACAAAGCCAAACTGTGTGGGGTTGAGTGTTTGGAGGTTGCCAATGTTCCTATTAATAAGGTCCATGATAATCCATTCCATGGCCTTGCAGATCAGACTAGTTAGGCTGATGGGTCTATAATTTCCTAGATCGGTGGACTCTCCACCTTTGTGTAAAGGGATGACAGTAGCCGTCCCCCACACAGCTGGGACAAAGATGGTACTCAAGCTTTGGTTGAAGAGGGTGCCTAATGGTGCAGCAAGTTCATGCCTGAGTTCATGTAAGATGAAGCCTGGGATGGTACTAGGTCCCATGGAGGCTGTACTTTTTGCCTTTGAGAGGGCAGTGATGACCTGTTCCCTAGAGATAAGGGGTGGGGTGCAGGTACTGGGGATGTCCTGATTTACTGATGGGGTGGGGCAGAGGGGAGAAGTTTTCACTGAATCTATCAGCCAGTAGATTGGCTATATCTACAGAATTTGTGTATGTGGTGTCCTTGACCACCAGTTCTGAACAGATCTGGGTGCTTCCTTTGAGATTGCAGACATATGTGAAGAAGGCCTTATGATTGTCGCTGGTAAATGAGGCCAGTTTGGACTTGAAGATGGCTTTAGAGGATTTCACTAATGCTCTTATTTGCTTGTTTAGGCTGTTTGCTTGTTTCTCACCTTTCCTAGCTAGTATAGTCCAGATCCTGGGCTTTGCTGGTTTCAGGACTTATCCAGACCTTGCTGTGGTAGAGGGAAGTCCTACTGCTTACCAGTGGGAGTGGTGAGCATTGTACTGCCTAACACTAGAGGAGTGGTTTCCAGCTCTGAGATTGTAATTTATTAGCCTTTTGGGGCTGATTTCTATCCCTTTCAACTTTCTGGCTTAAAAATGCATGTGTTTGCACAATTTTTTCACATCGAGCAGCACTGTGAGGCTACTGTTAAACTATTCCAGGTGCCAGAAAGTCTGACCTTCAAATTTTCTCTTAGAACTAGATGGTTTCTCAGTACTGGCATTAAAATTTGACCCTCTGTGACTAGCACTTGCTTTAGAACCTGTTGGAAAGCACTAGGAAGCCTTAAACTGATACAAGCACTCAGCTCTCCTTGTTAATAAGGAGAAATTAATCGTAGGCACTAAACAGCCTATAATTGCAAAGTAGCTTGCAAAGGTAAAGGAAAACAGCTCTTGTACTTTACAAAAAAAGCACCAAAACAGCCATGTACAAGGTTCAGCTTTGGTAATTTCTCCTGTCCACCTGGTGAATCTGGGTATACTGGGACAATGCAGCAACTGCCTCATGTACACAGACAACCATCTCCTCCTACCACCCAAGACTACAACCTGTGAGAGATGTACTTACATAGCCAAACTGGAAGCAAAGCTCTCTCCAGCCAAGAGTGTGCTAAACAGTCAAGAGGAGAATGTTAACACCTGCACCACACCTCAAGCAACACATAGCCTTTCAAAACCCACACCATCAACACCCACACATAGCAACACTAAACCCACAGATGCGGAGGCCCTTAACATTAACCTGCCCAAGCAACAACGACCTCCAAAGCTGAAACGCAAACAAACACCAGTCACAACCAAAGTGATACATAGCTCACAACATGTGTGCCACCCAAAAACAGCCCCTAAGGCAAGACAAGGTACCCGACACTTTAGTTATAGGTGACTCTGTAGTCAGGCACACTGATGTCCCACTCAGCTGAACAAGGAGAAAATTACAGTCAACTGCCTGTCTGGTACTTGGATCTGCCACACAACACATGCACTCAAATCACTCCACAAAAAGTACAAATACGACTTTGTCATTGTCCATGTTGGAGTGAATGACTTGAACCATACCTCCCTGGACTACATGAAAAGAGACATGGAAGATCTTTCAGATCATGTGTCCCAGGCAGGTATGACCCTAGCCCTGAGTAGCATCCTGCCTTTGCCCAGAATGACACCACAGTATAAGGACAAAATGATTGAATTCAACATTTGGCTAAGCTTCTGGTGTCATTCAAAGGGGATCCAGTATCTGTCTGCCTGAGATGACATGATCGACAAACCATGATGCTTTGCCAGATATGGTCTACACCTGTCACCCCTAGGATTCAGGTTATTGGCTAAAGCTCTTGCCACCCCTATAGTGCCCTTTTTAGGCAAGGTTCAAAGGACAAAACCACCACCATAACAGATACAGGCATGCAAAATCTGAAGGTAATGATACTCAGTGCTAGACGTCTAAACCTCAAAATGCACTCTCTCGAGGCACTCCTAAAAATGGAGAACATCGATATCTGTGCAGTAACTGAGACCTGGTTCAAGGCTCCAGAGAGAATCCCTCCAATACCAGGCTACAACTCTTACCACACTTTTCAGCCAGCAAACCAAGACCGAAACACTAAAGGTGGAGGAGTGTCCATATTCACCAAGGATATTCACACCTCCAGGCTAGTTGCCCAAAGCAATGCATCTGAAATTCTCCAGGTGCAACTAACACTAGGTAAGACTGCAATCAAAATTGTAGCTTGCTACAGATCCCCCACCATGCCATAAAATTCTCACTAGACCTTTCTAAACATACTGGAAAATATTAAGATATAACTAAGCACCCTAATACTGGGTGATTTCAACTTACCCTGCCATTAACTGGGAAAACTACTCAGGTACCAACACCTTTTCCCAACAGTTCTTGGAATTTATAAATTCCAATGTCCTGGATAAAGTAATCCATTGTCCCACCAGGGGCTCCAATATCCTAGACCTGGTCATTACCAACATGGAAGATAGATGCTCAACACCAGTGGTCACCCCCTCATTGGTCAGGTCTGACCATAAGCAAATCACCCTTGACATCCATGTCCCATCCCCACCCCCCCAGTAAGGAAACCTCTATAAAAAACTTCTCCAAAGCCAACTTTATGCTACTCAAGCCGGAAGTGACAAACTTCATGACACCCATGCAGATGGGAGCTGAAAGTTCAACTGCTGAATCCTACACTAAAGCACTGTACGAGCACATCCACTAGTGCATGAATCATGCCATCCCAAATAGAACCATGACACTCTCCTCCAAAAAAGGAAGCCAATCTGGTGGTCCCCTGCCATAAACAAACTATACAGCAGAAGGAAGAAACTGTTGCAGAAAAGAGGAAAATCCCAAGATGCAAAAAACTACCTTACCAGCCCCAGTAAGAAGCTGAGATCCCTCATAAAATCCTCCAAAGCTAATTACAAAAATAAAATTTCCAAAGATCCCAAAGACAACCACAAGGCATTCTCTAGTTATGTCAAGAATCTAAATAGCAAAGCTCAGATCTGCTCTGAGCTTCAACAGAATGGCATTAAATATACTGATCCCAAGGATATTGCCAATATCCTGGCAGATCAATTTAGTGCCATCTTCACCCCCCTCTCACCCCCTAAAGGGCCCATCTCAATACAAAATATTGCCAAATTTTGGTAATCATGGCCACACAGATAAAAAATGCACTCTCCAAAGCTAAGAATACAGCATCCATGGGACCAGATGACATCCCAGGCTGTGTACTACATGAACTACAAAATGAACTGGCACCTCACGTAAGTGTCATTCTTAATTATAGCCTCACCTCAGGCTTCATGCCCATTGAGTGGCACAGAGCTACAGTTATCCCACTCCACAAGGGGTGATCCAACTTGGATCCCGGGAACTACCGTCCCGTCAGTCTGACGAGCCTGATCTGTAAGGGCATGGAACGCATTATCATGGAACTTATAAACAAAGACATTGGCAACCATCAAACGCTGGACCCCACCCAGTTTGGGTTTGTGAAGGGCCGATCTTGTCTCCTGAACCTGATTGACTTCTTCAAATCAGTCTCCAGAGCTCAGGACGAGGGTAAGGCGGTCCACACAGCCTATCTGGACCTTGCCAAGGCCTTCGACACCATCTCCCACTCTGGAATCATAGATAAACTTACTAAGCTGGGCATAAATCCCAACATCAGTCGATGGGTTGCCAACTGGCTCACTGACAGAACCCAGACTATAAAAGTAGCTGACTCCATATCCAGCTCCAGACAAGTGACAAGTGGGAGTACCTCAGGGTTCAGTCCTGGAACCGCTCTTGTTTGACATCTACTTCTCTGAAGTACAGGCCAGCACTAAGGGACTCTGGCTAACAATGTTCGCAGTTGACTGCAAACTGGGAGCCATTATTGAATCCCCAAATTATGTGGATATTCTACAAAAGGGCCTTATAGAAACAGATGCTCGGTGCCAGAACCATGGGGTCAACCTTAATGCCAAGAGATGTATAGTTATCCCGTTTAGAAAAAAACATGTACCCATGAATTACCACATAGGTAGCAGTACACTAAACACTGAAAGTGTGATGAGAGATCTAGGGACACAGGTGGGCAGTGGTCTCACCTTTGATAACCACACTGCCACAACAGTCAGGAAATCCTTAAATGTGGCCTACCTCATCACTAAGGGTTTTCATCCAGAAAAAAGGAGGTCATTGTCCCACTGTACTCTTCCCTCATTAGACCTATTATAGAGTACAATGCCCCATTTGGTTTGTACCTCACAAGACATATGCAACAGCTGCAACCACACTGAAAGAATCACAGGCCTAAAACAGATGCCCTATGCTGACCGTCTAAAAAAACTCCAGTTATACTCTGTGACATATCGTCTACTCAGAGGTGATCTCTGCTTAACATACAAGACCATGCCACATCCTGAGCTGTTGGACATGCTCTACTTAAAGAAATCTTAATCTCTCAGAGACGCATGCTCCAGGGATCTAAACCTTGTCATCACAATGAACAAAACATACTGGGGGGATAGATTCCAGACCCAGAGACTCCCCATACTCTGGAATGGACTGTCCATACATGTCAAGCAGAGTGTCTCCTTGGCCCTCTTCAAAAGGATCCTTGATGATTGGATGAGAGATATGAAATTCACCCTGGGGATCACATCAGTCACCCTGCTAGACAGAGGTCCAGGGAAGTAAATATTGTGGGAAGAAATATCCAGGGAATTGTTATGGCTAGGCTTGTATAGGCCCTAGGGCTGATAGCCTAGTATCAACCTATGAACCTTTGAATTGGGCACCAGTTCCTTCTTGGTCCTGGACAGCAGTTTTTTCCTTTTGTTATATAGTTTATTTATTATGGATGTCCACCAGACAGGTTTACTCTTCCTTGCGGAGGATGATTTTTGTCCTGTCAGGTATTCCTGATTCCATGCAGCTATATAAATGTTTGTATAGTACTTTGGTGTAGATTTGGCATTGGTGTCAGTTCCTACAGTGGGGTATGGGTCTGTGAAGCTGTTTATGCCATCCCTCCGGAGGTTGTAATCAGCTTTGGAACATTTTTTTGGGTTGACCCTAGCTAGAGGGGGGGGTTAGGGGGAGATGGTGATTTCGAAAGTGACCGCTTTATGGTCAGATCTTACCAGGGAAGATGATACCATAGAGGTGCTGCAGTGGTTACTCAAGCCCAAGATATTATCACCTCTTGTGGGGATATTGACTAGCTGTTCCAAGGCATTTGCATTGATAAAATTGAGGAATCTCTGGGCATTTGTGTTCTGGCATGAGTATTTTTTTCCAATCTATGTTTGGGTAATTAAACTCACCCAGGATGAGGGTAAAGGGTTGAATCTTGATAGATTTGAAGAGGTCCAGATAGGGGAGTGGGCCTCCTGAGTACAATTTGGGGGCCTGTAGCTAGCTATAATTTGAATAGGGGTCTTGTTAACAGTTAACTGTACCTGGAGTGTCTCCTGTACATCATATTATTTGACCAGCCTGGAGGTGTGTGTGTGTTTAATATATGTTGAAACTCCACCTCCTTTGGCTTTGCTGCCCACATTTTGGGGTCTGAATGTATTCTAGGATGAGTAACCAGGTAAGGCTGGGGTGCTGTCCACAGCTTTGAACCAGGTTTCTGTGACTGCACAAATGTCAGCATCTTCCATGGTTGAGTGCTTGCAATGAGTACAGTTTTATGTTTAGACTCCTAGCGTATTTTGTTGACATTTTTATGTTGGTAGTATTGACCTCATGACGTTTCCTAAAAAAGGCACTATGGGTAGGCAAGGGCCTTTTCCAGAAGCCTGAAGCCCAAGTGAAACAGATGCAGGCCATCTCTAGCAAAGCATCATGGTCTGTCAATCATATCTTCCCAGGTTGTCAGGCACTGGATCCCCCTGGAATGACATCAGAAACTAAGCCAATTGTTAAAGTCAATTATTTTTTGTTTGTATTGCGGCATTATCCTGGGAGATGGTAGAATGCTGCTTAAGGCTAGGGACATACCTGCCTGGGACACATATTCAGTGAGCTCAGTCATGTCAGGGAGGTACGTTTCAAGTCGTTCATGCCAACATGGACTATGACAGTCATAACAGTACCTGTTTGTTGAGAGATTTAAGTGCGTGTGTGATATGGTGGATTCTGGCACCTGACAAACAACTAGCACTGACTTTCTCCTTATCCAGCCTAATGACAGGCATATCTGTGTGTCTCACAATGGAGTCTCCTATTACTAATATGTTGGGTTTATGGTTAGGCCTTAGTGGTTGCGAGACACTGGTGCGTGGACTATGCATGATATGTGGTATGGAGGGTTGTGGAGTTCTCATGTGTTTTTGCCTCTGAGGTTTCCTTTGTTTAAGGGGTTTTTTTTGTTGTTGAGAACCTCCGCATATGTTGGTGTGTGTTGTGTAGTTGTGGGTGGTGTTTGATGTGTAGTGATTGTGCTAACAATCTTCTCAGTGGCAGATATACTGGCTTGTGAGGGAGAGAGCACAGACTCTAGCTTCTTTATGTAATTGCATCTCTCACAAAGTGCATTCCTAGGTGGTAGTAGTAAATGGTAGTCCATGTACATGAGGTAGTTGCTACACTGTCTCAGGATGCCAATATCAACCAGGCTGGCAGGAGAAACCATAAGAAATTGTCCATCCATATTTGTCAGAATCTGAGGGAGAGAGACCAGGGAGAGCTAAGGAGTAGGCTTAAAGCCCAGGTGCTTAAACCAAAACTAAGAGGCTTAGAATAATACTTAAAATTTAAACAGGCAAAAAGCAAGCAGTAATAAATGCAGCAGACAAGATGCAATTGAACACTTTAGAGAACAAGCAGCAGAAAAACCAAGATGAAATGATAAAGTAGTAGGAGGAAACACAAATACTGTAAAAGCAGCTGATTAGTATGTACTATGACTGTCATATGTGTACTTACACAACCTGGTGAGTGCTGCATCAGTGGGTCTCACTATGGAATCACCTAAGAGTAGCACGCACTATGACTGTGCCATATGTGTACTTGCACAGCCTGGTCAGTAGGCTCACAATGGAGTCACCTATGACTAGCATATACTATGACTGTGTCATATTATATACTTGCACAGCCTGGTGAGTCATGCAATCAGTGTGTCTCACTATGGAGTGACCTGTGGCTAGCATGTACTATGATTGTGTCATATATATACTTTCACAGCCTGGTGAGTGGTGCAGTCAGTATCTCACTATGGAGTCACCTATGATTAGCATATACCATGATAGTGTCATATGTGAACTCACACAGCCTGGTGAGTGGTGCATCAGTGTGTCTCACAATGGAGTCATTATGAGTAACACATACTATGACTATGTCACGTACTTGCACAGCCTGGTGAGTTGTTGCATCTGTGTGTCTCACAATGGAGTCACCTATGACTAGCACATGCTATGATGATGTCATATGTGTACTTGCACAGCCTGGTGAGTGGTGCATCAGTGTTTCTCACAATGGAGTCACCAATGACTGGCACTTACTATGACTGTGTCATATCTACTTGAACAGTCTGAGAAGTGGTGCATTACTCTGTCTCTCAATGGAGTCATCTATGACTGGCATATACTGTGACTGTCATATGTACTTGCAGAGCCTGATGAGTGGTATATCAGTGTGTCTCATGACAGAGTCAAAAAGGTAAAAACAATGAAACCAAATGCCAAAACAATCCAACCAACAAGTACAAAGGCACTGGTAGAGAGAAAGAGGCTCGACTCCTTTATTGCTCGTACCACTCTTTATTAGAACTCACAGCACTCCAAAGCACGTAAAGCACATTAACGCTTTTCACAAAACACACTGCGTTTTCGTTTCAAATGACTTCTTCGGCTGCACAACAGAATACATATCTACAACTCACCCATCCTTATATATCATTTGAATTAATTAACTAATTAATCAATAAAATAATTAAATAATTTAATTTAATAAACACTTCCACAGAAAACCGAAAAAAATATATACCTAACATATAAAAAAAGACACACCATAAAATCCTAACAGCCATAACCTAGTCCTTAAAACCTACTTTCTAATATAAATATTTTTAATATTATTCTACAATAATATACATTTAAAATACATATGAAATACTCCATAGGGTAATCATGTACATTTTTAATATCTGTGTGTACTAGCACCATCTAGTGTAAAAAAATATAATAATATAATATTGCACGAATGAAATCATAGGAAAATACAATTTATAAGGGTGATTTAAAATACACTCCCAAAATACTTGAGAACAATAACTATTTTACAAAACAAAATCAGACCATATAAATAAATAACTAAAGTTTTGCTGCCCTCATCTTTAGAACTGGAAGCCAATAAATCCCCAGGACTGAACAATACAGTTTCCCTAGCCCCAGTTCTAAAGATGAGGGCAGCAAAACTTTAGTGCATCCATGAGTCTGAAGAAGCCAAGTGGGTGAAAGCGCTTACTCAATAAACGTTGTATTTTATTTATTGAATGCCTCGAGGTGATTGAATTATCCACAAGCTGTGTTCTCTCCTTCGTATCTGACATCCATTATTGTTTAATTTATCTTATTGGGATACATTTGGAGGAGAGTTTACTCCACTACCACGAGTTTTTTCCCACATTATTTTTGTGTATAGTGGCATCCAAATGGTTTATACTGTCACATGTTATTTTGTGGGTTAATCTTAAAATGATAATGGTACTACTAATATATACAATAAGTTCCCTTAACTTGTTGTCTCTGTCTATCCAAAATGCATATATCATCCAGGTGCCTCTTATATAATTTCCAGCATTCAACATATTTGGAGTTATAAATAAATTTCTCTTCCCACATATTTAATATAATGCTAACATGTGTTGGGATACAAGAGGCCTCCATAGCTACCCTACTTTCTTGTCTATAAAATTCCCCTTCAAAGTAAATAAAATTAGTTTCTAACATTAATTCCATCAGGTTCAGACATACCCTGAATTCTGTGTCTCTGATCTCTCCTTTACTTAATATGGCTTCTTCTAACCTCTCCAGACCCATGTCATGAGATATTACTGTAAAAAATATCTATTATATCAATAGTCACAAAAACTAATGTTTTCAGTATATATTTCTGACTTAATGCTCATACAAAAATCCCAGGAATCCTTTAAGATACCTTTCTATTCCTTCCAAATTTTCTTGAATTTAAAATCTAAGAATTTAGCTAGGGGAGTTCTTAGACCCATTATCAGCTACAATTGCCTTAAAGGTGGATCATCCACATTATTGTGGGTCTTAGGTATGAAAACAATACATGGTACTGTAGGCTTTTCTATTGTTATATATTTATAAGTCTGTGTTAATCATCTCTTCTAGCAACTCTTTCAACATAAAATCTTATAAGCAACATTAATTTTGTTCTTAGAAAATTTGGAATATTTGTTCTCATCACTCAGATTTTCCATAATTTTAGCTGCATATGTCATGGTGTCAATAAGTACTGTTTGGCCCCCTTTCTCCAGTTTCATCACCCTCAGGAACTTATTACCTACTAATTCCTGAAGCAATTGTTTCTCTTCCAAAGGGAGATTAGAACAAATTCTGTTGTGCTGTATTGCATTCCTTAACTCTTTTTCTACCAAATTTTAAAAATTCCTAAGTTGTGGGTGTATTGGGGGGGTTGAAAATGCTTTCCTATCGTATACCACCACCTTGTTCCATTCCATTAACAGTATTACCAAACATTAACTCAAGATTCTTTTTCCTCACAAATAATTTTAAATCCATGAATAGTTGGCTTATGTTACATTTCTTACTGGGTATAAACTTAAGACCTTTAGAAAATAAATCAAAGTGGACTTAAAGTTATAATTTCCCCACTATAACTAAAACTGTTGTAGTTACCATAAGTGTACTTGTATTTGCCTCTTACAATAACTTGCATACTACTTGTATCACCCCCTCTCAGTGTCCTCCCTTCCTTAATACATTCCTTTCTTTGTAGTTGTAATATTGGGGCTTCCAATTCTGGAGACTGTCTGATCTTCTGAGTGGGGGAACTCTAAACGGTCATTAATGTCCACTTCAGAATTTTACCCCAAATTGTTTTCTCCCTCATTAATATCTCTCAACCCATCCTCAGCCTATAATTATTATTAAGGTTACCTAAATTTTCAAAAGTATCCTGTCTATTGTCGTAGGAATAAAAAGTCTGTTTAGCCTTAGGGTAGCAGCATTTTTCGGCATATTCTATCACATCTCTTTCTAATTTCTTGAATTTTCTATTAAAGAAAAAGGAACAATTTCTTCTATGTTAGATCTAATATTAGCATATTTACTCTTACCTTCTTCCACAGTGTATAACAGGTCATTCATGATAATTTTGTTCACTTCTTCAGTCTATCTAAATAAAAGTCCAGTATCTTTCTCATTTTGTCTAATAATAGCTCTCATGGTATCAATAGCACAAGCATCACATTTTTAATAAGCTCTTGCTGAAACTCACATCCTCTTTAACATTATGTGGGTATTTATAGACTCTCAGGCCCTGAGACACAATACCCCTTTTAATACATTATCTAAGGTTAAAACTCTGTACTTTAACATATAGTCATGCAATTTTTGTATACTAGTATCATAGGTATAAACATTATTTTTCACAGATGGCTCCATTTCAGAAAAGGAATACTTTTCATTGAGCCAGTCCCCTAAATTACAGCCATTGTTCAATTTAACATCACTCAAATTATTAGAGTGAATGTAACAGTCACCTTGTCTTCCAATCCATTTTTGTTTTGGAAATATCTCTATTTCCATGTTTGTTCCACAAATTTCACTCAGAATTGGACATAGAAATGTTAAAAGGATGAGTGAGAAGGTCACTGAAAAACCAATCAGTAAAAACAAAATGAAAACTGCAGCAAAGCTAGAACTTCCACTGAGTGACCTCCCAAACCTCTTGTATCAGAGGCACATGGGATATATGCAAATGATCCTTATGAACATTAGGTGTTTCAGCTAATTAGCGAGTCTGAATGCCCATGACTTGTTTTGTAATTTTAATGGACAATTTCAAGCCAATAAAGCCAAACCCCACTAGCTGTGGATATGCATATTTTGGCCTTGTTATGACCTCGTCAGCACAGCACAAGCAGGGTGCTTGACTAAGCATAAGAAACACAGGGCTGTTATACCCATCTGATGTCCATTATCATTAGCGTCACTGCAAAAATATCCCAAACAACAAACTAAAACAATGAGTGAGAAGGTCACTGAAAAAACATAAAAACAATTGTATCTATGACTAGCATGAACTATGCCTGTGATAGGTGCACTTGCACAGCTTGATGAATGGTGCAATTAGTGTTTCTCACAATGGTGTCAGTTATGGTTAGCATGTACTATGACTGTGTCATATGTGTACTTTCACAGCCTAGTGAGTGCTGCATCAATTTGTCTCACAATGTAGCCATCTATGACTATCACATAGTATGACTGTCATAAGCGTGCCTGCATAGCCTGGTGAGTGGTGCATCAGTGTGTATCACCCTGGAGTCACCTATATGTAACACATAGTATGACTGTGTGATATGTGTACTTGCACAGCCTGGTGAGTGGTGCAATCAGTGTGTATCACTCTGGAGTCACCTATGTGTAACACATAGTATGACTGTGTGATATGTGTACTTGCACAGCCTGGTGAGTGGTGCAATCAGTGTATCACTCTGGAGTCACCTATGTGTAACACATAGTATGACTGTGTGATATGTGTACTTGCACAGCCTGGTGAGTGGTGCATCAGTGTGTATCACTCTGGAGTCACCTATGTGTAACACATAGTATGACTGTGTGATATGTGTACTTGCACAGCCTGGTGAGTGGTGCAATCAGTGTGTCTCACTTTACAGTCACCTATGACTAGCACGTACTATGAGTGTGTCATATGTGTACTGAGGACAGTCCACTGTCAATGTATACCAAGTGTAGTTACCAGGAACCAAAAAAAAGTGAAGAATCACCAAATCAGAACCAAGCAGAAATCTCACCATTATTCACAAATTTAAAAACACACAAATGCTTACCGATTCACAATGTTTTCATCCTAGAAAGACTTCATTAGATGAGTGCTTACACCCACTAACACTGTTTAAATACTTTTCCTCATAATACTTTATCAATTAATGCAAATTCCATTAATTACCATTAGTTGCTAAATTAAAACAAACTTAAATCATAAAAACATATTACCTAAAACCACTAAAAGTTATTAGTGAATATAAAAAAATTATCAATAACTGTTAAGTATGTTGAATGTGAAAACATTATTAAAAACTTTATAAAACATTCTTCTTTTAAACTTTCTCTTGTCTCTGTTCCCATCAAAGCCCCTGACCCTCTGAGAAACTATGTGTTTGCCACTAGTCAACTACATGGAAAAGTGACCTCAACCCCCCACCCTGAATATACCTGGCTGACATTCTATCTACTGACCATCAAAGCAATACAAGGATTGCTGTCTAGCTAAAGATGGGAGGAAACCAAAAGAATAGAAAAACACCATCACAAGCTTTATTGGTCAACTACACAGAAAAGTAACCTCAAACCCCCCCCCACCTTGAATATACCTGGCTGACATTCTATCTACTGACCCCCAAAGCGATACAAGGATTGCTGCCTAGATAAGGACGGGAGGAAACCAACAAAAATAGAAAAACACCATCATAAGCTTTATTCATCAACTACACAGAAAGGTGACCTCAAACCCCCCCCCCACCCTGAATATACCTGGCTGACATTCTATCTACTGACCCCCAAAGCAATACAAGGATTGCTGCCTAGCTAAAGATGGGAGGAAACCAAAAAAATAGAAAAACACCATCATGAGCTTTATTAGACAATTGCACAGAAAACTGACTTAAATCCCCCCACCGTGAATATACCTGGCTGACATTCTATTTACTGACCCTCAAAGTGATACAAGGATTGCTGTCTAGCTAAAGATGGGAGGAAACCAACAAAAATAGAAAAACACCATCACAAGCTTTATGTATGTGTCCCAATTGCTTCTTCCTCACCTGGTGTTAAAAACGTTTGCTTTTGTGCAAATTAATCTAGGCTGTTGCTTGCACATGTATTTCTCAGCTCACTGACTCCCCATCACCACCACCTTTCTTTCACTCCCACTGAGTATGCATCTCTCTCCCTAGTCTCTGTATCACTTTGGCACCTATCTCACTTGAGGAAAGTGTGCTAAAGGCCAAGACTTTGCTGCTTCTGTCCTCTCTTTTCTAAACCAATGGTTCACTTCATACATTGTCAACATCTGGCTTTACTCACCTAGTTTCTCCACTCTAGTCCCAAGTAGGTAACAAACTCCCATTTCAACTTTTGGAGTTTTGTTCACCAGACAATATACGGTTTCCATTCTACCAAAACTATCTCATGCAGCACTGTCAGCTTTTAACATATATTATTTCCTTTTGGTAAAAACTCTGTACACATGAACTACAACATAGGCGGTAGTATACTTAACACTGAAAGTGTGATAAGAGACCTTGGGACACAAGTGGACAGTAGTCTCTCCTTTGATAATCACATCGCCACAGTAGTCAGGAAATCCTTCTACGTGGCACACCTCATCACAAAAGGTTTCTCATCCAGGAAAAAAGAGGTCATTGTTCCCCTCTACTCATCACTCATTAGACCCATTATAGAGTACAACGCCCCTTTTGGTATGTACCTCACAAGACATCTACAACAACTGGAAGGGCCACAGAAATACCTCACAAAGAGGATTACTGGCCTCAAACAGATGCGCTACACAGACTGTCTCAAAAAACTCCAGCTTTACTCTGTCGCATATCACCTACTCAGAGGTGATCTCTGCCTAACATACAAAGCTATGTCAAGCCCAGAGCTGTTGGACATGCTCCATGTAAAGAAATCCCAATCCCTCCAAGCTACACCATCTAGGAACCTAAGCCTTGTCACCACAATAAACAGAACATGCTGGAGAGATAGATTCCTGTCCCAGAGACTTCCCATACTATGGAACAGACTACCTATCTATGTCAAACAGAGCTTCTCATTAGCACTCTTCAAGAAAAATCTTGATGATTGGATGTGAAATAGGAAATTCACCCCAGGGATCACTTCTGTGGCTCTGCTTGACAGGGGCACAGGAAAATAATTTTCTTGGGTGGCAAAAGCAGGGTGCCGTTTGGCTAGGCTTATATAGGCCCTACGGCCAATAGCCTAGTACCTACCTATGAACCTATAATACCTGTTGAGATAGTTTTTCTCAGTTTTGTCTCATGGCTGCTTGCTCAATAATCTAACATCACAAGAAAAATAAGAGCAAAAACTAGGTACATACCTTGGCTATCTAAAGATACCCCAGCACTGCTGAAGCAAAGTGACAGGGCATTGTCTACGTACCACACTACCAAAAATAACAGACCACACAACATATCAGCAGCTACGTAACCAGACTAAGAGACAGATAAAAATAAACAGGCACAACTATTTCCTTTCAGATCAGCAAACCCACCAATTTAACCCCAAACGATTTTGGCAAAACATTAATCTTCTCAACTCAGGCTATACCCCCCCCCCCCACCAACTCCAACGTTTCAGACCCAGTAGCTACATAATTTAATACCCATTTCATTAACTCAATCACATCTCTTCTTGGTAATCCGACTAATCAACCTCTCACTGTACCCCTTCCCTAGTCTGACTCCCCCATCCCCTTCTCTTTCACCCCAATCCAAACTACATAAAATCTCCCCTTTCCAAACTCAAACCCTGCTGTCTAGCAGCTGATAAATTACCTAATGAATTCCTTAAAATTTCTGCCCCCTCAATTGCCTATCCTATATCAGTCCTAATCAATCATTCTATCTCTGAACAATATGTACCCCATCTATGGAAAATATCCCACATCATTCACCTACACAAAGGCAGCTTCTCTAAGGATCTAAATACTGCCCCATAGCCAAATCTTAGAAAAATGCATTCCCTCCCAACTCCTTGCCCACCTCCTTAATCACAAACTCCTCTCCTCCACGCAACATGGCTTTAGGCCAAAACATAGTACCAGTACTGCCCTGCTATCTTTCACAAACACCATTCAAGATCTTATAAACAGAGGCCAAAGGGTCTCCTCCATATTCCTTGACATGTCAAAAGCCTTTGACACAGTCTCCCACCAAATACTACTAAAACAATTATCCCATGGCCTCACCACAACAGTCCTGTCCTGGTTCCATAGTTATCTCTCTAACCATCAGCAAGCCACCAAATGGGAGAACACCCTATTCCCCCTTCTACCCATCACTGTTGGTGTACCCCAAGAATCCATACTTGGCCCCCTTCTCTTACAATTTTTACTAACAACCTCAGCTCTTCAACCCAACTTGCCTCCATAGTCCAATACACCAACAACTCTACATTAATCTGCACAGCCCCCACCACCCAGGACCTACAAACAAAAATGCAAAAAATCTTTCCAGGACATAGAGAACTACCTCACTAGCCATTAACTCATACTTAACCCCAACAAAATCAAGTTCATTGTCTTCAATTACAATAAACCCAAAACATGTCTGACTCCACTTTCTATTCTTTCCACAAATGGAACCAAAATAGATCCCACCAGCCAAGCCAAACTTCTAGGTGTCACAATCAATGATAATCAAAGGTTTGACACCCACATCTCCCTCACCATCAGAAAAGTCCACTCCAAACTTGGCACCCTGTACAGAATTAAATCTTACCTTACAGACAATGCCAGACTAGCCTCTGCCTGCACACATCTACTCTCCACTCTCCTCGATGGGTCCCTAGTATTTACAAACATTTGTAAATCTGACCTAAATAATCTGAAATCATGCTACAACAAAATCATCAAGTTTGCCACAGGCCACCCTTACAGAACCCACCACTGCTCTGTACTTAAATGGTTAGAACTACAAAGGCTTCTAACATTTAACCAACTGTCCATAGCCCACAATATAATTCACAAACTTAAAAACTGCCCAGCACTCACCCGTCGAGCCCAACCCAACATCAATCCTAGACCTCTAAGATCTTCAAATAAACTATTGTTAATGATTACCCAAGCCCACAACACACAGGACACCACCCTTTTCCCCCATAAAATTACCAAACTGTGGAACACTCTCCCTCAACCTATGGCTAAAACCCCAGAATTCATGATTTTAAAAACCTCCATAAGGAACATCTAGCAAAACACTGGCTCTGCACCCGACATACTCCAGGTTAGGCTACCTACTACTCCCTTACATTACCCTAAACTAGCTCATTCTCACCACTACAACTATTAAGTGATTCTTGTTTCTGCACTCAGTTTCAGTTTGCAATGTATATACATACTGATTTGTCTTTAACTGTTACGTAGACTGCATTTCTCTATCTTGCAATTACTGTATCACTGTTCTCACTATTAACTCATGTGGCCAGTTTTTATCACTAACTGTGCCATTTTTTGTTAAATTTAATTTAATTTATTTGCTAATTATTATATAACTTATTTCTTTACCGACTTGCTTTGTACATTGTTGATTAATACATGTTCAATTTGATTGTTTAATATGGTTTACTTGTATGTATGAAGCTTTTCTCCCTGGGCCTCCGCTGAAAATGGGCCTTATGCCCAGTCGGACATTACTCAAAAAACAAACAAATAAAATAAATCAAAATAAATAAAATAAAAATTCTAAAATGTTAAATACACAAATGTAAGCAGAGAGATTAACCTAATGGTCAAAGTGTTCACTCACAAAAAGCAAGTGCAAGGCTCAACTCCCACAGGAGGCACCCAGCCAGTCTCAAATGGCTCTTAAAGGCAGCCAGCCCAGCACCGGTCTATAACCTAAATGCACCATCTAATGTCCAAAAGTCACAATAAAAGTTTTGATATTAATTTACACTGTTCAAACAGTCTAAGTATACAAAAATATATGAGCTTTACAGGAGAAGGCTCATTACAACCTGGCTGCCCTCAACTTTAAAACTGGGGCTATAGAAACATTTTCATTCAAGCCAGATGGTCTATTAGCTTCCAAAATGAGTTGTCAATATACTTCTCTGTATTTAATCTTTGTTTCCCATGGCCCACCTCAGGGTCTATGGGCACTTCTAGTACAAAAATGCAAACGTAGATAATCTTCAAGTAAGCATATGTTTGTATAAGGTAGTTTTCTCATACTGAGACCTGAAAGCACAAGTGTGTTCGTGTATTTTCGTTTTTCTCAGTCTTCTCTATGTAAAATGCCTCGCATCCATCACATAGAACAATATATATTATTCCAGCACTATTACAATTACTATATTTCTTGCCCCTAATGTGAGTATCCCTACACTTAATATAAATAAGCTCCTTATTTTTAATATAGGGACATTGGGAGCAGGCTCCACACTTATAGAGTACATGCCCACCTTTTTTCTGTATTCCATACCTGCTGTAGTCTTCCTTTGTTCAAGAATGTCTTTGATAATGCAGTGTCTTCTAAATATAAATTTGAGTGGCCATAAAAATTCCTTCCAAGTATGAAAGTTTAGCAAATCTAGTTCATTCTGTGGTTGTAATATTTTTTATAACCCCAGACTCTCCATTGGAATTGGGAACAAAAGCTCCCTTAAATTAATTCTCATTAATTTTACCTTCCTTACCTTTCCTATTGATCCCATTACTCAAGTTCACCTTTTTATCCTAAAAGGGGAACAAAACTGACATTCCTGCCATATTTTACTTTTTTAATACCTCTTCCAACATATGCAGTGGGTATATTCTGTTTAAGAACATGTCTATCAGGGTTTCACATTCTTTAATAAAATCTTGTTCATCTGTGTCATATGTGTACTTGCACACCCTAATCAGTGGTGCAGTGTTGTGTTTCACTATGGAGTCTCCTATGATTAGCCCATACTACAACTGTTTCATATGTGTACTTACACAGACTTGTGAGTGGTGCATCAGTGTGTCTTACAATGGCATCATCTATGACTAAGACGTACTATGTCTGTGTCATATTTGCACTTCTACAAGTTTTTGAATGGAGTATCGTGGAGTCTCACTATGGAGTCACCTATGAATAGAACGTACTATGACTATGTCATATCTGTACTTGCTCAGCCTGGTAAGTGGTGCATCAGTGTGTCTTACTGTGGAGTTAAGTATGACTGGCATGTACTATGACTGTATCATATGTACTTGCACAGCCTGATGAGAGGTGCATCAGTGTCTCACAGTGGAGTCCCCTACAACTAGCATGTACTATGAATGCGTCATATCTGCACTTGCACAGCCTAGTGAGTGGTGCATCAGTGTGTCTCAGTATGGAATCACATATCACTAGCATGTACTATGACTGCATCGTTTGTGCACTTGCACACCCTGGAGAATGGTGCATCAGTGTCTCTCACGATGGAGTCACCTATGATTAGCATGTACTATGACTGTGTCATATGTGTACTTGTACACCCTGTTGAGTGGTGGAATCAATGTGTCTCACAATGGGGTCACCTATAACTAGCACATACTATTATGGTGTCATATGTGTACTTGTACACCCTGTTGAGTGGTGGAATCAATGTGTCTCACAATGGGGTCACCTATAACTAGCACATACTATTATGGTGTCATATGTGTACTTGTACAGCCTGGTGAATGGTGCATCTGAGAGTCTCACAATGGAGTTATCTATTACTAGCAAGTTTTATGACTGTCATGTGTGTACTTGCACATGCTGGTGAATGGTGCATCAGTGTATCTCACTATGCAATCACCTGTGAGAACATGTAGCATGACTGCATCATATGTGTACATGCACAGCCTTGAGTGGTGCAATCAGTGTGTCTTACTATTGAGTCCCCTATGACTAGCATGAACTGACTGTTTCATGTGTGTACTGAGGACAGTCCAGTGTCAAGCTACACCAAGTGTAGTAACAAGGAATTGACAAAAGGAGCTTGTGAAGAACCAAGCAGACCAGAACCAGGCAGAATTGTCACTTTTATTCATAAGCATAAAGACACAGAAACACTTAAGTGATTCACAGTGCTTTTGCCAAACAAGACTTCATCAGACGAGTACTTATACCTACTAACACTGTTTAAATACTTGTACCCATAATACTTGATCATTTAATGCAAATTCCATAAATTACCATAATTACTAAATTAAAACAAATTAAAATGATAAAACATATGACTTAAAATGACTAAAAGTGCTTATTAGTGAATATAAGAAAAACTTATAAATAACGTTTGAGTATGTTGAATGTAAAAACATTATTAAAAACTTTATAAAACATTCTAGCATGTTAAATGCACTTAACTGTAAGGAGAGAGATTAGCCTAATGGTCAAAGTGTTCACCCACAAAAGAAAAAAAAGTGCAGGTTTTGACTCCCACTGGAAGCAACCAGCCAGTCTCAAAATAGCTCATAAAAACACCCAGCCCAGCACCAATTCATAAACCAAATGCACCATCTAGTGTCTAAACGTCATAATAAAAGTTTTTACATTAATTTACACTATTAAAACTGTCTAAGTCTACAAAAGTATATGAGCTTTACCAGAGAAAGATCATTGCAACCTGGCTGCCCTCAACTTTAAAACTGAGCTATATAAACATTTTCATTCCAGCCAGGTGCTCTATTAGCTTCCAAATGAGTTGCCAATATACTTCTCTGTATTCAGTCTTTGTTTCCCATGGCCCACCTCTAGGGTCTATGGGCACTACTTCTAGTTCATAAAATGTAAACTTAGATAATAAACAACTAAGCGCATGTTTGTATAAGGCATTTTCTCATCCTTAGACCTAATAACATGTGTGTTCACATATTCTCCTTTTTAGCCTACAGTCAGTCTTCCTTATCTGATGAAATCTTCTATGTGAAAGAGTAAAGGGCTTAATCTTGGTGTGTTTTTACTGCAATAAACTGAGTTTGTATATAGGCTTGTTTGGTGCATTTTCTATTTGGTTCCTGGTCTTCTGTTATTCACACTCGACCAGATATTTGGGTTTCTCTATATAAAATGCCTCACATTAATCACATAGGACAATATATATTAATCCATCACTATTACAATTACTATATTTCTTGCCCCTAATGTGAGTATCCCTATTGTTTTTAATGTAGGGACATTGGGTCAGGCTCCACATGTATAGGTGCCCAACTTTTTTATGTTTTCCATACCTAAAACTATCTGTTGACAATATAGCCCTTCCAATTTCCATCTTAGTCAACAGATCCATGCAAGAAGCATATGTCCCATCTGTCTGGTGCCAAGCTTAGATTATCCCACTATACAAAGGAGGAGGAAACACTGACACCTCCAATTTCAGACCTATAGCTATCCTTTCCCTCTTTCAAAAATCCTTGAGAAATGTATCCATACTCAGCTCATGTCACATCTTACTCAAAACAACCTTCTTACACCCACTCAACATGGCATCCGCCCTGGCCACAGTACAATGACTGCCCTCCTATCATTTCTCCAAACCATAAATAAAGCTCGAGACTTTGGTAAACTTGTATCTTCCCTTTTCCTTGACCTGTCCAAAGCTTTCGATACCAGCTGCCACCCTCTACTGTTAACTCAACTCTCATCCCTCAACCCTTCCACTGCCACCTACCTGGCTCTCAAGGTGCCTCTCAATTATCTGATCTGCTTACACCATCTCCACCTTCTTCTAAAAACTCAGCCTTCTCTAAAACAGGATCCTGGATGAAAAGTACCACCTTGGCTTAATGCAAATAAAACTGAACTAATGATCCCCCCCCCCCAGATACTCCCCAATAGACAAAAACTCCTTCTCAATACTCAGTATAACATCCAGTCAAAATTGTATCTAATACCAAACTCCTCGGCGTCATCTTTGATGACCATCTAAACTATGACACCCATATTCTATCCACCATTAAACAAAAATACCAAAACCTAGGACTCCTATACAGGCACAACCGTCAACCGCTACCTCTCCCCCTGCACTAGAAAAATCCTAACTTCCTCCTACCTTCTCCCTTCTCTTATGTAAAGCGACCCCCTGTTAAACAACCTTCAACTAGGTCTACAATACAAACTTGAATTATGCTATAATAAAATAAGCAAATTTCCTACCAACTCAAAAAATTCCTCCCATCATTGCTGTTCTCTCCATACTCTGCAGTGGCTCAAACTTCCCAATTACCTGACCCTGCTTAAACTCACTAATGCCCACAAACTCATCCACAAACCTATTAGCTGCCCTTTTCTCTCTTCTGCACTAAGTGAGGGACTAAGTCCCTAAATCCCCAACTGCTCACTCAGATCAGAAAACCAAAACCACCTACAGCTCTACAAACCCTCCTGACCCCCTGGTCACCTCCTAATTTCCTGCTCCATCTCTAAATTATGAAACTATCTCCCTCCCACCCTTCCCAATACCCCTGACCACACCAAATTCAAATCTCTCTTGTTGTCCTATCTTACAACTAAGTAGATCTGCCCACCCCACGCCACTACTTAAATTCCCCCTTCATCCATCAACCCCTCCACCTTCTGTAAAAAAAAACTTCTTCAATCTCTCCACAATACTCTAATTGGGACAGTCATTTACTGTACCCAGTCCTCTATATAAAAATAATGTATATAATGCACACACACACACACACACACACACACACACGTATTTCTCATTTTCTCTGTATCAAAATGTGTTAACCCACATTCTTTTATTGTATAATACTATTTATTTCTCTATGAATTTACTGTATTGTATACTCTTAATTTTTACTGTATTGTATACTGTATTTTTTCTAAAATAGTTTCATATTCTTTCTCTGTAACTGTGTTTCAAGCATGGTTTGATATTATTTCTCTGTGACTTTTTTGGAGCTTTTCTCCTCGAGTGTCCTACAGGCTCCTCATGGCCCAGTGGACTTCCCCAGATATCAAACTGAAATAAATAAATATTGCAGTCTTCTTTTATTGAAGAATATCTTTGATACTGCACCCTTTTCTAAATAAAAATTTTAAGAGGGGCCTCAAAAATACTTTACAAGTGTGAAAGTTTAGCAAATCTATTCCATTCTGTGGTTATAGTATTTTTATGATCCTAGAATCTGTATTGAAATCAGTAACAAATGCCCCTTAAATCCATTCTTATTAACATCGCTACCTTCCTTTACCTTCACAATTACTCCCATTGCACAAATTTACCTGATTTCCTAAAAGGGGAGCTAAACTGTCATTCCTACCATCTTTTACTTCCTTAGTAAACTCTTCTGACATATCCAGTGGGTATTTTCTATTTAAGAACATCTCTTTCGGGGTTTCACATTCTTTAATAAAACCTTCTTAATTTGTGTCATATGTGTACTTATACAACCTAATAAATGGCGAATCGGTGTGTCTCACTATGGAGTCACCTATGACTAGCCAGTATTATGACTGTGTCATATTTGGGCTTGCAGAGCCTGTTGTCTTGCAATGGAGTTACCTATGACTAGCACTTAGTATGAGTGCATCATATGTGTACTTGCACATCCTGGTGAGTGGGGAATCAGTGTGTCTCACTATGGAATCACATATGACTAGCATGTCCTATGACTGTGTCATGTGTGTACTTGCATAGCATGGTGAGTGGTGCTTCATTGTCTCTCACAATGGAGTCAACTATGACTGGTACGTACTATGATTTTGTCATGTGTACTTGCACAGGCTGAGGAATCGTGCATGAGTATGTCTTACAATGGAGTCTCCTATGACTACGACATACTATGATTGTGTCATTGAATACTTGCACAGCCTGGTGAGTGGTACAATCAGTACATCTCATTATGAATACACTTATGACTAGCACTTATTATGGCTGTGTCATATATATACTTGCACAGCCAGGTGAGTGGTGCAATCAGCATGTCTCACTATGGAGTCATCTACGATTTGCATGTACTATGCATGTGTTATATGTGTACTTACACAGCCTGGTGAGTGATGCATCAGTGTGTCTCAAAATGAAGTCATCTAGGACTAGCACATACTATAACTGTCATATCTATACTTGCACAGTCTGGTAACTGGTGCAATCACTGTGCCTCACAAGGGAAACAGGTATGACTAGCCAATATGATGAGGGTGTCATATGTGCACTTACACAGCCTGAGTGGTACATAAGCGTGTCTCATAACAGAGTCACCTATGACTAGCATGTACAATGAGCATGTCATAAGTGTACTTGCACAGCCTGGCGAGTGATGAATGAGTGTGTCTCACAAAGGAGTCACCAATCACCAGCATGTATTATTCTTGTGTTATACTTGCACTTGCAGCTTGATGAGTGGTGTACTGATGTGTCTCACAATGGAGTTATCTGTGACTGGCACATACTATGACTGTATCATATGTACTTGCATAGCTTGATGAGTGGTGTATCAGTGTCTCATTATGGTATCACATCTGATTAGCACTTACTCTGTCATATGTGTACTTGCACAGCCTGGTGAGTGCTGCAATTAGTATGTCTCATGATGGAGTCACCTATGACTGGCATGTACCATGAGTGTGCCATATGTGGATATGCACAGCTTGGTGAGTGGTGTGTACCCTGGTTAGTGGGGCAATCAATGCATCTCCCACTGCAGGCACCTATGACTAGCACTTATGATTGTGTCATTTGTGGACTGGAGGAGGCTGGTGAGTAGTGCAGTGTGTCTCACTATAGAGTCACCTATGATTTGCATATACTATAACTGTGTCATATATGTACTTGCACAGCCTTGTGAGGGGTGCATAATGTGTTTCTCCCAATGGAGTCATGGCTGTGTCATATGTGTACTTCCACAGCCAGGTGAGTGGTACATAAGCGTGTCTCATAATGGAGTCACCTATGAATAACATGTACAATGAGCATGTCATAAGTGTGCTTGCACAGCCTGGTGAGTGGTGCATCAGTGTACCTCACTATGGTATCACATTTGACTAGCACTTACTATGACTGTCATGTGTGTACTTAGCCTGATGAGTGCTGAAATCAGTGTGTCTCACAATGGAGTCAACTATGACTGGCACATACTTTGACTGTGACATATGTACTTGCACAGCCTTAGTTGTGCATTAGTGTACCTCACAATGGAGTCATCAATGACTAGCATGTACTATGACTGTGTCATATGTACTTGCAGAGCCTGATGAGTAGACCATCACTGTAGCTCACAATGGAGTCACCTATGTCTAGCATATACTATATCTCTGTCATATGTGTACTTGCACAGTCTGGTGAGTGGTGTATCTTTGTGTCGCACAATGGAGACAGCTATGACCAGCACATAGTATGACTGTGTAATATGTATACTTGCATAGACTAGTGAGTGGTGCATCAGTGAGAGTCACGATAGAATCACCTATGTCTAGCATGTACTATGCCTCTCTCATATGTTGTACTTGTACAGCTTGATGAGGGGTCCATCAGTGTGTCTCACAATGGAGTGACCATGACTAGCACTTACTATAACTGTGTCATGTGTATATGCACAGCTTGGTCAGTGGAGCAATCAGTGTATCTCAGAATGGAGTCAACTATGACTTCACATACTATGAGTGCATCATATGTGTACTTGCACAGCCTGGTGAGCGGTGCATCAGTGTCTCTCACTACGGAATCACATATGACTAGCACGTACTGTGTGTCATATGTCTACTTGCATAACATGGTGAGTGGTGCATCAGTGTGTCCCACCTTCGAGGCAACTATGACTGGCATGGACTATGACTGTCATATGCACTTTCACAGACCGATGAGTGATACATCAATGAGCCTCACAATCGAGTCATCTATGACTAGCATGAATTATGACTGTGTCATATGTGTACTTGCACAGCCTGGTGATGGTTGCGATCAGTGCATCTCACAATGGAGTAACCTATGACTAGCACATACTATGACTGTGCCAAATATGCACGTGCACAGCCTGGTGACTGGTACAATCAGTGTGTCTCATGATGGAGTCACCTGTGACTAGTGCATACTATGATGGTGTCATATTTGTATTTGCACAGCCTAGGGAGTGGTGCTTAAGTGTGTTTCACAATGGAGACACCTATTACTAAATGTAGTATGACTTTGCTATATGTGTACTTGCACTGCCTGGTGTGTGGTGCATTGAGTGTGTCTCATTGTGGAGACACCTATAAGTTTCAGGTAGTATGACTGTGTCATATGTGTATATGCACAGCCAGGTAAATGTTGCAGTGTGTCTCACAATAGACCCACCTATGACTAGCATGTAGCATGACTGTCATATGTCTACTTGCACAGCCTGGTAAGGGGGTGCATCAGTGTCTTACAATGGAGTCACCAATGACTAGCAGGTATTGTGATGGTGTCATTTGTGTACTTGTACAGTCTGGTGAGTGGTACCTCAGTGCATCTCACAATAAAGTCACCTATGATGCATGTACAATGAGTGCATCATATGTGGACTTGCACAGACTGGTCAATGGTGCATGAGTGTGTCTCAAAATGGAGTCACCAATCACTAGCATGTACTATGACTGTGCCATATGTGTACTTGCACAGTCTGAGTGGTGCATTGCTATGTCTCACAATGGAGTTATCTAAGGCTGACACATAGTATGAGTGGGTCATACGTACTTGCACAGCCTGATGAATGGTGCATCAGTGTGTCTCACTATGGAATCACATAAGACTAGCACGTACTCTAACTAGGTCATATGTGTACTTGCATAACTTGGTGAGTGGTGCATCAGTGTGTCTCTCATTGGAGTTAAGTATGAATGGTATGTACTATGACTCTGTCATTTGTGCTTGCACAGATTGATGAGTGGTTCATCACTGAGTCTCACAGTGGAGTCACCTATCACTAGCACGTACTATGACTGTGTCACTTGTGTACTCGCACAGCATGTTGAGTAGTGCAATCTGTGTGTCTTACTACAGAGTCACCTATAATTAGCACGTACAGTGTGTCATGTGTGTACTTGCACAGGCTTATAATTGGTGCATTGGTGTGCCTTACAATGGAGTCACCTATGACTAGTGCATATTATGACTGTGTCAAATGTGTGCTTGCACAGCCTGGTGGGTAGTACATCAGTCTATCTCACAATGGAGTCACCTTTGACTAGCATGTGCTATGAGTGCATCATATATATGAGACACAGTCATAGTACATGGTACATAGCCTGGTGAGTGCTGCATCTGTGCTCACAATACAATCACCTATGACTAGCAAGTAGTATGGCTGTGTCATATGTGTAGTTGCACCACCTGGAGGGTGATGCATTAGTGTGTCTCACAATAGTCACCTATGACTTACATGTAGCATAACTGTGTTTTATATATATACTTGCACAGCCTGGTGAGTGGTTCATTAATATGACTGTCTCACTATGGAGTCACCTATGAGTTTTATGTATTATGACTGTACCATTTGTTTACATGCACAGCCCTGTGAGTGGTGTAATCAGTGTCTCTCACAATGGAGTCACCTATGACTAGCATGTACCATGACTGTGTCATATGTGTACTTGCACAGCCTGGTGAGCAGTGCAATCAGTGTATCTCACTACGTAGTTACCAATGAGTAGCTCATACTTTTACTGCATCATATGTGTACTTGCACAGTCAGACGAGTGGTGCATGAGTGTGTCTCACAATGGATTCACTAATCACTTACACGTACTGTGACTGTCATATGTGTACTTGCACAGCCTTGTGATGGTGCAATTAGAGTGTCACAATGGAGTCACTTACGAGTGACACATATGATGAGTGCATCATGTGTACTTGCACAGCCTGGTGAGTGGTGCATCGGTGTGTCTCACAATGGAGTCACCTATGAATAGCACGTATTATTACTGTGTCATATGCACTTGTACAGCCTGATAAATGGTACATCAGTGAGCCCCACAATGGAGTCACCTACTACTAGCATGAGCTGTGACTGTGTCATATATGTACTTGCACGGCCTGGTGAGTGGTGCAATCAGTATGTCTCATGATGGAGTCACCTATGACTAGTGCATACTATGACCATGTCATATTTGTATTTGCACAGCCTAAGGAGTTGTGCATAAGTCTCTCTCACAATGGAAACATCTATGACTAGCATGGTCATATGTCTGCTTGCACAGCCTGGTGAGTGGTGCAATCAGTGTTTCACAATGGAGTAACCTATGATTAGCATGTACCATGACCGTGTCATATTTGTACTTGCACAGCCTGGTGAGTGGTGATTTATGTGAGTGTGTTTCAGTATGGAGACACATATGAGTTTCACATAGTATGATTGTCGTGTACATGCACAACCCGGTGAGTGTTGCAATCAGTGTGTCTCACAATGGAGCCACCTATGCCTAGCATACCATGACTGTGTCATATGTCTACTTGCATAAACTGATGAGTGGGACATTATTGTATCTCACAATAAAGTAATTTACAATTAGGATGTACAATGAGTGCATCATATACGTCCTTGCACAGCCTGGTCAGCGGGACATGAGTGTCTCACAATGGAGTCAACAATCACTAGCATATGCTATGACTGTGTCATATGTACTTGCACAGCCTGATGAGTGGTGCATCAGTGTGTATCACTGTGGAATCACATTTGACTAGCACTTACTATGACTGCGTCATATGTGTACTTGCACAGCCTGGTGAGTGCTGCAGTCAGTGTGTCTCACAGTGGAGTCATCTATGACTGACACATACGGTGACGATGTAATAGATGCACTTGCATAGACTGGTGAGTGTTGCATCAGTGTGTCTCACTATGGAATCACATATGACTAGCACGTGCTCTGACTAGTCATGTCTACTTGCATAACATGGTGAGTGGTGCATCAGTGTGTCTCTCATTGGAGTCAAATATGACTGGTATGTACAATGACTGTCATATTTGCTTACACAGATTGATGAGTGGTGCATCAAGCGGACAGTGGAGTCACCTACTGTGACTGTGTCACTTGTCTACTTGCATAGCCTGGTAAGTAGTGCAATCAGTGTCTCACTATGGTGTGACCTATAATTAGTACATACTATGACTGTGTCATATGTGTACTTGCACAGCCTGGTGACTGGTGCATTTGTGTGCCTCACAATGGAGTCACCCATGACTAGCACATACTATGACTGTGTCATGTTTACTTCCATAACCTGGTAAGTGGAGCAGTGTGTCTCACAATGGAGTCACCTATGACTAGCGCATATTATGACTGTCGGATGTATACAGAAATACTTACTTCTGTAAATGTTTAATAAGTAATTCTGAATGTAGAATGGCTGTTCACTGTCACTACAGCTACTCTGTATTGAAATGTATTTTTTCATATATGCCTGACTGTACTGTCAGCATGATGAATATACTCTGCCTGATATGCATGTTTGTTATCTGTGGAACTTAATATGCATGTTTGTTATTGTCTATGGAGCTATTCTTCCTGGGCCTCCACTGAAAACAGGCATTTCTTGGCCCAGTGGACTTCCCCAGTTATCAAACTGAAATAAATAAATACTTGCACAGCCTGGTGAGTGGTACATCAATGTGTCTCATTATGGAGTCACCTATGACTAGAACGCACGTTGACTGTGTCACATATATACTTGCACAGCCTGGTCAGTGGTACAATCAGTGTCTCACTATGGAGTCACCTATGAATAGCACATATTTTGTCTGTGTCATATGTGTACTTGCACAGCCTGGTGAGTAGTGCATGAGTATGTCTCACAATGGGTTCACCAATCACTATCATGTGATATGACTGTGTCATATGTGTACTTGCAGAACCTTATGAGAGGTGCATTGATGAGTCTCACAATGGAGTTATCCTTGACTGACACATACTATGGCTGTGTCATATGTATGATGAGTGGTGAATCAATGTGTCTCACTATGGAATCACATCTGACTAGCATTTACTATGATTATGTCATATGTGTACTTGCACAGCCTGGTGAGTGGTGCAATCTGTGTGTCTCACAATTGAGTCACCTATTACTAGCATGTAGTATGATTGTTTCATATGTTTACTTGCACATCCTCATGAGTTGTGCAACCAGTGTATCTCAGAATGTAGTTAACTATGAGTAACACATTTGATGAGTGCATTATATGCATGGTTGCAAAGCCAGGTGAATGATGCAATCAGTACGTTTCACTAGGGAGTCACCTATGACTAACACGTACTATGACTGTTTCATATCTGTAATTGCACAGCCTGATGAGAGGTGCGATCAGTGTGTCTCACAATGGAGTCACCTATGATTACCATATACTATAACTGTGTCATATGTGTCATACCTCAAAACATTATAATGCTAGAAATCTGGACATAACCTGACAAAATAGGGTGACAAAGCCCAAAAAATAGGGACAGATTTTAAATGTCGGGCTTATAAACTTAGAAAGTTGCTAGAACATCAGGATTTGTGTTAGCATGCATTTTCTGAAGGATTTGATATCTGAAACTCAAATGTATGCTATGATTTACTGACTTCAAACCTCAGATCATCCCAGTGATTTGCAAGAAAATCACAGATTTTGAGGAACAGACCAAAAATATGAGGCCATAATCTGGACATTCTGCAAAAATCTGGACATTTGAGAGGTATGATATGTGTACTTGCCCAACCTGGTGAGTGGTGCATGAGTTTGTATCACAATGGAGTCACCTATGACTAACACATACTATGACTGCTCATATGTCCACTTTCACAACCTGGTGAGAGGTGCAATAAGTTTATCTCATAATGGAGTCACTTATGGCTAGCGCATACTATGGCTGGGTCATGTGTGTATTTACACAGCTTGGAGAGTCTTGCAATCAGTGTGTCTCTCAATGTAGCCACCTGCGACTAGCACATACTATGGCTGTGTTATATGTGTACTTGCAAAGCCTGGTGAGTGGTACATCAGTGTATCTCACAATAGTCACCTATAATTAGCATGTACAATGAGTGCATCATATGGGGACTTGCTCTGACTGGTCGGTGGTGCATGAGTGTGTCTCACAATGGAGTAACCAGTCACTAGCATATACTATGACTGTGTCAGATGTGTAGTTGCACAGCCTGGTGAGTGGTGCATGAGTGTCTCTCACTATGGATCACATAAGACTAGCAAGTACTCTGACTGACTAGGTCATATGTGTACTTGCATAACATGGTGAGTGGTGCACCAGTGTGTCTCAGTGGAGTCAAGAATGGCTGGTATGTACTATGACTCAGTCATTTGTGCATGCACAGCCTGGTGAGTAGTTCTATCAGTGTGTCTCACTACGGCATCACCTATAATTAGCACGTACTATGTCTGTGTCATATATGTACTTGCACAGCCTGGTGATTTGTGCATTGGTGTGCCTCTCAATGGAGTAACCCATGACTACCATGTACTATGACTGTGTCATATGTATACTTCCAAAGCCTGGTGAGTGGAGCAATCAGTGTGTCTCACAATGGAGTCACCTATGACTAGCACGTATTATGACTGTCAGATGTGTACTTGCACAGCCTGGTCGGTGGTACATCAGAGTGTCTGACAATGGACTCACCTTTGACTCGCATGTGCGATGTGTGCATCATATATATAAGATACATTCATAGTTTATGGTTGCACAGCCTGGTGAGTGGTGCATCTGTGTGTCTCACAATGGAGTCACCTATGACTAGCACATATGACTATGTCATATGCACTTCACAGCCTGACGAATTGTACATACATCAGTGAGTCTCACAATGGAGTCATCTACGACTAGCAGGAACTATGTGTCATATATGTACTTCCACAGCCTAGTGAGTACTGCAATCAGTGTGTCTCACTATGGTGTCACCTATAACTAGTGCATACTATGATGGTGACATATTTGTATTTGCACTGCCTGGGGAATGGTGCATAAGTCAGTCTCACAGTGGAGACCCCTATGACTAAATGTAGTATAACTGTGCTATATGTGTACTTGCATAACCTAGTGAATGTTGCAATCATTGTGTCTCATAATAGAGCTACCTATGATTAGATTATACCATGACTGTATTATATGTCTACTTGCATAGCCTGGTAAGTGGTGCAATCAGTGTGTTTCACAATGGAGTCAACTGTGACTAGCATGTACAACGACTGTGTCATGTCTGTACTTGGACAGGCTGGTGAGTGCTGCATTAATGCGAGTGTGTCTTGGTATGGAGACGCGTATGAGTTTCACATAGTATGACTGTGTCATAGGTGTACATGCATGGCCTGGTAAGTGTTGAAATCAGTGTATCTCACAATGGAGCCACCTTTGACTAGCATGTACCATGACTATGTCATATGTCTACTTGCACAGCCTGGTGAGTGTTGCAGTCAGTGTGTTGCAATGGAGTCACCTATGACTAGTGTGTACTATGACAGTGTCATATGTGTGCTTGAATAAACTGATGAGTGGCACATCAGTGTATCTCACAATGAAGTCACCTACAATTAGCATGTTCAGTGAATGCATCATATGTGTACTTGCACAGCCTGGTCATTGATGCATGAGTGTGTCTCATAATGGAGTCCCCAATCACTAGCATGTACTATGACTGTGTCAAATGTGTACTTCCACAGCCTGAGTGCTGCATTGATGTGTGTCACAATTGAGTTATTTATGGCTGGCATGTAGTATGAGCATCATATGTACTTGCACAGCCTGATGAGTGGTGCATCAGTGTATCTCACTATGGAATCACATCTGCCTGGCACTTACTATGACTGCATCAGATGTGTACTTGCACAGCCTGGTGAGTGCTGCAATCAGTGTGTCTCACAATGGAGTCACCTATGACTGACACATAGTTTGATGTAATATGTGTACTTGCATAGCCTTGTGAGTGGAGCATCAATGTGTCTCAGAATGTAGTCACCTATGACTATTATGTACTAATACTGTGTTATATGTGTACTTGTACAACCTGGTGAGTGGTGCATCAGTGTATCTCACTATGGAATCACATATGATTATCATGTACTTTGACTAGGTCATGTCTACTTGGTGCATTGACGTATCTCACAATGGAGTTATCCTTGACTGATGTGTACTATGGCTGTGTCATATGCATGATGAGTAGTGCATCAGTGTGTCTCACTATGGAATCACATCTGACTAGCATTTACTATGACTGTGTCATATGTTTACTTGCACAGCCTGGTGAATGGTTCAATCTGTGTGTCTCACAATGGAGTCACCTATGACTAGCATGCCATATGACTGTTTCATATGTTTACTTGCACATCCTCATGAGTGGTGCAATCAGTGTGTCTCAGAATGGAGTCACCTATGAGTAACAAGTTTGATGAGTGCATTATATGCATGGTTGCACAGCCAGGTGAGTGATGCAATCAGTATGTCTCACTAGGGAGTCACCTATGGCTAACACATACTATGATTGTTTCATATCTGTAATTGCACAGCCTGGTGAGTGGTGCAATCAGTGTGTCTCACAATGGAGTCACCTATGATTTGCACATACTATGACTGTGTCATATGTTTCATACCTCAAAACCTTTTAGTGCTAGAAATCTGGACATAGCCTGACAAACTACAGTAACAAAGCCTATAAAATAAGGACATATTTTAAATGTTGCACTTATAAATTTAGAAAGTTGATAGAATATCAGAGTTTGTGTTGGCATGCATTTTCTGATGGATTTGATGTCTGAAGCTCAAATGTATGCGATGATTTACTGACTTCAATCCTTAGTCATCTCAGTGATTTGCCAGAAAATCACATATTTCATGACGAACAGACCAAAAATATGAGGCAATAATCTGGACAGGGCAGTTGAGAAGTATATGTGTACTTGCACAACCTGGTGAGTGGTGCATCAGTTTCTCACAATGGAGTTATCTATGACTAACACATGCTATGACTGCTCATATATCCACTTGCACAACCTGGTGAAAGGTGCAATCAGTGTATCGCACAATGGAGTCCCCTATGACTAGCGCATACTATGACTGTGTCATATGTGTAGCTGTACAGCCTGGTGAGTGGTGCATTGGTGTGTCTCACAATGGAGATAACTATGACTAGCACGTACTATGGCTGTGTCATATGTGTACTTGCACAGCCTGATAAGTGGTGCAAAGACTGTGTCTCTAAAGGGAGGCACGTATAACTAGCATGTATAAAAAGGGTGTCATATGTACTTACACAGCCTGGTGAGTGGTACATCAGTGTCTCTCTCAATGGAGTCACCTATGAATAGCAAGAACAATGACTGTGTCATATGTTTACTCGTGCAGCCCGGTGAGTGGACCAATCAGTGTGTCTCACAATGCAGTCACCTATGACTAGCATGTACTATGACTGTGTCATATTTGTACTTGCATAGCCTGGTGAGTGGTACATCTGTGTCTCTCGCTAGGAAGTCACCTATGAGTTTCATTTCATATGGCTGTGTCAAATGTGTACATGTACAGTCTGGTGAGAGTTGCAATCAGTGTGCCTCACAATGGGGTCAGCAATGACTGGGAGATACTTTGACTATGCAATATATGTAATTGCATAGAGCCTGGAGAGTGGTGCATCATTGTTTCTCTCACTGAAGTCAACTCTGATTGGTATGTACTATGACTCTGTGATATGTACTTGCACAGTCTGATGAGTGGTGCATGAGTAAGTGTCACAGTGGAGTCACCTATTTGCGTACTCACACAGCCTGATGAGTGGTGCAATCTGTGTGCCTCACTATGGAGTATATGAAGAGAGACATGACCGAGCACTCAGAGTATGTGCTCCAGGCAGGTATGACCCCTAACCCTAAGCAGCATTCTACCTTCACCAGGAATGATACCACAATACCAACAAAAAATGTTTGACTTCAACAATTGGCTTAGTTTCTGGTGTCTTTCTAAGAGGATCCAGTACCTGTCTGCCTGGGATGACATGGTTGGCAGGCCACAACACTTTGCCAGAGATGGCCTCCACCTGTCACTTCTAGGGTTCCGTATGCTGGCCAAACCTCGTGCCTCCCCATTGTGCTTTTTTTGGCCATGTCCCAAATGCAAATCATCCAACATAAAAGATCTGTCAAAAAGCAAAGTGAAGGTCATGCTGCTCAATGCTCGGAGCCTTAATCTGAAAATGCACTCACTGGAGGCTCTCATCACTCTGGACGATGCCGCTGTCTGTGTTGTGACAGAAACTTGGTTCAGGGCTGCAGAGAGCACTCCTCCCTTACCAAGCTATACCTCATTTCACACTTTCTGACCCCAAAATGAGGTCAGAAAGACTAAGAGTGGTGGAGTCTCTATCTTCATTAAGGACAGGCACACCTCCAGACTGGTTTGCCAACATGATGTACTGGAATTATACAACTGACAGTTGGCAAGACACCCATCCAAGTTATAGCCAACTATAGACCCCCCTCCATGTCTCAGGACACCCAAACCTCCTACCTGGACCTATTTGACTCCATCAAGGTACCCCCTAACACCCTGATCCTTGGTGACTTTAATACTCCACCATAGACTGGATGAACTATTCCTGCATTAATGCACTCATCCAAGGTTTTCTTGACTTCATCAGTTCTAACACACTAGATCAGCTGGTCTTATCCCCCACAAGGGGAGATATTATACTGGATTTGGTTCTCACAAACATGGGTGACTGCTGCACCACTCCCATAGTATGTTCTTCCCTTGTGAGATCAGATCATTGGTCTGTCTCATTCAAAGTTTCTATCTCACTCAACCCTTCCCCAGCCATAACCAGGCTAAAAAACTTCTCAAAAGCTGATTTCAACCTCCTAAGGGAGGGTATCAGCAGCTTCACACCATCACCCCCCCTCAGATAATGCAGACAACTATGCTGAACAGTACACCAGTGCAGTATACGAGCACCTGTATCACTGCATGGACTCAGCTATACCCAACAGAACTAAAATCTGCTCCTCATGGAAACACAAATCTGTTTGGTGGACATCCCCTAAAAACAGGCTTTACAACAAAAGGAAGAAACTGTTGTCCAAGGGTAAAAGGAACAAATTCCAAATCAGAAAAACTCCCTTGTCTGCCTCAACAAACAAATTAGATCCCTAGAGAAAACTTCCAAAGCCAGTTATGAGTTGAAACTAGACTCCAAAACAAAGGGAAACCACAAGTCCTTCTTCAGTTACATTAGGAACCTTGATGGCAAAGCCCAAGTTTGCTCTGAACTAGTACTTAATGATACCACTTACACTGATCCTGCTGACTTAGTCAACCTGCTGGCTGATAGGTTCAGCACAAACTTCACTCCCTTATTGCCCCCCCAAAGGCCCAGTCAACATCTCTAATACTTGTCCCACACCTCACATCTCTGCAGATCATATGTTAAAGGCCCTACCCAAGGCAAAGAACACAACTTCCATGGGAACCTGATAGTATTCCAGGCTGTATTCTGCACCATCTCTAGCAAGACCTAGCTTTGCCATTGAGCACCCTATTCAATCACAGCCTAACTACAGGCTTCATTCCAGCAGAGCAGAGAACTGCCATCATCATTCCTTTGCACAAAGGTGGTGCTACTACTGACCTGGGAAACTATCGCCCCATCAGCTTGACAAGTCTGATCTGTAAAGTCATGGAGCATATTATGGATCTTATAAACAAGGACATAGGCAATCTCCAAGCACTCAACCCCACCCAATTCAAATTTGTCGGGGGAAGATCTTGCCTATTAAACCTAGTTGACTTCTTTGAGACTGTCACAAGGTCCTGGATGAGGGAAAGTCAGTACATATAGCTTACCTTGACCTGGTCAAGGCCTTTGACACAATCCCCCACTCAGGCATCATCTTAAAGCTAACACAACTTGGTGTTATTTCCTATCTAGTCAGGTGGGTGGCCAACTGGCTCACAGGTAGGACCCACAAGGTCAAAATAGGTGCTGCCACCTCCAACAGCAGACCTGTCACTAATGGTGTTCCCCAGGGATCTGTTTAGCATATACTTCGCAGAGGTCCAGGCAAAGTCAAAGGGCCTGTGGCTGACCACATTTGGAGATGACTTTAAGTTGGGTGCTATCACTGACTCCCCAATTGCTGTTAACATAGTGCAAGAGGGTCTTGCAGCTACAAATAACTGGTGCCAAAGTCATGGCCTTAAGTTAAATGCAAAAAAATGTATTATTGTACCAAAAACATGGCCCCTACTGATTACCACACCAATGGCAACTCCCTAAGCACACAGACTGTAGTGAGAGACCTGGGTACTTAGTTTGACAACAATCTCACATTTGATCATCATGTGGAGGCTGTGATCAGAAAAGTCTTTTACTTGGTTCATTAGGTTCACTTTATAATCTCAAAATCCTGAAATATCGAATTTCAGAATCTCAAGAACATAAAGCTGAAAGCTCATAATAGTGAAACCCCAGAAGCGAGAAATTCAAAACTGCAACTTCTATACTAATCATACACCACACACATACACATGCATACACCTTCCTCCCCACACACAAACACATGAACCTACCCTACATACCCCCACACCCCCTACTTAAATATACTAACTCCAAGGTCGCACTACACAAACAAACACACGAAAACACAACTACACAAGCTACATTCCCCTCACACACACATCACAGTAACAAAACACACTGACACACACTAAAGCCCCTACCCAAAACCCTTAGAACATAAACACTTATCTGAATCTCCAGCTATCCATTAACACAGCGTAACACCAGAACCACTAATTCAATATCTCCAAACTTCGAGATTCTGAATTTCGTGCTTCTGAGGGTTTTGCTATCATGGGCTTTTGGCTTTATAATCTCAAGATTCTGGAATTCGATATTATAGGATTTAAAGATTATAAAGTGAACCCAGTTCATGTTATAAGTAAAGAGATTGCATCCAGAAAAAAGGAGGTTATTACCTCTCTGTACTCCTCCCTTATGAGACCTATTACTGAGTATAATGCCCCATTTGGTATGTACCAATAGAAACACCTGCACCAACTGGAAATGCCACAGAAATACCTCACAAAGATAATTCATGGCCTCCAACACCTATCCTATGTGGACAGGCTTAAATCATGATCACTCTACTTGTTCTCATACAGATTGCTCAGAGGTGATCTGTGTCTTGCCTACAAGGCAATATTGGATCCTGCCCTACTAGAGATGCCCCATATCCACAAGTCTAACTCCTCGTACATTACCCGCTCAATAGGTCTAAATCTAATATGCAACATCAACAAAACCTGCTGGAGAGACAGGTTTATCTCCCAGAGGCTGACCTATCTCTGGAATAGACTTCCCATACATGTCAGAGTACCTCACTTGCCCTCTTCAAACACGGTCTTAATGAGTGGATGAGAAACCATAAATTTGTCTCAGGGGTTACACCTTTGTCCCTCATTGATAGGAGCTTCAGGTGCTGACTAAGGTTTATTTTTTGGGGATAAACTCTTGGCTAGGCCTGTAAGGGCCCCAGGTCCATTAGCCTACTAACCTCCTATGATTCTATGATGATCCTATAATTAAGACATACATATGTGTACTTACACAGCCTGGTGACTGGTTCATCGGTGTGTCTCACAATAGAGTCACCTATGACTAGCACATAGTATGACTGTCTCATATGTGTACTTGCACAGCCTGGTGAGTGGAGCAATCAATGTGTCTTGGTACAGGGTCCCCTATGATTAGCACGTACTATGACTGTGTCATATGTGTAGTTGCACAGCCTGGTGAGTGGTGCAATGATGTGTCTTACAATGGAGTCAGCTATGACTAGCACATACTATGACTGTGTCAGATGTGCACTTTCACAGCCTGGTCAGTGGTGCAATCAGTGTGTCTCACAATGGAGTCACCTATGACTAGCATGTACTATGACCATTTCATATTTGTACTTGCACAGCCTGGTGAATGGTACATTTCTGTGTGTGTGTTTCGCTATGGAGTCACCTATGAGTTTTACATCGTATGAGTGTGTCATATGTATACCTGCAAAGTCTGGTGAGAGTTGCAATCAGTGTCACTCACAATGGAGTCAACAATGACTGGGAGATACTTTGACTGTGTAATATGTGCACTTGGTTAGCCTGGAGAGTGGTGCATCAGTGTTTCTCTCATTGGAGTCAACTATGACTGGTATGTACTATGACTGTGTCATATGCACTTGCACAGACTGATGAGTGGTGCATGACTAAGTGTCATAGTGGTGCCACCAATCTGTGTACTTGCAAAGTCTGGTGAGTGGTGCAATCTGTGTTTTTCACTATGGAGTCACCTATAATTAGGACATACTATCACTGTGTCTTATGTGTACTTGCACAGCCTGGTGACTGGTTCATCGGTGTGTCTCACAATGGAGTCCCTATGACTAGCACATAGTATGACTGTGTCATATGTGTATATGCATAGCCCAGTGACTGTTGCAATCAGTGTGTCTCACACTAGAGACACCTATGATTAGCATGTACCATTGCTGTGTCATATGTCTTCTTGCACAGTCTGGTGAGTAGTGCATCAGTGTGTCTCACAATGGAGTTACCTATGATTAGCAGGTACTATGATGGTGTCATATGTGTACTTGCACAGTTGGATGAGTGGTGCATTGGTGTATCTCACAATGGAGATTATCTATGGCTGGCATATAGTATGACTGTGTCATATGTACTTGCACAACCTGAGTGGTGCATCAGTGTGTCTCACAATGGAGTCATCTATGATTAGCACATACTATGACTTTGTCATATCTGTACTTGCACATTCTGGTGAGAAGAGCATCAGTGTGTCTCAATATGGTATCACCTACCACTAGCATGTACTATGACCATGTCATATGTGTATTTCCACAACCTAGTCAGTGCTGCATCGGTGTGTCCCACAATGGAGTCATGTACAGTTAGCATGTACCATGACTGCGTCATATGTTTACTTGCACAGTGTGTTGAGTGGTTTGTCTCACTATGGAGTCACCTATGAGTAACACGTAGTATGAGTGTGTCATATGTTTACTTGCTCATCCACAGAGTGGTGCAATCAGGCTGTCTCACTATGGAGTCATCCATGATTAGCACATACTATGACTGTCATATGTGTACTTGCACAGCCTGGTTAGTGGTCTATTCAGTTTTTCTCACTATGAAGTCTGCTATGAGTAGCACATACTGTGATTATGCATATGTACTTGCACTGCCTGTTGAGTGGTGCAATCAGTGTGTCTCACTGTGGAGTCACCTATGACTAGCATGTACCATGCCTGTGTCATATGTATACTTCCAGAGCCTGGTGGATGGTGCAATCAGTGTGGCTCACTACAGGCACACCTATCACTAGCACATACAAAGGCTGTCATATGTGTATTTGCACAGCCTGAGTAGTGCATCAATGTGCATCACAATGGAGTTTCCTGTGACTGACATGTACTATGACCGTGTCATAGGTACTTGCAAACACTGATGAGTGGTGCATCAGTGTGTTTCACTATGGAATCACATGTGACTAGCATGTACTGTGACTGTGTCATGTCTACTTGCACAGCCTGTTGAGTGATGCATCAGTGTGTCTCACAATGAAGTCACCCATGACTAGCCTGTACTGCAACTGTGTTATATGTGTGCTTGCACAGCCTGGTGAGTTGTACAATCAGTGAGCCCCTCAATGGAATCAGCTATGAGTAGCATGTACAATGGATGCATCATATGTGCACTTGCACAGCCTGGTGAGTGATGCATCAGTGTGTCTCACTATGGGGTTATCTATAGGTAACACTTACTATGTGTGTGTCATGTATGTACTTGCACAGCCTGGTGAGCACAGCCTGATGAGTGGTGCAATCAGGGCATCTGACTGTGGAGTCAGCTATGCCTAGCATGTACTATGATTGTGTCATGTATTTGCACTGCCTGAAGAGTGGTGCATTAGTGTGTGTCACAATGGAGTCATCTATGACTAGCATGTCCCATGACTTTCTCATATGTGTACTTGCACAGCCTGGTGAGTGGTCCATGAGTGTGCCACACAATGAAGTCACCAATCCCTAGCACATACTGTGACAGTGTCATATGTGTAGTTGCACAGCCTGAGTGGTGCTCAGTGTGTCTCACTATGGAATCACATCTGACTAGCACTTACTATGACTGTGTCATATGTTTACTTGAATAGCCTAGTGAGTGCTGCTATCAATGTGTCTCACAATGGAATCGCCTATGACTGGCATGTACTTTGACTGTGTCATATGTATTTGCACAGCCTAATGAGTGGTGCATTAGTGTGTCTTTCAATGGAGTCACCCGTGACTAGCGTGTACTGTGACTGTTTCATATGTCTAAAGAAGACAGTCCACTGTCAACCTACACTAAATTTAGTAACCAGGAACTGAAAAAAGGCACTTGTGAAAAAAACAGACAAGCCAGAACCAGGCAATATTGCCACTTATTCATAAACTTAAAAAAACATAAATGTTTAACTGATTCAGTGTGTTTTCATCCCAGCAAGACATCATCAGGTAAGTGCTTAAACCTACTAACACTGATTAAATATTTTTACCCATAATAGTTGATCAATGGGAGGGTGGTCTAATAGTTAAGGTGTTTGCCTTACAAACACAAGGTGCAGACTTTGAGTCTCACAATGGATAATTGGCTAGGCTTACAATGGCTAGCAAGGGCAGTTAGCCTAGTACTAACCTATGACCCTATAAATTCTTTTAATTACCATTAATTACTAAATTAAAACAAACTGAAATCACACAACATATTGCTTAAAAGTTCGTATTATTGAATAAAAAAAAATATAAAGAACTGTTGAGTATATTAAATGTAAAACATTATTAAAAACTTTATAAAACATTTAAAATGTTAAATGCACTTAAAAATGTAAGGAGACAGATTAGCCTAATATTGAAGGTATTCACCCCACAAAAAAAGCAAGTGATGGGCTCAATTGCCATCTAAGGCAATCAGCCAGTCTTAAAATGGCTCATAAATTCAGCCAGCCCAGCAGCAATCCCTAAACCAAATGCTCCAGCTAGTGGCCAATTTCATAATGAAAGTTTTTACATTAATTAACACTGCTAAAACTGTCTAGGTATACAAAAATATTAGCTTTACATGAGAAGGCTCATAACATCCTGGCTGCCCTCAACTTTAAAACTGGGGCTATAAAAACATTCTCATCAAGCCAGGTGCTCTATTAGCTTCCAAAATTAGTTGCCAATTTACTTCTCTGTATTCAGTCTGTTTCCCATGGCCCACCTCTAGGGTCTATGACCACTTCTTCTAGTACAAAAACATGTAAACTTAGATACTCTACAACTAAGCGTATGTTTGTACAAGGTATTTCTCTGATCCTTGGACCTAATAGTATAAGTGTGTTCATGTATTTTGCTTTTTTAGTCTGTGCTCAGTCTTCCCTATATAAAATGCCAAACATTCACTACATAGGGCAATATATATTACTCCAGCACTAATACAATTACTATATCCCTTGCTCCTACTTTGAGTATCCCTACATTTAATGCAAATAAACTCCTTATTTTAATATAGGGACATTGGGCGCAGGCTCCAAACTTATAGGTGCCCACCATTTTTTTGTGTTCCATACCTATTGTAGTCTTTGTTTGTTAAAGAATGTCTTTGATACTGCACCCTTTTCTAAATACAGATGTAAGGGTCTATATTACATAAATGAGCATTTAAATGCTCAAATTACTAAAGATCAACCATTACTAATCGAACGTTTAAATGTTCGAAAATTTAAAAAAAATAATAAAATAAAAAAATAAAAACTAAAGGGTGTAGGTAGGGGGGGCTAGCCCTCCTGCACCCCCCACACCCCCTGCTTCTTAAATATACCAACTCCAAGATAATGCTACAGTGTAGGAAATGGAAATGTTTCCATTTCTGCACTGTAGTGCACTCAAGTGCGGTCATGGAGTTGGTATATTTAAGTAGGGGGGGTGCAGGGGGGGCTTGACCCCCTAATTAAACCCTTCACATTTTGTTTTGTTTTTTTAAATTTTTTAACATATTCGAACATTTAAGCGTTCAATTACTAAAGGTCGATCTTTAGTAACTCAAACATTTAAATGTTTGTTTATGTAATATACACCCAAATTTAAGAGGGAAATATTTCCAAGTGTGAAAGTTACCTATTCTATTCCATTTTGTTTATAATATCTTTTATAATCCCAGAATCTCCATTGAAATCAGTAACAAATGCTCCTTTAAATTCATTCTTATTAATGTTGCTACATTCCTTACCTTCACTATTGTTCCCATTACTCAAATTCACCAGTTTTCCTAAAAGTGGAGCAAACCTCTCATTCCTACCATATTTTAATTATTTAATAACCTGTTGTAACATATCCAGTGGGTACTTTCTATTTAGAAACATCAATTTCAGTTTTTTTCATTCTTTAATAAAATCTTGCTCATCTGTGTCATATATGTACTTGCACAGCCTAATGAGTGGTGCATTGTTGTGTGTCACTACAGAGTCACCTATGACTAGCCCATAGTATGTGCCATATTTGTACTTGTACAGCCTGGTAAGTGGTGCATCAGCGTGTCTCACAATGGAGTCACCTATGATTGACAATTACTATGTGTCATAAGTGTACTTCTACAGCATTATGAGTTGTCTATGGAATCACCTACGACTAGCACGTACTATGACTGTGTCAAATGTGTAGTTGCAAAGCCTGGTGATTGGTGCATCAGTTTGTCTCACTCTGGAGTTACCTAAGAGTAGCATGTACTATGAGTGTGTTATATGTTTTCCTGCCCAGTCTAGTGAGTGGTGCATTGCTGTGTCCCACAATGGAATCACCTATGACTTGCAAGTACTATGAATGTGTCATATGCGTACTTGCATGGCCTGATGAGCAGTGCATCAGTACATCTCCCTATGGAATCACACATGATTGGCACGTACTATGACAGTGTCATATGTGTACTTGCACAACCTGGTGAGTGCTGCATCAGTGTGTCTCATAATGGAGTCACCTATAACTGGCGCATACTTTGACTGTGTCATATGTACTTGCGCAGCCTAATGAGTGATGCATTAGTGTGTCCAGAATGGTGTCATCTATGACTAATATGTACTATTCTGTCATGTGTGTTCTTGCGCAGCATGGTGAGTGGTGCATCTTTGTATCTTACAATGGAGTCAGCTATGTCTACAAGTGCTATAACTGTGTCATGTGTACTTTCATAGCTTGGTGAGTGGTGCAATCAGTGTGCCTCGCAATGGAGTCACCTATGACTAGCATGTATTATGACTGTGTCAGATGTGTACTGAGGACAGCCCACTGTCAACCTAAGCCAAGTTTATTAACCAGGAACTGAAAAAAGGCAATTATAAAGAACCAGGCAAACCAGAACCAGGTGGGATTATCACTTATTTATAAACTTAAAAACCCATAAATGTTTAACTGATTCACTGTGTTTCTGAGTTTATTAGTTGTATTTATAAGAAGTCCACCTTTTCTAATGGCTACTTGTCTTATTATAGTAGTCACCCTTGTTTCATGAAGAAGAACATTCAGAGAAGCCAATTTATTCAGGCATCTCATATGACAAGTAAAGATGAGGATTTTGTATGGGAAATTACCTTTATTTCCTCTTTATTTATAGCAAGGGGCTATCCAATACAAGTTAAAGAAAATGGTAAGATGGATGTTATTGCAAAGAGAGCTGGGGCTTTTGTATTGATTCTCCAGATTGGTTTTAAATCTCAAAGAGATTTAAACACTGAAAGTAAAAGCAACAATTTCTCTGTACCTTTTTTAAAGTTTGGACATGTTCACTGATGGTGTTAGTATTAGGAAAATTATAGAAAGAAATTGGAGGATAGTTTCGGGTAATTTAGATTTCACCAAGGTCTTGGGGGACAAGCCAAAGTGTTTGAATAAAAAAGGAAGAAATTTTACGTCTATGTTAGAGAATTTCAGTGATAATCAAATTATGGCACCACGAACTGACAAACCATTAGGAACTTACAAATGCCATGGTTGTAATGTCTGCTGATACATTAATGAAGAGTGCCATATTAGTTTGGAGAATTTATCATATACCATCAGGCCAGCAGGTAGATTTAGTTGCAACACAAAGGGGGTCATTTATATTGCTTTGTGTTCTGCATGCCCCAGTTTTCATGTGGGCATGACAACTAGGAATCTTGCCACAACAATAAGAGAACATGTGTATGCTATAAAAAATAAAGATAGAAACAATGCTCTGTTTAGACACTTGATGCGTTGTGCCAATTTAAAAAAAAATAATTTGGGGGAGTTGGAACATGTATTAGACAGTATGAGAGGAGGTGATTACAAAAATGAAGTTGAAATGAAGGAGGTTGAATTCTAGTTAAAGTTGCAAGCAGATGTACGTTGTGGCCTGAATGAGACCATTAACATAAAATGTCTTTTGAAAGGTCATAAACTCAAGGCCCTTTAAGGAAAGTGTAATGTGTACTAATTTGGCAATTGTGTTTTAATTGATTCCTTAATTGTATTTTAAGTGATTTTTATTGGTTTATAATTTTTATTTAAACTGAGTATGGTGAATTGTTTTTTGTATTTCTGAAGAAGTTTTTATGAAAGCATCAATTAAAAGTTTATTACGCTAAGTACAGTAGTATTTGGTTTCTCAGCAGCATCCCTGGCAGTTTTGTATTTTGTAGTCTTTGGGTTCTGTCAAGGCTTCAGGCGGTTCCAGATTTTTGGTTAGGTGAAATCAGAGAAACATTACCTAAAACCACTAAGTGCTTATTAGTGAATATACAAAACTACAAATAACTGAGTATATTAAATGTAAAAACATTATTAAAAACCTTGTAAAACATTTAAAATGTTAAATTCACTTAAAAATGTAAGGAAAGAGATTAGTCTAATGGTGAAAGTGTTCACCCCACAAAAAATAGTGCAGAGCTTGAATCCCACTTAAGGCAATCAGCCAGTCTTAAAATGGCTAATAAAGTCAGCCAGCCCAGCAGCAATCCCTAAACCATATGTGCCATCTAGTGTCCAAATGTAACGATAGGTTAGTTTTACCCTACTGATGATGTGTTGTTGCGACTGTAATCCTGCTCAATATGAGAGGACCACAGGTTCAGACATTTGGTGTATGTGCTTGGCTGGGGAGCCAATGGTGCGAAGCTACCATCTGTGGGATTATGACTGAATTCCTCTAAGTCAGAATCCCGCCTAAATGTAATGATAGGTTAGTTTTACCCTACTGATGATGTAATAATGAAAGTGTTCACATTAATTAAAACTGTTAAAACTGTCAAAGCATACAAAAATATATCGGCTTTACATGAGAAGGCTCATAACATCCTGGCTGGCTCCAACTTTAAAACTGGGGCTATAGAAACATTTTCATTGAAGCCAGGTGCTCCATAATCTTCCAAAATTGTTTGCCAATATACTTCTCTATATTGAATCTTTGTTTCCCATGGCTCACCTCTATGGTCTATGTGCACTTCTAGTACAAATACTTGTAAACTTAGATACCCTACAATTAAGCGTATGCTTGTACAAGGTATTTTTCTGATCCTTGGACCTAATAGCATAAGTGTGTTCATGTATTCTGCTTTTTAGCCTGTGCTCAGTCTTCCCTATATAAAATGCCAAACATTCACTACATAGGGCAATATATATTCCTCCAGCACTAGTACAATTACTACAGCTCTTGCCCCCTAATGTGAGTATCCCTACATTTAATATAAATAAACTCCTTATTTTTAATATAGGGACATTGGATACAGGCTCCACACTTATAGGTGCCCACCATTTTTCTGTGATCCATACCTATTGTAATCTTCATTTGTTCAATAATGCCATTGATACTGCACCCTTTTCTAAATACAAATTTAAGATGGGCCTTAAAAATACCTTCCAAGTCTGAAACTTTAGCAAATCTATTCCACTCTGTGGTTGTAATTTTTTTATAATCCCAGAATCTCCAATGGTATCAGTAACAAATGCTCCTTTAAATTCATTCTTGTTAATGTTGCTGCCTTCCTTACCTTCGCTATAGCTCCCATTACTCAAATTCACCAGTTTTCCTAAAAGTGGAGCAAACCTCTCATTCCTACCATATTTTAATTATTTAATAACCTGTTGTAACATATCCAGTGGGTACTTTCTATTTAAGAACATCTCTTTCAGGGTTTCACATAAAATCTTGTTCATCTGTGTCATATGTGTACTTGCACAGCCTAATGAGTGGTACACTGGTGTGTGCCACTACAGAGTCACCTATGACTAGCCCATGCTATGACTGTGCCATATTTGTACTTGCACAGCCTGGTGAGTGGTGCATCAGTGTGTCTCACAATACAGACACCTATTATTAACACGTACTATGACTGTGTCATATGTGTATTTCTACAGCATTATAAGTGCACCTGTGTATCACTCTATGGAGCCATCTATGACTGGCATGTATTATGACTCTATCAAATTTGCAGTTGCAAAACCTGGTGATTGGTGCAGGTCACCTAAGAGTAGCATATACTATGAGTGTGTCATGTGTGTTCCTGCATAGCCTGGTGAGTGGTGCATTGGTGTGTCCTACAAAGGAATCACTTATGATTTGCTCATTCTATGAGTGTGTCATATGTATACTTATACAGTCTGCTGAGTGGTGCATTGGTGTGTCTCACTATAGAGTCACCTATGACTAGCATGTACTTTGAGGATGTCATATGTGTGCATGTACAGTGTTGTGTGTGTTGCATTGGTGTGTCCCACAATGGAGTCACTTCTGACTAGCACATATGATGACAGTGTCATATGTGCACTTACACAGCCTGGTGAGGGGTACATCGGTCTGCTTCACAATGGAGTCATGTACAACTAACATGATGTAGTATGAGTGTGTCATACGTGTACATGCACAGCTTCACATGTTGTGCATTGTTGTGTCCCACAGTGGAGACACCTATGACTAGCATGTACCGTGGGTGCATCATATATGTACTTGCACAACCTGGTGAGTGGTACATCAGTGTGTCTCACAAAGGAGTTACCTACAACAAGCATGTATGAACACATCATATATGTACTTACACAGCCTAGTAAGTGGTGCATCTGTCTCTCACACTGGAGGCACCTATAACTAGAAACTACTATGAGTGTTTCATATGTGTACTTGCACTGCCTGGGGAGTGGTGCATCAACGTGTCTCACAATGGGTCACCAATGACTAACATGTAGTATGACTGTCATGTATCTATGTACACAGCCCATTGAGTGGTGCATGAGTGTCAGTGTGTCTCACTATGGAGTTTCCTATGAATAACACATAGTATGACTGTGTCATATGTGTACATGCACAGTCTGGTGAGTGGTGCAAGGAATGTCTCAAAATGGATTCCCCTATGACTAGCATGTACCATGACTGAGGCATAGTGTACTTGCACAGCCTGGTGAGTGTTGTAATCAGTGTGTCTCACTAGCGAGGCACATATGACTAGCATGTACTATGACTGTGCCACATATATACTTGCACAGCCTAGTAAGAGGTGCAATCAATGTGTTTCACTATGGAGTCATGTATGACTAGCATGTACCTTGACTACAAAATATGTGCTGCCTGGTGAGTGGTGCATGAGTTTGCCTCACAATAGAGTCACCTATCACTAGCACATACTATCGTTGTGTCATATGTGTACTTGCACAGGTTTGGTGCATCTGTGTGTCTCACAATTGTCACCTATGACTAACATGTAGTATGACTGTGTCATATATATATATATATATATATATATATATATATATATATATATATATATATGTATATTTACACAGCCTGTTGAGTGGTGCATTAGTGTGTGTGTCTCTCATTACATACTCACCTATGGGTAACATGTAGTATGACTGGGTGATATGTACATTCAGAGGCTGGTGAGTGGTGCAATCAGTGTGTCTCAAAATGGAGAGACCTATGACTAGCACATACTATAACTGTGTCATACGTGTACTTGCAAAGCCTGGTGAGTGGTGTAATGATTTTCTCACTATGGAGTCACCTAGGATTAGTATATGTACTATGACAGTGTCACATATATACTTGCACAGCCTGGTGAGTTGTACAATAGGTGTGTCTCACTATGGAGTCACCTGTGAGTAGCACGGACTTTGACTGGATAAAATGTGTACTTGCACAGTCTTGTGAGTGGTTCATGAGTGTCTCTCACAATGGAGTCACCTATCACTAGCAAGTACTATCACTATGTCATGCATACTTGCACAGCCTGATGAGTAGTGCATTGATTTTACCCACAATGGAGTTATCTAAGACTGCCATGCACTATGAATGTGTCATATGTACTCACACAGCCTGATCAATAGTGCATCATTGTCTCTCTCTTTGGAATCACATCTGAGTATCACTTGCTATGACTGTGTCATATGTGTATTTGCACAGCATTGTGAGTGCTGCAATCAGCATGTCTCACAATGGAGTCACCTATGACTAGCATGTACTATGATTGCATCATATGTATACTTGCACAACCTGGTGAGTGGTGTATCAGTGTGTCTCAGAATGGAGTCAACTATCACTATCACGTTGGATGAGTGCATCATATGTGTACATGCAAAGTATAGTGAGTGGTACATCAGTGTGTCTCACTATGGAGTCATCTATGACTAACATGTAGCATGACTGTGTCGTATATGTACTTGCACAGCCTGCTGAGTGGTGTATCAGTGTTTCTCACTGTGGAGTCACCTATGAGTAACATGTAATATGACTGTGTCTAGTGAGTGTTGCATTCAGTGTCTCTCACTATGGAGTCACCATTGACTAGCATGAACTATGACTGTGTGATACGTGTACTTGCCAATCTGATGAGTGGTGCAATCAGTGTGCCTCACAATGGAGTAATCTATGACTTGCACTTACTATGTGGTCCAGTTTGAAGGAGACATTGAATCTGCCTCTGTTGATTTTTCTAATACGAAACAAATACGATGTCAAGAAGGTTTACCTGCAGGTACTGTCTATACTAAACTAAATGGCAAATTTATAAACAGTAATAATTCTTGTACAAGCAGCAGGGTGACTGAGAGAAGAGAACATTTGAATACTACTAATAAGTGTGAATCGTGTGCTTGTAAAGAAACTGTATTTTCTAAAAACAATAATGAACATTTTGGTAATTTGCTTCAAAAACATTTTACTTTTGCTGGTACCAGCCCCAAATGGAACAATGGAACACTGGTTAACAGGGAAACTGGAAAGCATAATTTTGAATCATTAAGAGACATGATTTATGCTTTTGAAAGGAAATTATTTAAGCTTAAAATGTGTCAAATGAAAGTGTGTTTTTTAAATGAATGCATCAAAAGACAAATAGTTCCACAGGGACCAAGAGTCTTTAAATTTCCTTATGGAATTTATTATGACACTGACACTGTTAAGATATTTATTGATATGTTTAACAAATGGGGTTTGGAATTATTAGGTAAAGCTGTCTCCTTTTATGAGGCTATGGAAACAAGGCTTTGTGATGAAGTGAATGTATTAAATGAAAAAATCATCACTGATTTATTATTTGCACAATATGAGAATTTGTATTATAAAATCATTAGCAGGGTGGATCAAAAATGTGATAATATTTTCAAGAAAAAAGCTAAGAAGTTAGATAGAGATGTTAGACAGTATAAACTGCAGAAGGGATATCCCACTGATAAATTAATTTTTCATGAAAGAGAATATGAAAATGCAGCAAATGAAAAGGGTGAGAGGACCAAACCAAACTCTAACTTTAATTTTGAACTACATAGTGAAAATTTCAGGGAAGTTGAGTCGGACTATCCAGTTGACTTTCAGGATTTTCCACTTCACAGACGCTCAGAGAGAATAGCGAATCGCAGACAGGGGATGTACAAAACCTACAGCAGGGCAACACAGCAGAACCACGGGTATACCAAGTGGTAGATCCTGCAGTTCAAATACAATGTATAGATAATATCCAATACAGTTTAAATGGCTTTAATATATACAGCTATTCTGAGGTTCTTGTTACCAAAGAACTCTTCTCTTTATTCTCCAAAGGATTTCAATTTGTTCCAACTAAAGTACCTGATATAGCTAAGGTAATGGTTGATTTACAGCTATATCTAAGGAAATTATATCTGAATATTATGTTTTCGGGCAAACCCTCTAGAGTAGAATCGAAAGATATTCTTAAGAGAAGTAGTGCATTCAATCCTCCATTGCATCCGTTAGTTACTGCTTATGAAAAATTAGTTAAAGATGATTTATATAAAGTATGGGGAGAGAAAAGAAGATTATTTACTAACTTAAATCATGAAGAAAGGAACCTTTTAAAGACCTTAAAGGAAGACAAGGGTATAAGAATTATGACACCTGACAAAGGAGGTGGGTTTGTCTTATATAGTTCAGAAGATTATACCAATGATATGCAAAATATACTATTTGAAGCAGACAATTATTCTTCGTGTTCCAAAAATGAAATACATATTTCATATTGTAGACTAGATAGTTATCTATATGAATATTTAATGGATCAGAGAATATCTAAGGATGACTATGATTTTCTACTGAATAAATATCCCAAGATTCCAGTGATTTTTGGAATACCTAAGGTACACAAGAACCTAAAAAAGCCACCGTTTAGACCTATCGTAGCAGCTGCAGGTTCCAAAATGCATAACATAGCAGTATATGTGGATAAAAAACTGAAGCATATTATGAACAAATTCCCCCACTTATTAAAGGACTCATGGGATTTTTTAGGACAAATTAACAAAGAATTATGGTCAGTTGACATTTTCTTTCTTACTATAGATGTGCAGGACCTTTTTTCTTGTATTCCTAAAGCAGAAGGTTTATGTTTGTTTGAGGATGTACTTTTCACTTATTCATCTTTGACCCCAGATGAAGTATTACTTATATGTGAACTAATGAATGTTATATTAGAAAATAATTACATATTTTTTGAAGGAGAATATTTTCAACAGCTCAAAGGGGTTGCTATGGGTGCAGCCTGCGCTCCCTTGTATGCGAATTTAGTTCTCCTGGGTTGGGAACATAAGTATGTTTTTCAAAATGAATTATTTTCCACCAATGTTATATATTACGGCAGATTTTTGGATGATATTTTTATTTTATGGAAAGGATGTCAAGAACAAATAATTGAGTTAGTTCAGTATTTGAATCAAACTACAGAATATTTAAAGTTCACCTATCAGTTTGATAAACAAGAAATTAATTTCCTGGATACTAAGATCATTAACGGCCAGGATGGTTTAATCTCCAAAATCTACCATAAAAACACATTTTGTAACAATTATTTGCATTATACTAGTCACCATCCTACTCATCAGAAAAAAAGTATTATAAAGGGACAGGCTATAAGAATAGCTAGGATGACAACTGATAAACATTATGTTATAACAGAGTTTAAAAATCTAAGGGATATGTTTTTAGAAAGAGGGTATCCAGGACACTTCATTGATCCTATACTTATGGATGTACTTAATAAATGGGGTAACATTTATATACCCTTATTAGGCACTGGTGGAGATGGATCTGATAACAAATCTACTGCTATGATAGTTCAGGATACACCTAACTTCCAACAAGCTTGTGTAGTGCAATATAGTCCTTTGTATTCTCAGATTAAAGGAATCCTGACAAAAAATTGGAATATCTTTAAAACAAATACTGAGATATTCCGTATATTGGGTGATAAACCCATATTTTCTACAAAGGTAGGACCTAACATGAAGTCCTTGTTAGAGGCAGGTTTTGTTTCCAACAATAAACAGGGTAAAAGATGTGGAAGTAAACCTTGTGGCAGGTGCTCCTATTGTCCTTATATATTACAAGATACTTCTATTTCTCTTGATAATAAAAACAAAAGTCATGTTTTTTTAAAAAGTGGCAATTGTTGCTCCAGCAAATTAGTTTATATAGATAGGTGCAACACTTGTTCTTCCTTTTATATAGGGAAGACAGAGAGAATGTTCAAAACTAGAATATATGAACATCTTTATGATATTAAAAACAACAAAGATACTGATGCATTATATAAACACAGTATTTTATGTACCAAGTTTACATGTTTTAAGTTTGGTATACTTGAATTTGTAACAGTGGAAGCAAGGGGTGGGGATTGGCAAAATGTATTGTATAAAAAGAAGCTATTGTGGCAATTAAGGCTAGCTGCTGATTATCCACCAGGGCTCAACAAGCATATCACTATAATGCCAATTCTCAAGGAAAAGGCAGACTCAGTTTAGCAATATCAAAGACATCTGTAAACATGTTTGTGAATATATTTATACATACTTTTTTGTCATGATGAGTTCATGTAATGGACTATTATTTTATATTATTTATGTCTTGAGAATATTTGATTTTTTATATTCATTACTGAGTAAAACAATTGTATTCTATTTTAATTAACTAGTGTTTACATATTCAGGAGTTGTGATTTTTCATTGATGGAATTGGTTGGATTAGAACCAATGACTAACCAGCAACATGTATTTAAATGTGAACATTTTCAATGGTAATTTGTTCTGAAGAAGTCATACTAGTTGATGAAAGCGCTTAACAACTTTGGTTTATTATTTTCAATATTAAAACAGTATTGTGGACTCGCAACGTTGTGCTCCTTTATTTTATCTGGTTTTCTCTTTGAGCACTTGTAGCACCATTTCTTTGGACTATGACTGTGTCATATGTATACTTGCATATCATGGCTAAGTGGTGCATTAGTGTGTCTCACACTGGAGTCGTATATGACTGGTATGTACTATGACTGTGTCATATTTACTTGCACAGTCTGAGTTGTGATTCACTATTTCTCACAATGGAATCACGTGGGACTAGCACATACTATGACTGTGTCATTTGTGTACTTGAACAGCCTGGTGAATTGTGCAATCAGTGCATCTCACTATGGAGTCATCTATGACTAGCACATACTATGACTGTGTCATATGTCTAATTGCAAACGGTTTGGGTGGTTCAATCAATGTGTCACACTATGGAGTCACCCATAAGTAGCACATACTATGACTGTGTCATGTGTGTTCTTGAACATCCTGGTGAGTGATGCACTGGTGTGTCTCACAGTTTAGTCAACTATGACTAGGGCGTACTATGACTGTGTGATGTCTACTTGCACAGCCTGGTGAGTGCAATCAGTGTGTCTCACTATGGAGTCACCTATAACTAGCATGTACTATGACTGTGTCACATACATACTTGCACAGCCTGCTGAGTGGTACATCAGTGCATCTCACAAAGTAGTAACCTACAACTAGCATGTACAATGAGTGTGTCATATGTTCCCTTGGACAGTCTGATGAATGGTGCATCTGTGTCTCACAAAGGAGTCACCTATGACTAGAAAGTACTATCACTGTGTCATGTGCACTTAAACAGCCTGGGGAGTGATGCATCAGTGTGTCTCACAATGGAGTCACCAATGACTAACATGTAATATAACTTGTGTCATATATCTACTTACACAGCCCTTTGAGTGGTGCAATAGTGTGTGTGTGTGTGTGTCTCACTGTGGCATCTCCTATGAGTAACATGTAGTATGACTGTGTCATATTGTCATATGTGTGCATGCACAGCCTGGTGAGTGGTTCAATCAATGTGTCTCATAATGGAATCACCTATGTCTAGCACGTACTATGACTGTGTCATAGTGTACTTGCACAGCCTGGTGAGTGCAATCAGTGTGTCTCACTTTGGAGTCACCTATGACTAGCATGTACTATGACTGTGTTACTTACATACTTGCACAGCCTGCTGAGTGGTACATCAGTCCGTCTCACAAAGTAGTAACCTACAACTAGCATGTACAATGAGTGTGTCATATGTGCCCTTGGATAGTCTGGTGAGTGGTGCATCTGTGTCTCACAATGGAGTCACCTATGAAAAGAAAGTACTATCATTGTGTCATGTGTACTTGCACAGCCTGGGGAGTGACGCATCAGTGTGTCTCACAATGGAGTCACCAATGACTAACATATAATATAACTTGTGTCATATATCTACTTACACAGCCCTTTGAGCTGTGCAATTGTGTGTGTGTGTCTCACTGTGGCATCTCCAATGAGTATAACATGTAGTATGACTGTGTCATATTGTCATATGTGTACATGCACAGCCTGGTGAGTGGTTCAATCAATGTGTCTCATAATGGAATCACCTATGTCTAGCACGTACTATGACTGTATCATAGTGTACTTGCACAACCTGATGAGTGTTGTAATCAGTGTGTTTCACTATGAAGTCACCTATGAGTAGCACGTACCATGACTGCATAATATGCACTGCCTGGTGAGTGGTGCATGAGTTTGTCTCACAATGGAGTTATCTATGACTGGCATGCACTATGACTGTGTCAAATGTACTTGCACAGCCTGATTAGTAGTGCACCAGTGTGCCTCTCTTTGGAATCACATCTGACTAGCCCTTACTATGAGTCACCTATGACTAATATATAGATGACTGTGTCATATATGCACGTGCTCAGTCTGCTGAATGGTGCATCAGTGTTTCTCACTGTGGAGTCACCTATGAGTAACATGTAGCATGACTGTGTCATGTCTCATGTCTGTTCTTGCACAGCCTGGTAAGTGTTGCAATTATTGTATCTCACTATGGAGTCACCTATGACTAGTATGGATATCTGTGATATCTGTACTTGCAAAACCTGGTGAGTGGTGCAATCGGTGTGTCTCACAATGGAGTCACGTACCATGACTGTGTCATATGTGTACTTCACAAACTTCTGAGTTGTGCAGTTAATGTCTCTCAATGGAGTCAACTACGACTAGCACTTTCGATGAGTGCATCATATGTGTAATTGTGCAGCCTGGTGAGTGATGCATCAGAGTGCCTCATTATGGAGTCACCTATGAGTAACACGTAGTACGAGTGTGTCATATGTGTATTTGCACAGCCTAGTGAGTGGTGTATCAGTGTGTCTGTCACTGGACTTACCTGTGACTGACATGTACTATGACTATGTCATATGTACTTGCACAGCCTGATGAGTGGAGCATCAGTGTATCTTAATATGGAGTCTCCTATCACTAGCATGTACTATAACTGTATTATATGTGTACTTGCACAGCCTGGTGAGGGGTTCATCAGTTTGTTTATGGATTCCCTCATGAGTGATGTAGTATGACTGTCCTATGCATTCTTGCAGATCTGGTGAGTGGTACAATCAGTCTACCTCACTAGAGTCACCTACCTATGATTATTTATTATGCATTTTATGTTTGGTTACCAGGAAAGTCCAACTGGACATGGGTCCTTCTTCAGAGGCAGCCCGGGGAGAAAAGCTCTACAAATAACATTTACATAAACAATAATAGTTCACAATTTAGGCACACAGTCAAGTACAAATGATGAATTGCAGTATTTATCATATAACAAAATGTATATAATATGATCGACAATTAGAAATCTTAGTTTCACTATAAATTATTTTTTACATTTTAGCAGCTGCCAAAGGGTAAACGAGGATAAGACATGGACAGATGTAAGTATATAAGAAATGTGAGGAGAGAAGTGGGGTGAATGTATAATTGATGGTCACATGAAAGAAGATAGAGAGTAGGAAAGGAGGGTCTTAGTATTAGCCTGTACTGTATTTTAAGGACTTTTTAAATTCAAGTATAGAAGCTGTGTCTGTGATGGGGGGTGGGAGTTTGTTCCAGTGTTTTGCTATTGTGCTAGAGTAGAGGAATGAACCTGCTGCATTATTATCCTTAGTTACTTTGAGGAGAAATGTGTTAGTGGAACATTGTTGTCTGGTACAAGAGTATAGAAGTATCAGGTGTCGTAATGAGGGGGTTTTCTCCGGATGAGATAGAATTTTGTGTGTCAGCGTAAGTTGATTATGTAGTAGTAGATGAGGAAGTTCTAGCCAGTTGTGCTTTTTGAGAGCTAGAGAGTGGTGTGATCTGTAGGAACTGTTGGTAGCGAATGTGGCAATTCTGTTGTAGCAGGCTTCTAATTTGGTTAGGTCAGATATTCAAAGGTTGGTTCGGACTGGAGAAGCATATAGTAGTATGGAGATAACATGAGTGTGTGCAATAGTGGCCCTAGTAGTTTCTGTTAATAACTGTTTATTTCTATATAGAGTACCTATTTTTTGTGGACTTTCTTTATGGTAAGAAAGAGATGGATATTGAATGTCATGTTTGAGTCAATCACAACACCGAGAAGCTTTGTGTGGGTAACAGGTGATATGATAGTCTTGTTATTGGATTTTTGAAACTCTAAGGGTAAATTGAGACGCAAGTCAAAACATATAGTACGTTCTCAAGCAATAAACCAGTCCTGGTTCAACAAGTCACAATCAATTTATTAAGCACTTTCATCTCAGATTATTATAAGACTTCATCAGAATAACAAGAACAGTAAAACTTCTCAATTTACAATAGCATCAATGAATTAATTAAATAATTAAGACAAAAATTCTCAAAAAAAACTTCATTCTTAAACATTTTTTATATAAGAAATCTAAAAGGCATACAAATCTTCCAACAGAAAAATACAAACATATTTTATCTTACTAAAGCTCTAGTTTTTAAAATAGGCAGTATAGATGTAGTTTCATTAATACCAGGTTCATTCATTGCATTTAATAAAAATTGCCATTTAAGTTCACATCTCTCAACATTTAGTTCCCACCACCCATGTCTTATTGATCTGTGCACCACTGCCAAAATACCAAATCTAAAATTGAAAATTCCTACACAACGCAGTGACTGTTTAAAGACTGCTTTGTTCTCATTCTTTTGGGAAATATCATTATTGGATATGATGCTGAATGAGAGGTCAAGATTGGTATGTTGTGTGGGTTGAAAAATGATCAGCTGTGTTTTGTCTGGATTCAGTATTAGCTGGTGGTCGGTGAGCCAAGATTCGATAGAGAGAAAGGAGGCTTGTGTTTGTTGGTGTAGTTCCTGGAGTGAAGAGGAGGCCCAGACTAATGCAGAGTCATCTGCATACTGGATGACTGAGGAGTGGAGAGTAGAGGTGTAGAGGTTATTGGTAAATAAAGTAAACAGCAGAGATCCAAAGATGGAACCTTGTGGAATCCCTATTGTTACTGGGAGCAGAGGAGATAGCTCCTGGTGCCATTTAACTGCCTGCTGCCTACCTGCTAGGTAACTGTGAAACCATGCTATAGTGTTTTGGCTAAGATTGAGTTCTGATAAAGCTTTTAAAAGTTTGCTATGATTAACCATATCAAAGGCCTTGGAAAGATCCAGGAAGATGGCTGATGCATATTTACCATCATTTCTGTGTCCATTAACTAACTAATGACATGAGCCCAGTGGTTGTGTTATGGGAGTGCCTGAAACCATGTTGAGTGTTAGTGAGTAGTTTCTTTGTGCTGAGGAGTTCCATAATTTGTATGTGAATACACCTTTCTAGTATTTTAGAAAGGGGAGACAGTATGGCTATGGGGCAGTAATTACTTCTTTTGAGTTGCCCCCTTTATGAAGGAGGATAATATGGGAAATTTTCCAGAGGTCAGGGACTAGCTTTTCAGAGAGGGGGCAGTTGATGAGGATGGCTACTGGATATGCTATTACATCAGTGGCTATTTTTAAGAATTCAGCTGGGAGTCCATTGGGGGCAAGTGTAGTTGGTTTTAGCCTTTTGAGTAGTTTTTTAATCAGGCTTATAGGGACAAGTTGAAAGGTAAAGCTAGTTTCATTATTAAGGTGTTTGTGTGTCTCACTGTGGTTGGTGAAGTTTTGAGAGCTTGCTAGTGTGAGAATGGATTCAGTAAAGAATTTGTTAAATTGGGTAGCGATATTATTTGAGGTGTCTGTAGTAGCAGGGGGAGGGGTTTTAGATGTTCCTGGTTGAACCTTATTAATAGCTGTCCATAACTTTCTTGGATTATGTTGATATTTCATTTGTATGCTGTGATAGTTTATTTTCTCTGTTCTAAGCATTTTTTTACTTTGTTTCTAAGTTCTAGGTATGTTTGTTTTGATTTAATTGTTTTTGCTTTGTTCCAGTTAGACCAAGCTTTATCCCTTGCATGAAGCAGATATCTGCTTTTTTTGGTCAGCCAGGGTGCATAGTTAGCTTTAATTCTAATAGTTCTAGGTGGAGCATGACAATTTAGTATGTTTAAGAAAATGGAATTGAAGTACGTCACAACATCATTAAGGGTGAGCTGCATGATGGGATTCCAATTACAGGGTGTCAGTGCTGAGAAGAATTTTGATGGGATAAAATTATTTTTGTTTCGTATTTATTTACAGGTGGTAGGTTTTTCTACAGAGGGATGATTTCTAATTATATAGGTAGGTAAGTTGTCACTCATGCTGTCAGGTGGGCTGCAAGATAGTTATTTGGGATGGTTTGTTTGACAGTATCCAGTCTAGGATAGACTGTCTGTTTGTTGCTTTATCTATTCTAGTAGGAGTCTGAATTAGCTGACAGAATCCATGGAAGTTTATATGAGAGGTGGGTATAGATGAGTTACATGTTGTCCAGTCAGTGTTGAAGTCCCCTAAAATTATGGTTTCCTGAAGAAGTATCTTAGATGCCCAGTTGAGTAAGCATTCAAGGGATGATATATTACCAGGTGGGAAGTAGCAACCAATTAAATTGATATTCTTTTTAGTGTTAGTTTGAGGTTAGTGAGTAAGATTTGTGTGATACCTAGATCTGGGGTTGGTGTGTCTAATGTGACATTTAGTTGGTCTTTAAATAATATTGCAACACCATCTCCCTTTTTGTTCAAATGGTCTTTGCATAGTAAAGTGTAACCTGGGGCAGTAATCTCAGTGTTGGAGATGTTAGGTTTTAGCCATATTTCAGTTAAAAGTAGTATATCTGAGGAGTAAAGGGAAAGATTAGCATGGAGGTCATGGACTTTGCTTGAAATGCTTCTAATATTAATGCTTAGTATTAATAGACCAGTGGTATTTTTGGAGAAGCAGGTTGGACTATTAGATGTATTTGTATTGGAAAGGCTTATATAAGGATTTTTAGGCCCAGAGTTTGGGCGTATGTTTCCACAGAGTAACAGCCTAGAGGCAATATATAGAATTAACGTAATGATTTTGATATGGAACTTATTGTATAGTAAGGATGTTTTTTGAGAGTGCTGGTATGGTGTAGAATATGGTGGTAGATTGTTAAATGTAAGAGACCTGGGTGTATGCAATGTTTGAGTAAACTGGAATGTTCAACATGTGTAGCAGTTGTGCCATGGTAAGGAGCTGTTAGAGTAGTGTGCTGATAGGAGGTGATGTATGTTAGTAAAGTAAGAGTTAAGTATGTGTGTGTGTGTGTGTGTGTGTGTGTGTGTGTGTGTGTGTGTGTGTGTGTGTGTGTGTGTGTGTGAGAGAGAGAGCAGCAAGTTGTAGCTTTGTTAGAGAAATGAGGGAAGATATAGTTGATTACCATGTACTATGACTGTGTCATATGGGTACTTGCATAGCTTGGTGAATGGTGTAATCAGTGTGTTTGAGTGGAGTCACCTATGACTAGGACATACTCTGACTTTATCATTTGTATACCTGCACAGCCTAGTGGATGGTTCAGTCAATGTGTCTCACTATGGAGTCACCTATCAGTAGCACATGCTATGACTGTGTCATGTGTACTTACACAGCCTTATGAGTGGTGGATCGTTGTGTCTGACCTATGACTGGCACATACTATGACTGCGTCATATGTACTTGCACAGGCCGATTAGTGGTGCATCAGTCTGCCTCATTATGGAATCGCATATCACTAGCACATACTACAACTGTGTCATATGTGTACTTGCACAGCCTGAGGAATGGTGCATTATTGTGTCTCACTATGAAGATACCTATAGGTTCATAGGTTCATAGGTTCATACTAGGCTATCTGCCCGAGGGCATTTACAAGCCTAGCCCATAGTTTTGTGGCTTACGCCACCACTTTAGTATGGGGAACTATACCCATTATTTTGCTGTGCCTCTGTTGAGCAGTGACACTGAGGTAATCCCTGGGGTATATCTGCGATCTCCCATCCATTGGTCAAGATTTCTCTTGAACAAGGCCAGCGAGGTGCTCTGCCTCACATATACCGGGATTTTATTCCACAGCATAGGGAGTCTTTGGGTGATGACTCTATCCCTCCAGCACGTCCTATTAATAGCCGTGTCGAGGTTTAAGTCTCCCGCCCTTGTGGCTCTGACGGATCTAGATTTTTTGAGGTGAAGCATATTCATCAAATCTGGGTTTGACATGGCCTTGTATGTTAGGCAAAGGTCACCTCTGAGCAAGCGGTAAGCGACTGAATAGAGCTGGAGTTCTTTCAGTCGGGCAGCATAGGACAGATGTTTGAGACCCTTTATCCTTTTGGTGAGGAACTTTGTGGCCTCTCCAGCTGCTGCAAGTGTCGGGTCAGATACATTCCGAATGGGGCATTGTACTCAATCATTGGTCTGATGAGTGATGAGTATAGGGAGACTATGACCTCCCTTGCTCTAGATGAGAATCCCTTCATGATAAGGTGGGCAATGTAGAAGGTCTTCCTAACTACTTTAGCTACATGGGTGTCGAATGACAGACTACTATCAACCTGGGTCCCCAGGTCCCTGATAACTTCTTCTGTGCTCAGTGGATTGCCACCTATTTGGTAGCTAGGGTAACCTTGTTTTTCCCGAAGGGTATGACTATGCATTTTTTGGCATTTAACTTTAGGCCATGGCTCTGGCACCAGTTATCCATTTCTGTGAGACCCTTCTGAAGGATATCTGTGTCAGATGTGTTTTCTACTATGGCGCCCAGTTTGCAGTCATCTGCAAACTTTGTCAGCCATAACCCTCCTGTGTTTGCTTGTACTTCGTAAAAGTAGATGCCAAACAAGAGTAGGCCCAGGACTGAGCCCTGTGGTACACCACTTGTGACAGGCTTTGAGTCTGACATGGCACCAGCAACTCTGACCCTGTGGGTTCTGTCACTCAGCCAGTTTGCAACCCATCTTGTGATGTATGGGTTAACATTTAAGCTGATGAGTTTTTCAATGATGCCCGAGTGGGGTATTGTATCGAAGGCCTTCGCCAGATCGAGGTAGGCTGCATGGACTGCCTTTCCCTCATCAATGGCTTTGGTGACTGTTTCAAAAAAGTCAACCAAGTTTAGAAGGCATGATCTGCCTTTGACAAAGCCAAACTGGGATGGATCCAAAGTCTGCAAATTCCCTATGTCTTTATTTATGAGGTCCATTATGATCCTCTCCATGGCTTTGCAGATAAGGCTTGTCAAGCTAATGGGCCGGTAATTTCCAGGGTCGGTGGAGGCACCGCCTTTGTGAAGTGGGACCACAGTTGCAGTGCGCCACTCCCTGGGTACGTATCCAGAGGTAAGACTATGATTAAACAGCTGTCCTAGCTGTGGGTTTAATTCCTCGTTGAGTTTGTGGAGCACACAGCCGGGGACACCATCAGGTCCCATGGATGCTGTGTTTTTTGCTTTGGAGAGAGCAGTTCTCACTTGGGCGTTGGAGATGTTTGGGGGGCTGCAATCGCTTGGTATAGATATCTCTCCTTTTGGGGAGGAGGGGGAGAAGTTTGCACTGAACCTGTGAGCCAGTATGTTGGCAATGTCTGTAGGATCAGTAATCTTCACATCATTTTGAACTAGTTCTGAGCATATCTGGGAGTTTCCTCCCAGGTTTCTAACATAGCTAAAGAAGGCCTTATGATTGTCTTTTGAGTCTTTAGCTATTTTTCTCTCAAAATTTGCTTTGGATGATTTTATGAGAGCTCTTAGTTTTTTACTTATAGTGATCAAGGGTGTCTTACCTTTTAAGGATTTTGCTCTATCTTGTAGTAGCTTCCTCCTTTTGCTGTAGAGTTTGTTTATGGCTGGGGTCCACCAGACTGGACGCTTGCCTTTGGTACAAAGAGTCTTTGTTTTGCTTGAGATTGCCTTATCCATGCAGTCCTGCAGGTGCTGGTAGAAGGCATTTGTAAGTGATTCAGCGGCTTGAGTACTGTTTTCCGCCAGCTCGGGGGCCTTAAAGGAGACCACACTAGTCTTTAGAAGTGTGAAGTCGGCTTTTGAGAAGTTCTTTACTGTGGTCTTTTTTATTTCAGGTGGGGTGGGATGAGGACCTCCAGCGAGATTAGTTTGTGATCTGATCTCACCAGTGAGGGGTATACTTCGGTGTTGAACATTGTGCTCCCATGTTCGTGATGATGAGATCAAGTATGTTTTCTCCTCTTGTGGGGATGGTGACTAGTTGTTCCATGGCATTTGAGTTTATGAATTCCAGGAACTTTTGGGCTAGGGTGTTTGGGCTTGAGTAGTGTTCCCAGTCTATATTAGGGTAATTGAAGTCACCTAGTATGATGGTGTTTGGTGATACATTTATCCCTCTAGTGTTTTCAGGAAGGCCATGTGAGGTTCCTGAGTTTGTGAGGGTGGCCTGTAACATGCTACAATTTGCAGAGCAGTCTTGCCTATGGTTAATTGCACCTGGATGGTCTCCGATGCATCGTGTGTTGCCACCAGTCTTGAGGTGTGGGTGTCTTTGATGAATATAGATACCCCCCCTCCTTTCTTGGTATTGTCCGGATTTTGGGGCCGGAACGCATGATAAGAGGTAAAACCTGATAGTGCTGGGGTGCTCTCAGGAGCCTTGAACCAGGTTTCTGTCACTGCACAGACATCGATGTTCTCCATACTGAGAAGGGCCTCAAGTGCGTGCGTTTTGAGATTTAGACTTCTGGCATTGAGCAGCATTACCCTTAGTTTTTTTTCCTTTTTTGTGTTCTAGGGTGGTAGGTTTAGAATTTGAGCCTTGCCTAAAAATGGCACTATGGGGTGGCAAGAGCCTTTGCCAATATCCAGAATCCCAGGGTGACAGGTGCAAGCCGTCCCTTGAAGCAGCGTGGCTTGTCCAGCATGTCATCCCAGGCAGACAGACATTGGATCCCCTTTGAATGACACCGGAGTTTAAGCCAATTGTTAAAGCTGATCATCTTATCTCTGTATTGTGGCATCATTCTTGGTGAAGGTAGGATACTGCTCAAGGTCAGGGTCATACCTGCCTGGGCTACATAATCAGAGAGCTCCTCAATGTCTCTTTTCATGTAGTCCAAGGAGGTACATCTCAGGTCGTTTACACCAGCATGGACAATGACTGAGTCGTATTTGTACCTGCTGTTGAGAGACCTGAGTGCTTGCGTTATGTGGCGGATTCTAGCGCCCGACAGGCAGCTTACTGTGACCTTCTCCTTACTCAGTCTGGTGAGCGGGACGTCAGTGTGTCTGACTATGGAGTCACCAATGACTAGTGTGTCTGGCATTGTGTTTGGCCTTAAGGGCTGTGACTGTCTGACACTCTGACTGTGAGGTCTATGTGTTGCAGGTGTTGTGTTCTGAGGTGGTGGTTGTTTGGGTGTCTGCTTTGGTGGCCTCTGCTGTTTTGGTAGATTTTTGATCAGAGCCGCCGAGTATGTCTTTGTGTGTTTATGTGTATGATTTGAGGTTGTGATGGTACTATGTGAGACTGGGTCTATAGTGTGTGTGGTAACCTTCTCCTCCTGACTGGTCTTGCCAGTCCTATGTTGAGAGAGCTCAGCCTCCAGTTTGGCCGTATAGTTGCATCTCTTGCATGTATTTGTGTTTTGTGGGAGGAGGAGAGGGTTGTTCAGGTACATGAGGCAATTGTAACATTGCCTCAATATTCCCAGGTTCACCAGCTGAGCAGGAGAGGACACTAGCAACTGATCCTCGACATGCTAGAAGGACTAGACAAAAAACTTTAAAAGAGATTCCGGGGACGTGGGTGACCGAGAAATGGGGTTTGCCTTTTGGGGTGCTATCTATAAGAGTGCCGTATCAAGGTAATAAGTACTGTAGGAGCAAGTGCTAGGTTTAACAGACAGAGAAAAGTCTACTTGGAGTCAAGTAGAGATGATCTTTTTAGGTATTAGAGAAAGTGCTAGTAACAGGGATGCTTAAAGGTAAGATTGAAAAGAATGCACTCTGCAGTGTGCACTAGAGAAGTTAGATATGAAAGTAGGTAACTTGAGTTTTACCTGTTTAAAAAGTTAAGGTTTAGTGGAGAGTTACTATTTTTAAAACAGCAAGATGGACTGAAAGGGGTGGTTACTTTTGTAACTATGAGTAACAATAAGTATGACTATGTCATATGTGTACTTGCACAGCCTGAGGAATGGTGCATTATTGTGTCTCACTATGAAGATACCTATGAGTAACAATAAGTATGACTATGTTATATGTGTACTTGTACATCTGGTGAGTGTTGCAATCATATGACTAGCATGTACAATGACTTTGTCATATGTGTACTTAAACAGCCTGGTGAGTGTTAAATCTGTATGTCTCACAATGCAATCACTTATGGCTAGCACATACTGTGACTGTCTCATATATGTACTTGAACAGTCTGGTGATTGATGCAATTGGTGTGTCTCACAATGGAGCCACCTATGACTACCACATAGTATGACTGTGTCAAATGTGTACCTGCACAGCCTGGTGAGTGGTGCATCAGTGTGTCTCACTATGGACTCACCTATAAGTAACATGCATTATTACTGTGTCATATATGCACTTGCACAGCCTGGTGAGTGGTATATTAGTGTGTCTCATCATGGAGTCACCTATGAGTAACACTTAGTATGACTGTCATATGTGTACTTGCACATCTGGTGAGTGGTGCAATCATTGTGACTCATAATGGAGTCACCTATGACTAGCACATACAATGACTGCCATATGTGTACTTGCACAGCCTGGTGAGTGTTGCATCACTGTGTCTCACAATGGAGTCACTTATGGCTAGCAGACACTGACTGTCTCATATGAGTACTTGCACAGCCTGGTGAGTAGTACAATCTGTGTGTTTCACAATGGAGTGACCCATGAATAGCACATACTATGACCATGTCATATGTGTACCTGGATAGCCTGTTGAGTGGTGAAATCAGTGTGTCTCACAATGGAGTCATTTGTAACTAGCACTGACTGTGAATGTGTCATATGTGTACTTGCACAGCCTGGTGAGTGGAGGAATCACTGTTTCTCACTATGGAGTCACCTATGACTAGTAAGTACTGTGAATGTGTCATAGGTATACTTGCACAGCCTGGTGAGTGGTGCAATCAGTCTGTCCCACTGCAGAGTCACCTATCACTAGCACTTATTGTGTATTTTGTGTACTTGCACAGCCTGGTGATAGGTGCATCAGTGTGTCTCACAGTGGAGTCATTCATGACTTGCATGTATTATGACTGTGTCATATGTACCAGCACATCCTGATGAGTGGTGTATTTGTGTATCTCACAGTGGAATCAAATATGACTAGTACTTGCTATGATGATCTCATATGTGTACTTGTACAGCCAGGTCACAGTACAGTCACCTATGACTGACATGTACTATAACTGTGTCAAAATATACTTGTAAAGCCTGATGAATGATGCATTACTGTGTCTCACAAAGAAGTCACCTACGAATAGCATGGACTATGACTGTGTCATATCTGTATTTGTGCGTCCTGGTGAGTGGAGCATCAGTGTGTCTCAATATGGAGTCACCTATGAGTATCATGTATGATGTGTGCATCATATGTGTACTTGCACTGCCTGGTGAGTGGTTCATCGGTGTGTCTCACAATGGAGTCAACTATGACTAGCACATGCTATGACAGTGTCATATGTGTACTTGCACATCCAGTGAGTGTTGCATTCAGTGTGTCTCACAATGGAGTCAACTATGAATAACAAGTAGTATTAATGTGTCAAATGTATACCTGCACAGCCTGGTGAGTGGTCCATCAGTGTGTCTCACTATGGAGTTACCTGTGAGCAACATTTAGTATGAATATGTATATGTGCACTTGCACAGTCTGAAGAGTGGTGCATTAGTGTGTCTCACTATGGAGTTAACCTATGGCTAGCACATGCTATGACTGTGTCATGTGTACTTGTACAGCCTGGTGAGTGGTGCAATCAGTGTGTCTCACAGTGGAGTCGCCTATGACTAGAACATACTCTGTGTCATATTTCTCCTTGCACAGCCTGGTGAGTGTTACATCAGTGTGCCTCACAATGGAGTCCCCTACAGCTAACACATAGCATGACTATGTGTACTTGCACATTGGTTGAGTGATGCTTTGTGTTTCTCACTATGGAGTCACCTATCATTAATGCATACTATGACTGTGGCATATGAATATTTGCACAGCCTGGTGATTGGTGTAGTCAGTTTCTGTCACAATGGAGTCACCTAGCATGTTCTATGACTGTGTCATTTGTATGCTTGCAGAGTCTGCTGAATGGCGCAAGCAGTGTGTCTCACTATATAGTCACCTGTCATGTCTATTTTTACAGCCTGATGAGAGGTGCAACAGTGTGTCTCACAATGGTGTCCCCTATGACTGGTAAGTTATATGACTGCCATATATACATGTACAGCCTGATGAGTGGTGCATCAGTGTATCTAAATAGGGAATCACATGTGGCTAGCACGTACTATGACTGTGTCATATGTGTACTTCCATACATGGGTGAGTGGAGCATTAGTGTGTCTCACAATGGATTCACCTATGACTAGCACGTATTGTAACTGTGTCATATGTGTGCTTACAAAGCCCGGTGAGTTGTGCAATCAGTGTACCTCTTAATGGAGTCAACTATGACTAGCACGTGTGTTGAGAGCATCATAAGTGTACTTACACAGCCTAATGAGTGGTGCATCAGTGTGTCTCACAATAGTTACCTATAAGTGGCACGTACTATGACTGTATCATTTGGACTTGCACAGCCTGATGAGTTAAGCATCAGTGTACCTTAATATGGAGTCAACTATCACTAGCACATACTATGACTGTGATATATGTGTACTTGCACAGCTTCGTGAGTGGTGCATCAGTGCATCAGTGTGTCTCACAATGGAGTCACTTCTGACTAGCACATACTATAATTGTGTCATATGTATACTTGCACAGCCCTGATGAGTGGTGCATCGGTGGGTCTCACGTTGGAGTCATCAATAACTAGCATGTACTATGAATGTGTCATGTGTGCACTCACACAGCCTGGTGAGTGGTGCAATCTGCATGTTTCACAATGTCAGCTATGACTAACATGTAGAATGTTTCTCATATGTGTACTTGAACAGCCTGTTGAGTGGTGCATCAGTGTGTCTCACTATGGAGTCACCTATGAGTAACATGTAGTGTGACTGTGTCACATGTACTTGCACAGCCTGATGAATACTGCATCACTGTGTCTCACAATGGAGTCTTCTAGGAGTAGAACCTACCATGACAGCGTCATGTGTGTACTTGCACTGCCTGCTAAGGGGTGTATCAGTGTGTGTTACAATCGAGTCATCTGTGACTGGCATGTACTATGACTGTGTTATATCTGCACCTGCACATCCTGGTGAGTGGCACATCAGTGTTTCTCAATATGGCATCACCTATGACTAGCACATACTATGAGTGCATCATATTTGTACTTGCACAGCCTGGTGAGTGGTTCATTGGTGTGTCTCACAATGGAGCCACCTATCACTAGCATGTTCTATGACTGTAATATGTGTATTTGCACTGCCTAGTGAGTGGTGCATCAGTGTGTCCCACAGTGGAGTCACCTATGTTTATCACATAGTATAACTCTACCACATGTGAACTTGCCCAGCCTGGTGAGTGATGCAATCTCTTTGTCTCACAATGGAGATACATATGACTAGCATGTACAATGACTGTGTCATATGTATACTTATGCAGCCTGGTGCATGGTGCAATCAGTGTGTCTCACTATGGAGTCATCTATGAGTAACATGTAGTATCACTGTCATATGTGTACTTACAGATCCGTTGAGTGGCGCAATGAGTGTGTCCCACCTTAGTCACCTATGATTAGCATGTAGTATGTGTCATATTTCTGTTTGCATAGCCTGGTGAGTGGTGTAATCAGTGTGTTTCCCAATGGAGTCACATATGACTAGTACTTTTTATGACTGTGTCATATGTGTAATTGCACAGCCTGGTGAGTGGTGTAACAAAGTGAATCAGAGTCGAGTCACTTATGACTGGCGTGTACTATGACTGTGTCATATGTACTTGCACAGCCTGGTGAGTGGTGTATCAAAGTGGATCACGGTCAAGTCTCCTGTGACTGGCGTGTACTATGACTGTCTCATATGTACTTGCACAGCCTGATTGGTGCATCAGTGCATCTCACAACAGAGTCTCCTATGAATAGCATGTACTATGACTGTGTCACATCTGTACTTGCACATCCTGGTGAGTGCAGCATTAGTGTGTCTCAATATTGAGTTACCTATAATTAGATGTACAATATGTGTGTCATATGTTACTTGCAAAGCCTGGTGGATGTTGCAGTGTGTCTCAGTATGGGTCACATATCATTAGCACAAATTATGACTGTGTCATATGGGCACTTGCATAGCGTGATGATGGGTGCATCAGTGTGTCCCAGAATGGATTTACCTATGAGTGGCACATATGACTGTGTCATCTGTCCTTGTGCAGCCTGGTGAGTGGTGCATCAGTGTGACTCACAGTGTAGTCACCTATGACTATCATGTACCATGTCTGTGTCATATGTATTCTTACACAGCCTGAAGAGGGGTTGCATCAGTGTGTCCAAGAATGGAGTTACCTATGACCAGCATGTACTATGACTGTGTCATATGTACTTCAACAGCCTGATGATTAGTGCATCAGTGTGTCTTGCAAGAGAATCATGCACTGTATGACTAGCATGTTCTAATACTGTGTCATATGTACTTTTACAGCCTGAGTGGTGCATCAGTTTGTCTCACAATAGTGGCTTAAAAACAACATGTGAGCACACCAACAAAGCTGAGAAAAAGACAAAAAACATCTTAAAACACTTATTTATTACAAAAGAATGAGCGCTTTCACGGAGTTACTGCTTTATCAGATCCATATAAAAAGCAACTCAAAGTAAAACACTTATACAAGTTAAAATTACATATAATTAAAAAATCAAGTTCACCTTCTACTACTTAAAGCTGGCCTTAAAGGAATACTAGCATTAAGCCCTAGAACTTTGTGTGCTTGCAGGGCTATAATCCATTTCACTTCCAAATTCTCCAAGTAATTATTCACATTACCTCTTACTGAATAGTAATGCCAGTAATGCACATTTAATATATTATGGCAGGTGTGTGGACAATATTATTTTGTTGTGGAAGGGTAGTGAAGCACAATTTAATAAATTCATCATGCATCTTGAAGGTACTACCAGCCACCTTAAATTTTTTATGCATTGGTCATTAACCAATATAGATTTTTTGGATATTACGTTCCATAAGAATGGCTTGGGAGGGCTTGACACCAAGTGCTTTAAGAAGACATGCTGAAAGAATAGTATATTGCATAAATTCAGTATGCGCCCCTCATATATTTTTAAAAATATTGTGAAAGGGAAATCCTTGAGATTATCATACCTTAACACTGATGATACAGGTATGACTGAATCTATTGATAATTTTTTTACATGATCTTTTGGATAGAGGATACCCTGATAGATTAAAAGCTAATGTTCATAGGGAGGTACAAGTGCATAGGAATGATAAAGGAGCTTCCTATTTTTCTAATAAGTACAGGAATTATAACAGGCAGCATCACGGTAGTAACTTGAATCATGGACATCCTAAAGTGCTGTTTACCTATTCTAGTAATATTTCTGACTTTTGTGATATCATTAGAAGAAACTGGCCTATACTACTAGTGGATGAAGCCAACAGTGAAGTGGTTGGGTCTCATCCGAGTTTTATTTTTAGAAATAACAGGAATTTGAAAAGGATGCTTTGCTATGGCCCTAAGGTTGCAGTGACTGATCCTTTGCCAAAACTAGGAACTTTGCCTTGTGGTAAATGCAAAGCATGTACTTTTATAGTCAGAGAACAAGTTTGTGAGCCACCTTTGGCAGGACTGTGTACTGTTTATTTCATTTTGTCTCACAATAGTCATCGGTGACTACAATGTACTATAACAGTGTCATATGTGAACTTGCTCAGCCTGACTAGTGTTTCAGTGAGTATCACAATGGAATCACCTATGAATAGCATGTACTATGAATGTGCCATATCTGTACCTGCACATCCTGGTGAGTGGAGCATCACTGTGTCTCAATATGGAGTCACCTATAACTATCAAGTATGATGAGTGCATCAGATGTGTACTTGCACAGCCTGGTAAATTGTTCATTGGTGTGTCACACAATGGAGTCACCTGTGACTAGCATGTTCTATGACTGTGTCATATGTGTACTTGCACAGCCTGGTGAGTAGTGTGTCAGCGTGTCCTACAATGGAGTCAAGTACGACTAACATGTAGTATGACTGTGTCACACTTGTACTTGCACAGCCTGGTGATTGGTGCATCAGTGTGTCTCTCTATAGATTCAACTATTAATAACATGTAGTATGACTGTGTCATATGTGTACTTGTGGATCAGGTTAGTGGTGCAGTCAGTGTGTCTCACTATAGAGTAACTTATGATTAGTATGTACTATGACTGTGTCATATGTGTACTTGCACAGCTTGTGTAATCAGTGTGTCTCACAGTGGAGTCACCTATGACTAGCACATACTACGACTGTCTCATATGTATACTTGCAGAGCCAGGTGAGTGGTGCAATCAGTGTCTCTCACTATGGAGTCACCTATCAATAGTACATACTATAAATGTGCCATATGTGTATTTGTACAGACTGATGAGCGGGGCATCTGTGTGTCTTACAATGGAGTCACCAGTGACTATCATGTACAATGACTATGTCATATGTGTACTTGCAAAGACTGAGTTGTGGATAAGTGTGTCTCACAAAGCAGTTATCTATGACTGGTACATACTATGACTGTATCATATGTACTTGCACAGCCTCTTGAGTGGTGCATCAGTGTGTCTCACGATAGATCAGACATGACTAGTACATAGTATGACTATGTCATGTGTACTTAGCCTGATGAATGGTGCATCCCTATGTCTGAGAATGGAGTCACCTATGACTATCATGTGCTGTGACTGTGCCATATGTGAGATTACACTGCCTTCTGAGTTGTGCAGCTAGTGTGTCTGTCAGCAGAGTCAACTGCGACTAGCACATATGATGAGTGCATCATATGTGTACTCGAGCAGTGTGGTGAGTGTTGCATCAGTGTGTCTCACTATGGAGTCACCTATGAGTAACATGTAGTATGAGTATGTTATATATGTAGTTGCACAGCCTAATGAGTGGTGCATCAGTGTGTCTGACACTGGAGTTACCTATGACTGGAATGTACTGTGACTGTGTCATATGCACTTGCACAGCCTGATGAGTTGAGCATCAGTATGTCTCAATATTGAGTCACTGATGACTAGCACATACTATGACTGTGTCACATGTGTACTTGCACAGCCTGCTGAGTGGTACTTCAGTGTCTCTCACAACAGAGTCAACAATGACTAGCCCGTACTATGACTTTGTAGTATGTGTACTTGCACAGCCTGATGAGTGGTGCTTCAGTGTGCCTCACAATAGAGTCACCAGTGACTAGCCTGTAGTATCACTTTGTCATAAGTGTACTTACCCAGCCTGGTGAGTGGTGCAATCAGTGTGTGTCACAATGGAGACACTTTTGACTAATGCGTAATATAACTGCCATATATGCACTTGCACAGCCTGTTGAGTGCTGCATTAGTGTGTTTCACTATGGAGTCACCTATGATTAGCACTTATGGGTACTAAGACATCTGGTGAGTGGTGCAATTAGTGTGACTCATAATGGAGTCACCTATGATTAGCACATAAAATGACTGTCATATGTGTACTTGCATAGCCTGATGAGTGTTCATCGGTGTTTCTCACAATGAAGTCACTTATGAGTAGCAAATACTATGACTGTCTCATATGTGCACCTGCACAGCCTGGTGTGTGGTGAAATCAGTGTATCTCACAATGGAGTCACCTATGACTAGTAAGTACTGTGAAAGTGTCATATGTATACTTGCACAGCCTGGTGAATGGTGCAATCAGTCTGTACCACTGTAGAGTCACATATCACTAGCACTTACTATGACTGTGTAATATGTATACTAGCACAGCCTGGTGAGGCGTGCATCAGGCATCTCACAGTGGAATCCCCTATGATTGGCATGTAATATGACTGTGTCATATGTATTTGCACATCCTGATGAGTGGTGCATTTGTGGGTCTCACAATGGAATCACCTTTAACTAACACTTGCTATGACAATATCATATGTGTGCTTGCACAGCTTGGTGGGTGGTGTATCAGTGTTGCTCACAGTGCAGTTACCTATGACTGGCATGTACTATAACTGTGTCATTTATACTTACAAAGCTTGATGAATGGTACATTACTGTGTCTCACAAAGGAGTCACATATGAATAGCATGTACTATGACTGTGTTATATCTGTATTTGTGTATCCCAGTGAGTGGAACATCAGTGTCTCAATATAGAGTCAGTTATGAGCAGCACGTATGATGACTGCTTCAAATGTGTACCTCAGTCTGGTGAGTGAGGCATCAGTGTGTCTCACAATGGAGTCACTTCTGACTCGCACATACTCTGACTGTCTCATATGCACACTTGCATAGCCTGATGAGTGATGCATGAGTGTGTCTGACAATGCAGTCACCTATGGCTGGCTTGTACTATGGCTGTGTCATCTGTGTACTTGCACAGCCTGGTGACTGGTGCAATCAATGTGTCTGACAATGGAGTCACTTATGACTAAGCACGTATGATATGTGTGTGTCATATGTGTACTTGCACTGCCTGATGAGTGGTTTATCGGTGTGTTTCACAATGGAGTCAACTATGACTAGTATGTGTTAAGACTGTGTCATATGTGTACTTGCATAGCCTGATGAGTTGTGCATCAGTGTGTCCCACAGTGGAGTCCCCTATGGTTAACCCATAGTATTCCATTTGTGTACTTGCATATCCAGTGAGTGGTGCATTGAGTGTCTCACAATGGAGTTACCTATGACTAACACATAGTATGACTGTGTCAAATGTGTACCTGCACAGCCTGGTGAGTGGTCCATCAGTGTGTCTCACTATGGAGTCACCTGTGAGTAACATGTAGTATGACTGTGTCATATGTGCACTTGCACAACCTGGTGAGTGGTGCATTAGTGGTGACTGGTGCAATCAGTGTGTCTCACGGCACAGTCATCTATGACTAGAACGTACTCTGACTATGTCATATTTCTGCTTGCACAGCCTGGTGACTGGTGCATCAGTGTGTCCCACAATGAAGTCCCCTACTAACACATAGTATGACTGAGTCATATGTGTACTTGCACATCCGGTGAATGATGCTTTCAGAGTGTCTCACTATGGCATCACCTATTATTAGCACTTATTATGACTGCGTTATATGTATACTTGCACAGCCTGGTGAGTGGTGTAATCTGTTTCTCTCCCAATGGTGTCACCTATGAATAGCACATACTATGAATAAGTCCTGTTTACTTGCACAGCTTGGTGAGTAGTGCAATCAGTGTGTCATTACGGAGTCAGCTATGACTAGCATGTACTCAGACTGTGTCATATGTATACTTCCAGAGTCTGGTGGATGGTGCAAGCAGTGTGTCTCACTATTTAGTCTACATCACTAGCATATACTACGACTGTGTCATGTGTATTTTTACAAGCTGATGAGAGGTGCATCAGTGTGTCTCACAATGGAGTCAACAATGACTGGCACATACTATGATTGTCATATGTGTACTTGCACAGCCTGATGAGTGGTGTACCAGTGTGTCTCACAGTGGAATCACATATGTTTATCACATAGTATAGCTGTGTCACATGTGAACTTGCACAGTCTGGTGAGTGATGCAATCAGTTTGCCTCACAATAGAGATATATGTGACTAGCATGTACAATGAGTGTGTCATATGTATACTTGCATAGCCTGGTGGATGGTGCAATCAGTTTGTCTCACTATGGAGTCACCTATGAGTAACATGTAGTATAACTGTGTAATGTACTTGCAGCTGCGTTGAATGGTGCAATGTGTGTGTGTCTCACTTCAGAGTCACCTATGATTAGCATATACTATGACTGTCATATTTCTGCTTGCACAGCCTGTTGAATGGCATAATCAGTGTCTCCCAATGGAGTCACGTGTGACTAGTACTTTCTATGACTGTGTTATATGTCTTCTTTCACAGCCTGATCAGTGGTGTATCAGTGTGTCTCACAGTGGCGTCACCTATGATTATGTAGTATAACTGTATCACATGTGATCTTGCACAGTCTGGTGAGTGATGCAATCAGTTTCTCACAATGGAGATAATTGTGACTAGCATGTACAACAACTGTGTCATATGTATACTTCCACAGCCTGGTGGATGGTGCAATCAGTGTCTCACTATGGAGTCACCTATGAGTAACACATAGTGTGACTGTGTCATATGTGTACTTACAGTGCCATTGAGTGGTGCAATAAGTGTTTCTCACTTTAGAGTCACCTATGATTAGCATGTACTATGACTGTGTCATATTTCTGCTTGCACAGCCTGGTGATTGGTGTAATCAGTGTGTCTCCCAATGGAGTCACATATGAGTAGCACTTTCTATGACTGTGTCATATGTGGATCACAGCTGAGTCACCTATGACTAGCGTGTACTACAAATGTGTCATACTTACTTGCACAGACGGATGAGTGGTGCATCAGTGTGTCTCAATATGTAGTCACCTATGACTACCACATACAAAGTCTGTCATTTGTCTATTTCCACAGCCTGGAGGATGCTGCAATCAGTGTGTCTTGGTAAGGATCACCTATCATTAGCAAATACTATGACTGTGTCATGTGTACTTGCACAGATTGATGAATGGTGGATCAGTGTGTCTCACAATGGAGTCACTGTTGTCTAGCGTACTATGACTTTCACATGTTTACTTGCACAGCCTGAAGAGGGGTTGTGTCAGTGTTTCCAAGAATAGAGATACCTATGAGTAGCACATACTATGACTTTGCCATATGTACTTCAACAGTCGGAATTGGTGCATCAGTGTTTCTTGCAATGGAATTACATCTCACTAGCATGAAATAATACTGTGTCACATGTACTTGCACAGCCTGATGAGTGGTGGATCAGTTTGTCTCAAATTAAAGTCATCAGCGACTAACTGTACTATGATAGTGTCATACGTGTACTTGCTCAGCCTGTTGAGTGGTGCAATCAGTTTGTCTCACAATGGAGTTAAGTATGACTAGCATGTACTATAACTGTGTTATATGTGCACTTACACAGCCTGGTGAATGGTACATCCCTGTGTCTGAGAATGGAGTCATCTATGACTAGCATGTACTGCGACTATGTCATATGTGTACTTGCACAGTCTTCTGAGTGCTGCAATTAGTGTGTCTCTTAACAGAGTCAACTACAACTAGCATGTATTTTGAGTACATCATATGTGTACTTGCGCAGCCTAGTGAGTGATTCATCAGGGTGCCTCCCTATGGAGTCACCTATGAGTAAACATAGTAAGAATGTGTCATATGCATACTGCATGCCTGAGTGGTGCATCAGTGTGTCTATCTCTGCTACCTTTAAACTACAACAAAAAACAAAACAAAAAAAAAATATTGCTTTTTCCCACTTTCTGAAAGTTAAGAAAGTTCAGTTACAGATTTGCTGTTCTAAACTGTTTGGAAGTTTCTAGAAGGCCAGTGCTTGCTTGGGCTAAAGGGAAGTCTCTGTGTTCACCAGTGGCAGTGGTTAACACTGAACAGCCTGCCTGTCCCTGTAGGAGTGATTACTGCCTAGAAGCTGTAGTTTTATTGGCCATTTTGGGTCAATTCTAAACTCCTTGATCTCTCTCTCTTAAAACCCGGCTGCCTCATGGTTTTGGCATCTTTTCAGGCTTGCTAGTTGTTGCTGAAGCACCTACCAAGGGGAGAAAACGAGAGAAGAAAAGGAGCCACTTTTGTGATTTTAAGTATTTTCTTCTGATTTTTTTGTTAAGTTTTACTGCTTTGCTGCCTACTTTTTGGCATTTTCTGGCTTGCTAAAGTTTATATCTGTAACCATAACAGTACTTGGAGCACATCTAGAGCCTGTTTACTGCATTTCCTGTGTTGCACTTAATTTAAAATACTTTTTTTCTCTAAAAACTGCATTTTACCTGATTTTGGCCTAGCACTCAAGTGTGGGGTCATTTATTGCACTGTTGTGAATATTTTGCTGCTTGTGTATCTCTGCTACCTTTAAACTACAACAAAAAAGAAAAAAAATCTTGCTTTTTGTCCACTTTCTGAAAGTTAAGAAAGTTCAGTTACAGAGTTGCTGTTCTGAACTGTTTGGAAGTTTCTAGAAGGCCAGTGCTTGCTTGGGCTAAAGGGAAGTCTCTGTGTTCACCAGTGGTAGTGGTTAACACTGAACAGCCTGCCTGTCCCTGTAGGAGTGGTTACTGCCTAGAAGCTATAGTTTTATTGGCCATTTTGGGTCAATTCTAAACTCATTGATCTCTCTCTCTCTCTTAAAACCTTACAACTCTCTCTTTTTGCGCAGTTTTGCGCACTGAGCAGCGTCGGGCAGCGCCACCTAAATAGGTTTAAACTATTCCAGGCTCCACAAAGTCTGCTCTTCACTTTTTCCCTTAGAACTGTTCAAAAATCACTCTATTTTCCTTCTAAAGCCCTGCACTTGCTCAGCTCTTATAAGGAAACGCTAACTAACTAAAGCACTACACCCTCCTTGACTTCTCATAAGTATTAGGCTCCCGATTGGTCCTTCCTGATCAAGTGAAAAATCAGTTCCCTTCCCTAATCTGATCAGTAAAAAAACAGTTCCCTATACTAATCTGGTATGTCCAAGGGTCAGTTTCAGGGTTACTCTCCAGTCCAGCTGGTGAATCTGGGAATTTTGAGGCAATGTTACAATTGCCTTATGTACACAGACAACCCTCTCCTCCTTCCAACAAACTCTAATACATTTAAGAGAAGCAGTTACACAGCCAAACTGGAGGCAGAGCTCTCTCAACCCAAGACTGGCACAGTCAGTCAGGAGGAAAAGGTAACCACCCACACCACAAATCCAGTCTCACACAGACCTATTGCATCTGCATACCCAACACATAAACACACAAAAACATACTCAGAGGCTCTAAATAAAAATCTGCCTAAACAGCAAAAACTCCTAAGCAGATATCCAAGCAACAGCCACCCCTCAACAATAACCATGAATCACATATCTCACAAAATCAGTGTGCCTCACAGTCACAGCCCTTAAGGCCAAACAACACACCAAATACACTTGTTATAGGGGACTCTATTGTCCGGCACACTGACGTCCTGCTCACCAGACTGAACAAGGAGAAGGTCACTGTAAGCTGCCTGTCGGTTGCCAGGATCCGACACATAATGCAAGCACTCAGGTCACTCCAAAGCAAGTACAAGTATGACTCCATCATTGTCCATGCTGGTGTGAATGACCTGAGACGTACCTCCCTGGACTACATGAAAAGAGACATAGAGGAGCTCTCTGATCATGTAGCCCAGGCTGGTATGACCCTGGCCTTGAGTAGCATCTTGCCCTCACCAAGAATGATGCCACAGTATAAAGACAAAATGATCAGTTTCAACAATTGGCTAAAGTATTGGTGTCATTCAAAGGGGATCCAGTGTCTGTCAGCCTGGGATGACATGCTCGACAAGCCACGTTGCTTCGTTAGGGATGGCTTGCATCTGTCACCCTTAGGCTTTCGTATACTGGCCAAGGCTCTTGCCACCCCCATAGTGCCTTTTTTAGGCAAGGCTCAAAGGACAAACCCACCTCCATAGACAACCCAAGGATAAAAAAACTAAAGGTAATGCTACTCAATACCAGAAGTCTAAACCTCAAGATGCACGCACTCGAGGCTCTCCTCAGTATGGAGAAAATCGATGTCTGTGCAGTAACAGAAACTTGGTTCAAGGCTCTTGAGAGCACCCCAGCACTACCAGGTTATAACTCATACCATGTGTTTCGTACCCAAAATTCGGACCGAAGCACAAAAAGAGGGGAAGTACCTATATTCATCAAAGATACCTACACCTCCAGGTAAGTGGCACTGCACGAAGCATCGGAAACCATCCATGTGCAATGAATAGCAGGCAAAACTGCCTTTCAGTTTGTAGCCTACTACAGAACACCCTCCCTATTACAGGAATCCCACTTGGCATTCCTGAGAACACTGGAGAATATGAAGGTCTCTCCAAACACTATGTTATTGGGTGACTTCAACTACCCAAACATTGACTGGGAAAACTACTCAAGCCCAAACACCCTCACCCAATGATTCCTTGAATTTATGAACTCTAACGCAATGGAACAGCTGGTCACCACTCCCACAAGAGGGAACAATATATTGGACCTGGTCATCATCAACATGGGGACTCTATGTTCCACACCAGAGGTAAACCCCTCATTGGTAAGATCAGACCATAAACAAATTTCCCTGGACATCCATATCCCGTCCTCACCCCCAGCCAAGGAAATCACTGTAAAGAATTTCTCAAAAGCCAACTTTGCACTTCTCAAGACTGAGGTGGAATCCTTCAAAGCCCCCGGGCCAGAGGATAACACAGCCCAATCCGCAGAATCCTTTACAAACCCATCCTATGAGCACCTGCATGAATGCATAGATTGTGCTATCCTAAATAAAACCAAGACTCACTCCTCCAAAAACAGGAGACCTGTCTGGTGGACCCCGGCCATAAATAAGCTATACAAAAGAAGGAGGAAGCTACTACATGACTGAGCAAAATCCCAAAAAGGGAAGGCATCTCTGATCAGTATTAGCAGGAAACTTCAATCCCTCATAAAATCATCAAAGGCCAGTTTCGAAAGAAAAATTGCCCTAGACACTAAAGATAATCACAAGGCCTTCTTTAGTTATGTCAGGAATATGGGTGGAAACTCCCAGATATGTTCTGAATTGTTGCATAACGGTACAAAATATACCGAACCTACAGACATAGCCAACATCCTGGCAGACAGATTTAGCACAAACTTCTCCCCCCTTCCCCCCCAAAGGAGCAAATGCCTATCTCAACTGAATGTAACCTCCCTGACATCACAGATGCACAGGTGAAAGCTGCCCTCTCCAAAGCAAAAAACACAGCATCTATGGGACCAGACGGTGTCCCAGGCTGTGTCTTACACGAGCTACAAGAAGAACTGAATCCTAACATTAAGTCACTGTTCAAACTTAACCTTACTACAGGATATGTACCCAAAGAATGGAGTACAGCTACAGTGGTCCCACTCCACAAAGGTGGTGCCACAATGGACCCCGGGAACTATCGCCCCATAAGCCTGACTAGTCTGGTCTGTAAAGCTATGGAGCGTATTATCATGGAACTCATAAACAAAGACATTGGGAGCCTCCAAACACTGGACCCTACCCAATTTTGCTTTAAGGGCAGATCTTGCCTCTTAAACCTAGTTGATTTCTTTGAAACAGTTTCCAAAGCCATAGATGAGGGCAAGGTAGTCAACACAGCCTACCTGGACCTCGCAAAAGCCTTCAGCACAATACCCCACTCGGGCATCATAAATAAGCTTACCAGCTTAAATATCAACCCCTATATCACAAGATGGGTTGCAAACTGGCTCAGGGATAGAACCCACATGGTCAGAATCGCAGGTGCCATGTCTGAATCCAATCCAGTTACAAGTGGCGTCCCACAGGGCTCAGTTCTGGGACATCTCTTGTTCGGTATATACTTCTCTGAGGTTCAGGCTAACATGGGAGGATTATTGCTGACAATGTTTGCAGATGACTGCAAACTGGGGGCCATAATCGACTCTCCAGCTGACACAAGCATCCTCCAAAAGGGTCTCACAGAGACGGATGCTTGGTGCCAGAGCCACAGCCTCAAGGTAAATGCTAAAAAGTGCATAGTCATCCCCTTTGGGAAAAACAAGGTGCCCACAAATTATCACATAGGAAGTAATCCATTAAGTACGGAAGAAGTAATTAGAGATTTGGGGACCAACGTAGATAGTAATCTCTCATTTGATAATCACGTTGCCAAAGTAGTTAGAAAGATCTTCTATATAGCTTACCTTATCACAAAAGGGTTTGCATCTAGATCAAGAGAGGTCATTGTGCCCCTCTACTCATCACTCATCAGGCCCATAGTTGAATACAATGCCCCTTTTGGGATGTACCTTACCCGACACCTGCAGCAACTGGAGAGACCCCAAAAGTACCTCACCAAGAGGATCATGGGCTACAAACAGATGTCCTATGCAGCTCGACTAAAGAAACTCCAGCTCTACTCAGTTGCTTATCACCTGCTCAGAGGTGATCTATGCCTGACGTACAAAGCCATGTCAAACCCAGAATTAATGGACATGCTCCACCTCAAAAAATCCAAGTCCCTTAGAACTACATGCTCCAGGGACTTAAACCTCAGCACAAAAATAAATAGGACATGCTGGAGGGACAGATTCATTTCCCAGAGGCTCCCCTCACTCTGGAATAAAATCCCAATTCATGTTAGACATAGCTCCTCACTGACCCTCTTCAAGCGAAATCTGGATGCGTGGATGGGAAATCGCAAATTCACCCCTGGGATATCTTCTGTGTCCCTGCTAGACAGAGGCGCAGTAAACTAATCTTAAAGGGTACCTTCTGTGACCTACTTTACAGAGGCACAGTAGGCTAATCTAATAGGGAGGTGGAAGCCAAATACACTCTGGCTAGGCTTGTAAATGCCCTAGGGCAGATAGCCTAGTATCTACCTATGAACCTATGAACCTATGACACTGGACTTTCCCATGACTGGCATGTGCTATGACTGTCATATGTACTTGCACAGCCTGATGAGTACAGCTTCAGTGTGTCCTAATATGGAGTCTGCTATAACTAGCATGTAGTATGACTGTGTCATATGTGTAATTGCACAGCCTGATGAGTGGTACATCAGTGTATCTCACAATGGAGTCACCTATGACTAGCACATGCTATAAATGTGTCATATGAATACATGTGCAGCCTGATGAGTGGTGCATTGGTGTGTCTCACAATGAAGTCACCTATGACTAGCACATTCTATGACTGTTGTATGTGTTCTTGCCCAGCCTGGTGAGTGGTCCAAGAGTGTGTCCTACAATGGAGTCACCTACAGCTAACCCACAGTATTACTGTGTCACGTGTCCTTGCACAGCCTGGTGAGTGGTACATCAGTGTGCCTCACTATAGATTCACCTGTGAGTAACACATAGTATGACTATGTCATATGTGTACTTGCAGATTCGGTGAGTGGTACAATCACTGTACCTCACAATACAGTCACCTGTGATTAGCATGTACTTTGACTGTTTCATATGTGTACTTGCACAGTCTGGTGGGTGGTGCAGTTAGTGTGTCTCACTATGGAGTCACCTATCAATAGCACATGCTCTGAATGTGTCATATGTGTACTTGCACAGAATGATGATTGGTGCATCAGTTTGTCTCAAAATGAAGTCACCAATGACTAACACGTACTATGTGTCATATGTGTACTTGGACAGCCTGTTAAATGGTGGATCATTGTGCCTGACAATGTAGTTACCTATGACTGGCAGATACTATGACTGCGTCATATGTACTTGGACAGGTTGATGAGTGGTGCATCAGTGTGTCTCACTATGGAATCACATATCACTAGCACATAGTATGACTGTGTCATGTGTACTTGCACAGCCTGGGGAATGGTGCATCAATGTGTCTCAGAATAGAGTCACCTATGACTAGCACATACTGTGACATTGTCATATATGCACTTACACAGCCTGGTGAGTTGTGCAAATAACATGTCTCTCAATGGAGTCAACTATGCCTAGCAAGTTTGAGTATATCATGTATGTACTTACACAGCATGGTGAGTGGTGCATCATGTACCTCACTAAGGAGTCACCTATGAGTAACAAGTAGTATGAGTGTGTTATATCCGTACATGCACAGCCTAATGAGAGGTGCATCAGTGTGTCTGACACTGGAGTGACCTATGACTGGAATGTGCTATGACTGTGTCATATGCACTTGCACAGTTTGATGAGTGGAGCATCAGTATGTCTCAATATTAAGTCACCTATAATTAGCACGTACTATGACTGTGTCATATGTGTACTTGCCTAGTGTGGTGAGTGGTGCAATCAGTGTCTCTCACAATGGAGTCGCCTATGACCAGCACGTAGTATTGCTGTGTCAAATGTGCACCTGCACACCCTGGAGAGTGGTGCATCAGTGTGTCTCACTATGGAGTCACCTGTGAGTAACATGGAGTATGATTGTACTTGCATGCCTAGTAGGTGGTGCATTAGTGTGTCTCACTATGGAGTTGCCTATAAGTAATGTAGTGTGACTGTGTCACATGTCCATTTGCACAGCTTGGTGAGTGGTGCACCAGTGTGTCTCACTATGGAGTCATCAATGAGTAACACTTAGTATGACTATGTCATATGTATACTTGCACATCTGGTGAGTGGTGCAATCAGTGTGACTCATAATGGAGTCACCTATAACTAGAACATACTATAACTGTATAGTATGTGTACTTGCACAGCCTGGTGAGTGTTGCATCGGTGTGTCTCAAAGTGGAGTCACTTTTCATGACAGGAATGGACTCCATTCCTAAGTCAACGTATGATTAAAGTTCATGAAATTAATATTGTTTCAATCTTTGTCAGCCAGTAGTCCTCTTTGCAGCACCCACAATGTGCCCAGTAATGACTCCTTCTGCAGTTCGTATGGAGTTACATGTATTGGTAACATATCTAAATAAGATTGTAAATTATTTTTTATAAGACCCGTTGCTCCTACTACTTTTGGAACTGTCTGCGTATATTTCTTCCACATTGCTCTCGTTTCAGCTTGCAGATCCTGATATTTTATGACTTTGTGTCTTTCTGTACACAAGACACTGTAGAAACTGGGTGTGACAATTTCAATGATCAATGCTACTTTTGTCTTTTCTTGGACCACTATATCTGGTTTTCTAGCACCTATTTTTTGGACTGTTGATAATGGGTGATCCCATGTGATATCAACTTCATCGTTTTCTATGATGCTTTGTGGCTCAAATTTCCAGTAATTTTCATCCACTTCAATACCATGTTTGTGCAATCCACGGTGCAACAGTCTCACCACATTATTATGCCTTTCAGTGTATAGTCCTTCTGCCATTAGTGTGTCGCAGCCAGCAACAAGGTGAGTGACTGTTTCCAGTTTGGTTTTACAAAACCTACATTTGTCTGTTTTTCCTGCATTTTCAAAGGACTTTGTAAACCAGCATATACGTAGCCCACTATCTTGGGCTGTCAATATTAACCTTTCATTTCTTGGTTTGAATTCGCCTCTCCTTAACCATTCCTGCATTTGTTCCTGATCAACATGTGGTTCTTCCAGAAGTTTTCTGTACTTGTAACTATATTTGTTTTTTCCACATTTCTTGATTTCTCATCTGGTCCTTCACTTTATATTCTTTCGTTTTTTGGTGCATTCAGTTGCTGCCTGATTTTTATCTACTTCTTGTTTGATTTCCATTCCTGATTGACATCTAATGCTTCTGCTAAATTAAGCAGAGAAGTCATCTTAGATTTATTCTCCTCATGTTTCAAAACTTCATTTGGATCTTGTGAGGTCAGTAGATATGTGTGGAGTCCCACGATTGCAGATCTATACATGTAATCAATTTCAAAGAGGCCCATCCCTCCTTTGGAATGGGGAATATATAATCTTAGGGGAATACTTTATAATCTCAAAATACTGAAATGTCGAATTTCAGTATCTTGAGACTAAAGCTGAATGTTGAAAATAGTGAAAGTCCATAATCGCAAATTCGAGATCGTGAATTCGAATATCTCAAATTCGTGGTTATGGATTTACACTATACTGTTTCTGGGTTTGTGTGTTGATGGTGCACAATGCCGTGTGTGGATCTAGGTGTTATGTTAGGTAAGTGAGTGTTTTATAAGGGTTTTGAGTGGGAGGTAGAGTGCATGTGAGTATGCTGATATGTTTGATGTGTGTGTGTGTGAGGGACTGGAGCATGTGCGTGTGTGAATTTGCTTTTGTTTCTTGTATGTGCGATCTCAGCATTAGTATATGTAAGTAGGGGGGTGTGGGGGGTGCAGGGGTGTTTGCCCCCCTGCTTATATGTGCAGGAGTTGTGCATGTGTGTAGTTTTGTGTTTTAAATTGTGATGTGGGTGTTTTGGTGTATGTGTGGTGTGGTGTGTGTGGTTTGTTTGTGTTTTTGAACTTCGCAGTTTTGGGCTCCGGGTTTTGATGTTTCGGTGTTTTGTGGATTCAGTTTCATGGTCTCGAAATACTGAAATTCAATGTTTCAATGTTTCAAGATTATGAAGTGAATCCAATCTTAGTATACATTGATTTTTCTAAATCATTTGGTGAGCATGAAGCATCCTTCTTGTTTTAATATCTAATACATCCAACACTTTGGGGGCCAGTCAGTCACTCCAAAACTGTTAGGACAGGAAGGGGCAAACTGATTTATAACTTGGATATTGTTCCTAGATGTCAGTGCTGTTCTCAGGATTTAAGTCCTCTAAAGTATTCCTTATGGAGTTTTACTCACATTTGTTCATATTTTATTGCTAATCCTTCATCAATTCCCAAGTATTTATACACTCCCTCTTGCTCAAGTTCTTTTATATCACATTCTTGTCCCAAACTGATGTTTTCCTGGTGCTGCAGTTTTCCTGCTTTAAAGGTTGCTTTTTGCACATTCATCATGACCAAATGACATTCTAATATAATCTGAAAAGGTTTTGACAGCCTGCAGCTGTGCTTTCAGTTCCTCATCTGAGGAGCTATACAGTTTTAAATCATCAACAAAGAGAAGATGAGAAGCCATTAGACTTTGTTGTTTTCTAGGAGTCAGATTATAGCCATGGCCTAAGCTAAGTAAACAGCTTAATGGATTAATGGCAAGGGAGAATAGCAACGGTGACAGAGAGCCACCCTGGAATATCCCCCTTTAAATTTTTATCCCTGTGATGATAATCTGTTCTTTATCATAGCTTAATTACAAAGCGGTCTGCCATTGTTTCATGGTTACTCTAATGTAGTCAATCAGCTTAGCGTGTATTCTATACATTTTTAAGCACTCTTTTATTCATGAATGTGGGATACTATCAAATTCTTTTTTGTAGTCAGTCTATGCCATACTTGGATTCTTCCCCCTTTTTGCAGTTTTCCGTTATAACTTTAACAAGAAATTATCCTTTGTTCCCTATGAGTTTCTTTTATTGCCCTTTTGTTCTACTGCCGTAATTGAGTTTTCTTCTAAATGAGTACAAACTTTGTCTGCATCAATTCCCATGTATTGTTTATATGTCATTGGAAGGCAAGTTATTGGTCTATAATTTTTAGGTTAGCTTGCAGGTTTACTAAAGTAAGAGCATTGTTTTGCCTGTTGTTAGCCAGTGTGGTGTCTGTTTGGGGTGCGCATATAAATAGTTCCTACTCATGGCAAAATCCTCATGCAAAAATGTTAATACTTTTAAACAAAAGTTAGGTACTGCATCTGGGCCTGGGGTTTTCCAGTTAGCGGCTTTTCTTAACTTTGTTTCAATCTCTCTGGTTGTTACTTCGTCTCATTTCATATCCTGTACCTTTAAACTTCTTATTCTTTCTTTTAATTTTTCTATCCAGTTAGCATCTTTATTATGTTCCAGAGGATCTTCATAAATACTTCTCCAAAATGTATCTACTTCCTCTTTTGTTTTGGTGGTCTTTCAATTCCTTTTACCTTATTTCCCTATCCTCTAAAACATTTTGGTCATCAATAAATTGCTTATTTTGTACTTTTCCCTTATACTTATCTGCACATCTTCTAAGTTTTTCTGCCTGTGCTGAAATTTTTAGTTTGTTATTTGCAATAGTGTATGATAGATCCTGATCTGTTCTAATACTGTGCATTGCTTTAATCACATCTATCTTTCTTAGTATTTTTGTTTATCTGTTCCCTCTTCAATAATCTTCTAACAGTGATGTTTGTTGTCTTAATTTCTTTATAGTTTTCTTTATTTGATACTTTCATGATGGTGTTCGATTTCTCCCCTTCCTTTCCCTCACTACCCTGTGATCTTGTGGTAGAACTTTATCAGTTATTAATTTAGCTGCACAGTAATATATCCTGTTTACTTCTGTTATATTACATGGATCTCTATGGACAGTCCTAATTACTGCATTTATTTGTTTTATCAGACTTCTTACTTTTTGGGTTTTATTGACCTTCTGCAGTCTATTTCTCTCATTGATCTTAATATATCTATCCACGTCCATTAAATCAAGCAACTCTTCTCTTAGCTCATTTTCTTCCAAACTGAGCACACATCACTTGTTTTCCATTTCCTGCAGGCATTGTATAGAAAGTTCTATAGCATCTTCCGGTGGCACATTCTCTTCAATTTCATCTTGTGTCATCTGTTGCTCTGTCATGTGGGAACTAACTGGCCTATCACTCCTCAACATTGACTACATCAGAGTTTCCACAGTTTCCTGTTCCTTTCCTTGCTGTCCAGCTTCAAGTGAACGTTTATACTGGTTTCCTGTGGAAGGCCCCAAAATATCTTGATATGGCACCTGACCAATTGCTTTCTGTTCCACTGGTTTCCCCTTAATTTGGATATCCATTGTTCTGCCCTGTTGTGGTGCTTTCTACATTCAGTTTTCTACACTGAATCATTCTCTTTGCAGCCCCTCCATAACCTCAATTTATATGTCTTTAACTTTTCCATTACTAATCTCTTTTTCTACTTTTCCTCTTAGTCTTATTTTTGTATTGCAAAATTTTCCATATCCAGATTCTTTTGCCTATATTTCTCTTAAAATATCTTTGGTGCTGCTCATTTTGTATTGGTTAGTTTTGCTTTCTCCTTTGCATAAATATTGCACCATATTCAATCTCGTTTATTTCCCATGTTCATATTTCTTTTTCACATGTCTCCTGATCTTCTTGCCTTTCCTTATTCTGGGGACTCACTCCATCATGCTGTGATGTAGTCTGTCTTAGACCTTCTACATTAAATCCTTCACTTCACAGGGACTTCATAACTTCAACTTCTATTTCTTTAACGTCTGCTTTACTAATCTTCTTTTCCACATTACATCTTGTGATATTATGTTTTTTTATTATGAAATTTTCTATATCTGGATGCTTTTGCCTGTATTTCTCTTCAAATATTTTTGAGACTGCCTCCTCTATATTAGTTAACTTGGCTTTCTCATTTGCATAAATATTGCACCATATCAAATCTATCTTTCCCATGTCTATATCTTTTTTTATATTTTTCAAGTATCTCTAGGTTTTGTTTTATATTTTTGCACTTCCTCAGATGCTTCTTTTTCCAAACAGATCAAACTTTCTTGATCTATATACTGTTTTTCAAAAATCTGTTGTATTAATGAAAGCAAATTTTTATTTGAAGCTTCTAACAGTTTTTCTTGTGGAAGTATTTTTCTTTCCTCTAATTTCTCTCTTAATCATTTTGTATATCTTGTGTCTGGAAATTCTATACTTTTTACATAATAGTAGCGCAATACATAATTTATTTCTTATCCTAAATAGTCGACTCTATAGTCTTTATGGTTCTTCTTTGGCCAATCAATTTTTGTGATTTTTGTGGACTGTTATTTCCTTCTACAACAGGGTGGGCCATCTTCCCCCTGGACCTGGCCCCATTGTAGGAATGTTTCTGTATTTTGAGCATTCTAGACTGTCTTTTTTTCCAGTTCTGACACCAGTGTGCCTACCAGAACTGGGCACTTTTTTGTCCTGGGTCTTGTGCACCCAGCTATCTTTTTTTGTTTTTGACTTACTTCTGTCCATGATATATGCTATATAAATACAGTCTGTGTATCAGTATTGCCTTGTTGAGATTTTATGAAAAATGGGGTCCACCTCGCAAAGGTACTCACCAAGACTTGAGGATGAATTTAATTTCAGCACTGCTACTATCCTTTGCTTGCTGACTTTTCATCTATCCATTAGGACCCCTATTCTCATTATTAAGTCACCTATGACTAGTAATTAACTGTGAATGTGTCATATGTATACTTGCATAGCCTAGTGAATGGTCCAATCAGTCTGTCCCATTGTAGAGTCACCTATCACTGGCACTTACTATGACTGTGTAATATATGTACTTGCACAGATTAGTGAGGGGTGCATCAGTGTGTCTCACTATGGAATGACAGATATCTAGCATGTACTATGGCTGTGTCATATGTGTGCTTGTACAGCCTGGTGAGTGGTGCATCAGTGTGTCTCACAGTGGAGTCACCTATGACTGGCATGTACTATGACTGTGTCATATGTACTTGCACATCCTGATGAGTGGTGCATTTGTGTTTCTCACAATGGAATTGCCTATGACTAGCATTTGCTATGATGCTCTCATATGTGTGCTTGTACAGCCTGGTGAGTGGTGCATCAGTGTGTCTCACAGTGTGATCACTTATGACTGGTATGTACTATAACTGTGTCATATATACTTGCAAAGCCTGATGAATAGTGCATTACTGTGTATAACAAAGGAGTCACCTATGAATAGCATGTACTATGACACAGCCTGCTGAGGTGCATCAGTGTGTCTCACAGTGTGATCACTTATGACTGGTATGTACTATAACTGTGTCATATATACTTGCAAAGCCTGATGAATAGTGCATTACTGTGTATAACAAAGGAGTCACCTATGAATAGCATGTACTATGACACAGCCTGCTGAGTGTTGCATCTGTGTGTCTGATAATGGGATCATTTATGACTGGCATGTACTATAACTGTGTCATATATACTTGCAAAGTCTGAATGGTGCATTACTGTGTCTCACAATGGAGTCACCTATGACTAGCACGTATGATGTGTGCGTCATATGTGTACTTGCACAGCCTTGTGAGTGGTTCATTGGTGTGTTTCACAATGGATTTGACTATGACTAGCATGTGGTATGGTTATGTCATATGTGTACTTGCAGAGCCTGGTGTGTGTTGCATCAGTGTGTTCCACAGTGGAGTCCCCTATGGGAAACCTGTAGTATGACTGTGACATTTGTGTACTTGCACATCCAGTGAGTGGGGCATTGAATGTGTCTCACAATGGAGTCACCTATGACTAGCATGTACAATAAATGTGTCATATGTGTACTTGTGAGTGGTGCAATCAGTGTGTCTCACAATGGAGTAGCCTATGACTAGAACATACTCTGTTTCATATTTCTGCTTGCACAGCCTGGTGAGTGGTGCATCACTCTGTACCACAATGGAGTCCCCTACAGCTAACACATAGTATGACTGTCTTTATGTGTACTTGCACATCCAGTAAGATATGCTTTCAGTGTGTCTCACTATGAGGTCACATATCATTAAGTCGTAATATGACTGTATCATATGAATACTTGCACAGCCTGGTGAGTGGTGTATTCAGTGTGTCTCATTGTGGAGTCATCTATGACTAGCATGTACTAAGACTATGTCAGTTGTATACTTGCAGAGTCTGTTGGATGGTGCAAGCAGTGTGTCTCATTATGTAGTCACATTTCATTAGCACATACCATGACTGTGTCATATGTGTATTTTTGCAGCCTGATGAGAGGTGCATCAATGTCTTGCAATGGAGTCACCAATAACTGCCACATACTCTGACTATGTCATATGTGTACTTGCATAGACTGATGAGTGGTGCATCAGTGTGTCTCACAATGGAGTCATCTGTGATTAGAACATACTATGATGGTGTCATATGTGTACTTGCACAGCCTGCTGAGTGGTGTATCAGTGTGTCACAGCTGAGTCACATATGACTCATATGTACTATGACTATGCCATATCTGCACTTGTACATCTTGGTGAGTGAAACATCATTGTTTCTCAATATGGAGGCTCCTATGACTAACACGTACTATGATTGCTTCATATGTGTACTTGCACAGCCTGGTGAGTGGTTCATCGGTATGTTTCACAAAGGAGTCACCTATCACTAGCATGTTCTATCACTGTGTCATATGTGTAATTGCACAGCCTATTGAATGGTGTATCAGTGTGTCACACAATGGAGTCACCTACAGCTATCACTTAGTATAACTGTATCACATTTGAACTTGCACAGCCTGGTGAGTGATGCAATCAGTTTGTTTCACAATGGAGTTACCTGTGACTAGCATGTACAATGACTGTCATATGTATACTTGCACAGCCTGGTCCATAGTGCAATCAGTGTTCTCACTATGAAGTCACCTATGAGTAAGACATAACTATGACTGTGCCATATGTGTATTTACAGATCAATTGAGTGGTGCAACAAGTGTGTCTCACTTTAGAGTCACCTATGATTAGCATATTTTCATAGGTTCATACTAGGCTATCTGCCCTAGGGCATTTATAAGCCTAGCCAGAGTGTGTGTGGCTTTCACCACCCCTTACGATGAGAATACTATACCCATTAGTTTGCTGTGCCTCTGTCCAGCAGTGACACAGAGATGATTCCCGGGGTAAACCTATGATCTCCCATCCACTCGTCAAGATTTCTCTTGAACAGAGTCAGTGAGGGGCTCTGCCTCACATGGACTGGGATTCTGTTCCATAGTGTAGGGAGTCTCTGGGTGATGAATCTGTCCCTCCAGCATGTCCTATTTATATCCGTGTTGAGATTTAAGTCTCTTGCTCTCGTGGCTCTGGTGGATTTGGATTTTTTGAGGTAGAGCATGTCCATTAATTCCGGGTTGGACATGGCCTTGTATGTCAGGCACAGATCACCTCTGAGCAGATAGTATGCGACTGAATAGAGCTGGAGTTTCTTTAGTCGGGCAACGTATGACATATGTCTGAGCCCCTTTATCCTTTTGGTGAGGAACTTTTGGGGTCTTTCCAACTGCTGCAGGTGTCGGGTAATGTACATTCCGAATGGGGCGTTGTACTCAATCATTGGTCTGATAAGTGAAGAGTACAGGGGTACAATGACCTCTCCTGATCTGGATGTGAATCCCTTCATGATCAGGTGGGCAATGTAGAAGGTCTTCCTAACCTCTTTGGCAATGTGAGTGTCAAAAGAGAAGTTACTGTCAACTTGGGTCCCCAGGTCCCTGATAACGTCTTCCGTGTTTAATGGATTACCACCTATGTGATAATTAGGGGTTACCTTGTTTTTCCCAAAGGGTATGACTATACATTTTTTGGCATTTAGCTTAAGGCCATGGCTCTGGCACCAGTTATCCATTTCTATGAGACCTCTCTGGAGGATGTCTGTGTCTGATGGAGTGTCAATTATGGTGCCCAGTTTGCAGTCATCTGCAAATTTTGTCAGCCACAATCCCCCTATGTTTGCCTGCACTTCAGAAAAATAAATGCCGAACAAGAGGGGTCCCAGGACTGAGCCCTGTGGGACACCGCTCGTGACCGGCTTAGAGTCTGACATGGCACCAGCAACTCTAACCCTGTGGGTTCTGTCCTTGAGCCAGTTTGCAACCCATCTTGTGACATATGGGTTTACATCTAAGCTGGTGAGCTTTTCTATGATGCCCGAGTGGGGTATTGTGTCGAACGCTTTGCTAGGTCAAGGTAGGCTGTGTGAACTGCCTTACCCTCATCAATGGCCTTAGTGACTGTTTCGAAAAAGTCGACCAAGTTCAAGAGGCAGGATCTGCCCTTCACAAAGCCAAATTGGGTAGGATCCAGTGTCTGTAGGTCCCCAATGTCTTTATTTATGAGTTCCATTATGATCCTCTCCATAGCTTTGCAGACAAGGCTCGTCAAGCTTATGGGGCGGTAATTTCCAGGGTCCGTAGAAGCACCGCCTTTGTGGAGTGGGACCACAGTTGCCGTACGCCATTCTTTGGGTATGTATCCTGTAGTAAGGCTAAGATTAAACAGCAGCCTTATGTGTGGGTTTAGTTCCTCATTGAGTTCGTGTAGCACACAGCCGGGGACACCGTCTGGTCCCATTGATGCTGTGTTTTTTGCTTTAGAGAGAGCAGCTGTCACCTGGGCATCTGAGATGTTTGGGAGGCTAGATTCTGGTGGGATAGATATTTCTCCTTTTGGGGGGGAGGGAGGGGAGAAATGTGATATGACTGTCATATTTCTGCTGCACAGCCTGTTGAGTGGTGTAATCAATGCATCTCCCAATGGAGTCACATATGTCTAGCACATTCTATGTCTGTGTCATATGCAATTGCACAGACTGGTGAGTGGTGTATCAATGTGGATCGCGGTTGTCACCCATGACTGGCATTTACTATGACTGGCATATCTGTACTTGCATATCCTGGTGTGTGGAGCATTAGCGTGTCTCAATATAGAGTTACCTATGACTAGCACAAGCAATGAGGTTGTCATATGTGTACTTGCACAGCCTGGTGGATGCTGCAATCAGTGCATCTCAGTACGAAGTCATCTATTATTAACACATACTACAACTGTGTCATATGTGTACTTGCACAGCCTGATGAGTGGTGAATAAATATGTCCCACAATGTATTCACCCATGAAGTAGCGTACTATGACTGTGTCATAAGGGCACCTGCACAGCCTGATGAGGCGTGCATCAGAGTGCCCCTAAATGGAGTTACCTATGCGTGGCATGTATTATAAGGTTGTCATATGTGTACTTGTGTAGCCTGGTGTGTGGTGCATCAGTGTGACCTACAGTGGAGTCACCTGTGACTAGCATGTACTATGACAGTGTTATATCTGTACTTGCACATCCTGGTGAGTGGAGCATTAGTGTGTCTCAATATGGATTCACCTATGACTAGCATGTGCATTGAGTGTGTCATATGTATACTTGAAGAGCCTGGAGGATGGAGTAATTACTGTGGCTCAGTAGAGTCAGCTATCACTAACACATAACATGACTGTGGCATATGTGTACTTGCACAGCCTGATGAGTGGTGAATCAGTGTGTCTCACAATTGAGTCACCAATGACTAGTGTAGTGTGACTGTGTCACATGTGTACTTGCACAGCCTGAAGAGGGGGCTGCATCAGTGTGTCCCAGAATAGTTACCTATGACTAGCACATACTATGACTGTGTCATATGTACTTCCACAGCCTGATTGGTGCATCAGTGTGTCTTGCAATTGAATCACGTATAACTAGCACGTACTATGACTGTGTCATATGTGTACTTGCACAATCTGATGAGTGGTGCATCAGTGTGTCTTACAATGGAGGCACGTACAACTAGCATGCATTGTGACTGTGTCATATGTGTGTTGCCCAGCCTGGTGAGTTGTGCAATTGGTGTGCCTCTCAATGGAGTCAGCTATGACTGTTATGTACGATGACTGCATCATGTGTACTTGCACAGTCCAGTAAGTGGTGCATTGGTGTGTCTCATTTTGGAGTCACCTATAATTAACACTTAGTATTAGTGTGTCATGTATGTACTTGCACTGCCTGGTGAGTAGTGCAATAAGTGTGTCTCACAAGAGAGTCAACAATGACTAGCACATACTATGACTGTCTCCTATGTGTACTTCTATAGCATGGAGAGTGATGCAGTCAGTGTGTCTCACTATGCAGTCACCTGTCAGTAGCACGGTCAATGACTGTGTCACATGTGTACTTGTACAGCCTGGTAAGTGTTGCATCTTTGTTTCTCACAATGGAGACACCTATAACTTGCACATACTAGGATTGTGTTATGTATATACTTTCATAGCCTGATGAGAGCTGCATCACTGTGTCTCACTATAGAGTCACCTATAAGTAACACATAGTATGACTTGACTGTGTCACATTTGTATTGTATAGCCTGGTGAGTGTTGCATCAGTGTGTGTCACAGTGGAGTCTCCCGTTATTGGCATGTGCTATGACTATGTCATACGCACTTGCACACAATGATGAGTGGTTCATCAGTGTGTCTCAAAATCAAGAAAGCTATGACTAGAACATACTATGACTGTGCCATATGTCTACCTGAAGAGCCTGGTGAGTGGTGTATTAGTGTGTCTCACAGTGGAGTCACCTGTGATTGGCATGTACTATTACTGTGTCATATCAGTACTTGCTCATTCAGGTGAGTGGAGCATCAGTGTATCTCAATATGGAGTCACCTATGACTAGCACATACAATGACTGTGTCATATGTGCACTTGCACAGCCTGGTGAGTGTTGCATCTTTGTGTCTTTCAATGAAGTCAGCCATGACTAGTGCATACTATGACTGTCATCTGTACTTGCATAGCCTTGTGAGTGGTGTCTGAGTATCTCTCACTATGGAATCACATCTGATGAGCATCACAAATAGTCATATGTAGTTGCACAGACTAATGAGTGATGCATCAGTGTGTCTCACAATGCAGCCACCTATGACTAGCACGTAAGATGACTTTGTCCTTTGTACCATTCAGTAGGCTGTACAAGTACACAATCAGTGTGCTTCTCACTGGAGTCACCTATGACTATCCCATATGATGAGTGCATCATATGAGTTCTTGCACTGTCTAGTGAGTCATGAATCAGTGTGTCTCACTATGGAGTCACCTATAAGTAACCCTTAGTATTGGTGTGTCATATATGTACTTGCACTCCCTGGTGAGTGGTGCAATCAGTGTGTCTGATTGTGGAGTCACCTATGAGAAGCATGTACTATGACTGTGTCATATGTGTTCTTGTAAAGCCTGGTGAGTGGTGCAATCAGTGTGTCTCACAAGGGAGACACCTATGAATAGCACATGCTATGACTGTGTCATATGTGTACTTATATAGGATGGTGTGTGGTGCAATCAGTGTGTCTCACTATAGAGTCACCTATCACTAGCATGTGCTATGACTGTGTCATATGTATACTTGCACAGCCTGATGAGTGGTGCATTAGTCTGTCTCATAATCGAAATACCTATGACTACATCATACTATGATGGTGTCATATGTGTACTTACATGACCTGGTAAGTTGTGTATCAGTGTGTCTCACAATGGAGTCACCTATTAATAGCATGTACTATGACTGTGTCATATGTGTAATTGCACATTTGGGTGAGTGGAGCATCAGTGTGTCTCAATATGGAGTTACTTATGACTAGCACATGTTATGACTGTGTGATATGTGTACTTGCAGAGCCTGATCAGTGGTGCATCAGTGTGTCACCCAATGTAGTCACCCAAGAGTAGCACATACTATGATTGCGTCATACGTGTACTTGCACAACCTGGTTAGTGTTGCATCCGTGTGTCTTACAATGGAATCCCCCATGATGTGTGCATACTATGTGTCATATCTGTACTTGCACAGCCTGGTAAGTGGTGCCTGAGTGTGCCTCACAATGGAGTCACCAGTCATTAGCATGTACTATGAATGTTTCATACATGCACTTGCAAAGCCTGAGGAGGGTTGTATTGATGTTTCTCAGAGTGGAGTTCTCTATGATGATGAGTGGTGCATCAATGTGTGTCATTATGGAATCACATCTGCCTAGAACTTACTACGACTGTGTCATATTTGTGCTTGCACAGCATTGTGAGTGCTGAAATCAGTGCATCTCACAATACAGTCACCTATGACTGGCATGTACTGTGTCATATGTACTTGGACCGCCTAAAGAGTGGTACATTAGAGTTTCTCACAAAGGAGTTACCTATGACTAGCACATACTATGACTCTGTCATATGTGTTCTTGCACAGCCTGGTGACTGGTGCATCTTTGTGTCTCACAACTGAGTCACCTATGACTAGCACATAGCATGACTGTGTTGTATGTGTATTTCCAAAGCCTGGTGAGTGGCGCATCAGTGTCACCTATGACTTGCATGTACTAAGAATGTGTCATATGTAGTTGGACAGACTGATGAGTGATTCATCAGTGTGTCTCACAATGTAGACACGTATGACTAGCACATACTATGATTGTCATTTGTGTACTTGCACACCCTGGTGAATGGTACAATCAGTGTGTCTCAGTATGGAGCCACCTATAACAAGCATGTACTATGTGTCATATGCATACTTGCACAGCCTGTAAAGTGGTGCATCGGTGTGTCTCACAATGGATTCCCTATGACTAGCACGTATGATGATAGCATGATATGTGTATTTGCACAGCCTGGTGAGTGGTGAAATCAGAGTTTTTCACAATGTTGTCACCTATGATTAACACATAGAATGACCGTGTCATGTGTGTACTTGAATAGCCTGGTGACTGGTGCATCAGTGTGTCTCACTATAGAGTCATCTATGACTAGAACGTACTGTGATGACATCATATGTGTACTTGCACAGCCTGCTGAGTGGTGTATCAATGTGTGTCAAAGTTGAGTCACATATGACTGCCATGTCATCACTAGATGACTATGTATATATCCCTAGGTGGGTTGCACAGATAGAACCCACAGTGTGAAAGTAGCTGACTCCAAGTCAGACTGTCGACCAGTCACAAGTGAAGTCCCACAGGGTTCGGTGTTATCATCCCCTTTGGGAAAAAACTAATTCCCATGAATTACCACACCAATGGTAGTCCACTGAACACAGAAGGTGTTATAAGAGATCTAGGAACACAGGCTGACAGCAGCCTCTCTATTGACCACCACATTGCCACTGTGGTCAGAAAGTCCTATGTGGCACTTCTCATTACTAAGTGTTTTGCATCCAGGAGGAAAGAGGTCATTGTCTCTCTCTACTCTTCTCTAATTAGGGAAATCATCGAGTACAATACACCATTTATCATGTACCTCATGCAACAACTAGAGAGGCCACAAATATACCTCACAAAGAGGAACCTAGGCCTTAAACACATCCTATATGGACAAACTCAAAAAACTCCAACTATTCTCTGTCACATATCGTCTACTTAGAGGCGATCTCTGCTTGACATACAAAACCATGTCTGATCCAGCTCTGTTAGAAATGCTACATCTAAAGAAATCCCAATTCCTCTGCACCACACGCTCCAGTGACCTCAACCTCATTACTACAATCAACAGAACGTCCTGGTGGGACAGGTTCATAACCCAGAGACTGCCCTTACTGTGGAATAGATTTCCCATTCATGTCAATTGGAGCATCTCACTGGCCCTCTTCAAGAGAAACCTAGATGAGTGGATGGGAACTAGAAAATTCACCCCAGGGATCACTCCAGTGGCTCTACTCAACAGATGCACTGGGAACTAAGGTTGGGTGGCATGATGTCAGGGTGATCCTATGGGCTAGGTTTGTAAAGGCTCCAGGGCCATTAGCCTAGTACGAACCTATGAACCTATGTACTATGACTAAGTCATACTTGCACTTGCACATCCTGGCGAGTGAAACATCAGAGTTTCTCAATATGGAGTCACCTATGACTAACACGTACTATGATTGCTTCATATTTGTACTTGCACAGCCTGGTGAGTGGTTCATCGGTGGGTCTCACAAAGGAGTCACCTATCACTAGCATGTTCTATGACTGTGTCATATGTGTACTTGCACAGTCTAGTAAGTGGTGTATCACTGTGTCCCACAATGGGGCCACCTACGGCTATCATGTAGTAAAACTGTATCACATTTGAACTTGCACAGCCTGATGAGCGATGCAATCAATTCCTCTCACAATGGAGTCACCTGGGACTAGTATGTGCAATGACTGTGCAATAATATAATTGTTGCAATAATATCATTCTTAGTTATGTATAGTTGCACAGCCTGGTGGATGGTGCAATCAGTGTGTATCAATATGGAGTCACCTGTGAGTAACACATATGACTGTGTCATATCTGTACTTACAGATTCATTGAGGGGTGCAATGTGTGTGTCTCACTTTAGAGTCACCTGTGATTAGCATGTACCACCAGTGGCAGCTCCTGTTATTGGACTGCAGGACTGCAGTCCTCCCAGCTAAAAGTAAAGAAAAACAGAAAAAAATACTGACTGGCTTCACTGGCTTTGACAGGCTACCTGCTGCATGCGAGTCCGACTGACTTGATAAGTCCTGGAACTCGAACTGCGCATGCATGCTCAGCGAGTTCTGGGTTTAAAAAAAATCATTTTCTCTCAATCCAGACTGCAGTTAAGCCAGTCAGGATTAATAAATACACTTTTTATATGCACATTCCCACATGTCCATGCGGTTTTTAACTGCTGTGAATGGAAGGGGCTCAGACTGCCATGTCTGCAGTCGTGTACATGATGCAGACATGGCTGGATGGGTACTGATTGGTTCTCTGCTCTTGTTCTCTTCCCGCGCTTTGCATGCTGGGAAAAAGAGAGTGAGCTGAGAAGCAGCAGCAGAGCAGTATACACTTTTGTTTTCTTGGAGGCCTGGAGGCTGGAGTTCCTGAGTTAGAGGAGTGAGGAGTCTCGGAGGTCAGTGGCAGCAGAGCAGTGCACCTTGACCTGGCTGGGGGTGTAGAAGAACGAAGAAGCACTTCGAAGAACTGAAGGAAGAAAGGAACTGAAATAGCAGGTTAGTGAAGGGGGGTGTAACATAACTTGTAGAATATGATTTTTTTTTTGGATTTATTAATTTTTCATTGTTGTAAAGTATTTGGTAAATAGCAGGTTAGTGAAGGGGATACAAAAAAAGGTGTAACTTGTAGAATAAGATTGTTTTTTGGTTGGCTTTATTAATTCTTAGTACTAGTATGTGCACTTGGTAAATAGCAGGTTAGTGAAGGTGAAGGGGATACAAAAAAAGTAACTTATAGAATAAGATTTTTTTTATTGTTGGCTTTGTTGCAATAATATAATTCTTAGTTGTATTTGGTGGCTTGCTTACATTATTATAGAAATTAATAGATTAAAACTGTCTTGAGTCTTAAGATGGCAAAGCAAAGTGCTAAATTAGTGATGTCCAGACCTCTCTCTCTCTCTCTCTCTCTCTCTCTCTCTCTCTCTCTGTGTAAATAGTGGTTTCCAGGTGATTTGTGTGGCTATCTTATATTTTTGCATTAGATATTTGGTCCATTTCTCACAAAATTGTGGTTTTCTGGCAAATTAATGGCAAATCATTAAAGACTGAAGTTAGAAAATAATGATAGACATTTGAGTTTCAGATTTCATACCCTTAAGAAAATTCATACTAATGCAAGACCTATTTTATTAACTTTATATGTTTGTAAGAGCAATATTTAAAAATTGTCCTTATTTTTGGGCCTTTACCCACTTCTATATATGGCTTTGCCCAGATTTCATGCTCTGAGCTTGAGAGGTATGACAAATGTATCAGGGCCATCACAGTCAGCCAGAGACATTTCAAATCTTGACATACTTGTTGCACCCCACTCTCCCATGTAGTGACTCTGGATGTGTCCAAGCAAGGCAAGGAGCAGTTATGCAGTGTAAGTGTGCAGAGTATTACCCCCATCCAAGGTAGACACAAGTACTACAGTGGCTTTTCATTTGTCCTTGACTTTGCAAAATGTTCTGGTTTATTGTCATATTGCATCCTATTGATTTATGCTTCTTATTATTTGGAAAATGCATGCTGTTGCAGTGCCTGTTGCTCTGTATTTAAGTAGCAATGCTTGAATGACCATCAGGTAACCTTGTCTGAGATTGTAAGATGCAAGTAAGCTTTAATAATCATGCTGTTATTTAATTATCAACATTGAAAGCCTTTTTGTTGTTGCAATGCAGAGAATATTTACATAACTAGATAATGTATAAGCCTTAGCCATTAAAATGAATATGACAGTATTTGTAATAAAGGACAGGATTACAGTATTTTCAGAAGCACATTACATTTGTTGGAGACTTGTAGTCATCTTTGTAGGCTTTACCCGTAAACTAAATAGAATGCCAATCTATCATCTGTGGTCCATAACCTGTGCAGTAATCCTTTAAGCAATTTATCTTGAGCTTGTTTCTTGTTTGCTGTTAATTTTTTTACATTGATCATGTTTTCCCCATGAAACAAGTAGATAGTTGTCAGGCAGTAGGTCTTTTTTGGATGAGAAACATTTTTACAAGTGGGGGTATCACAGAGATTGCTACTTTCAGCATATTACTTGATGCTTTTATAAAGCTGAATATAAATTACTGCAGTGCAAGGAGAAGCGGTTTGAGCTGAGTGCTGCTTTTTTTTATACTCGATTTTGACTGGCATTTCAGTAATGTATTTAAAAAGTAATTTATTTTTTCATGCCTCACAACCTTTTTGTTTCCATCTAGATATTAAGAAAGCTGTCATGTAGCCAATGCATTGAAATCATACCTCTCATGTGTACCTCATTACGAGGAACGTACCTCAGTTGGAGTCTTAAAAAGTTCATGTTCCTTTAAGTTCCACATTGAAAGGGTCTGTAACACATTCAGTGTTAGGAATTTTTTAAGTAAAATCCATGGTAAGTAGAAATAAATCATTAATTTACTAAAAGATCTTCTTTATAATTAAGACCAGCATATTTTAACCATCTTATGACCTTCCTAGCTAAAGTTTTTAGTAAGCCATTAGTACGTTTTTTACATTTTGCCCATTAATTCCACAGTATGAAGGCTAGTGCTCCTCATTTTGGAGATGGAAGGTTGAGAGCTTTTATTGAAATTTTTTTCTTCTTCTACACTTGATTTTGTCTTGATTGAACACTCATAATGACTATTTGGCACCCAGGGCAGCGTATTTAATTAAAGTTCCAGTTTTTGTGGTTTTGAGCATAGATCCGCCACTTTCTAGTTGGCCACACCCGTCCCATTGGCTCCACCCATTCAGCTGTCTCTTGCAGCCCCCCTTTGATTTGAAGACACCAGCTGCCACTGGTGAGTACAGAGTGTTCAGTCAGGAGATGGATATGGAAGTTAATGACAGACAGCTGTTCTAGTCTATATGCCGAGGTTATTTCTCAGCAATGGAGATAGACTGACTTGCCTCTAATATTACGTGGAACTTTGGGAGGAATCCCAGGGACTTCATGTAGAAGAAAAAGGCAGTTTGAGATGGTGGAAGAGAATCCTGTTTTCTTGAGGAAAGAACTGCAACCTGCCTGAATTGGATTCATCCTTCTTACACAGGAAAGCGGGCAGATTTCTACATGTCAGTGGAGGATTTGTCTAGTATTTTGATGCATGCCAAGTATAGGGATTCAGATACCTGTAGATGGAGGTACTGCCACACTTGGTTTTACTTTAAGAAATGTTTCTGTGAAGAGAAGGAGTGAAGCAACTCATTTTCTGTTTGCCAAAACTCTTCATTTGTTATCAGTAAGCTTTTATTTACAACGGAAATCTGTAATTTCTGCATTTTACATGCATGAAAATGTTAAGAAATACTACATTTCTTTCTTTTTTTCTTCTAGGTGTGTCAGAATTATGCCACCTGGAAAAGTGTGCCTTCCTAAATTAATCTGTGAATAAAAAACACCGTTTTTACCTGTATAGCTTTAATAGTGTACCTTTGTAACCATGTTTGTTGGCTACAAGTACTGAGTCATGCTTCAGCATGAAAGAAATAACTAATACACTGGTGAAGACCGTCACCAACACTAATGAACAACTGATGAAGCTGTCAGAAAACAGTGCAGTTTTTCATGCAGCTACTACTAAACACCTGCAACATAGCAGCCCACAAATGCTAAGACTTGCTGAGGCTAGTGCAGCCATACAGGAAAGGTTGAGAATGTGAGTGCAATTTGACTGCAGCCATACAGAAAAGGGTGGGAACATGTGTGGAGTTTGACTGCAGCTGTACAGGAAAGGTTGGGAACGTGAGTGTAGTTTGACTGCTGTTTCACCAATAGTCAGCAACACAAAGGAGATTTCATGGAAAGCCACCTTCAGCTAGCTGTAATTGTTGCACGTTCTTCTCTGTAGTGTGACGGCAGAGTAGGTATATATAAGTTAAGGAGGAGTGGGGGTCTCCTTCCATATGGGGGTAAATGGGGGCTTGCCCCTTCTAAAAGCGTCTATTGCTGTCTGTCAAAAGTGCCTTTCAGTGAATATTTTTCACGTTATTGTTTACTGGAGAAATATTGTGCAATAGATAATCATGAGTCCAAAAGGATAACCATCAATGACCAGCAATTGGCCAGATTGCAATGAGAATTCACTACAGCCATAAGCAAATTACCCAATAGGTAAGGAACTTCCGGGTCTCATAACCTCTTAAGAAACTTGCATTCAATGACAACATGGAGGTCTACACTATGGCATTCAAGAGGTACACAGAGAAAGAACATTGGCCCTGGAATTAGTGGACAAGAATATTGTTGTCTCATCTGGCAGGTGAATCATTGAAGAATCACATGGACTTGGAGAACCTGATGCACATGGTTACCTGAGACCCAGCTGTGTAGAAAATGACATGCATGATTCACATTCACATTCGAAAATTGTTATTATAACCTGATTTCACACAGAAGACAACAACAAAACTGTAACTACAAATAAGTACCTCTCCCAATACGAGAAAGAATCCCAACATTTTCTGGAATTTGTTTCTATTCAATAAACTCTTGAACCTGGAATTCTGCCACCTGCATTACCTCTTCCTTTTATTTTTCATTTGATTTCACACAGAGCTAATCGGAGGGATGGGAATGTACAAAACTCTGATCTGTGATATTTAAGTATCCTGTTTTTTGCTTATTTTTACTTATTTATAGCACTATTATTGTCTGCTGCATACTTTGTAGTGTATTTTATAGCTATAAACTAATCTGCATGCTTGTATTAAAATTGTCTGCCTCACAGCGCCTGATAAATAAGGTTTTTACTGTCACACTGTTTGTAAATCTTTTCTAGCTAGTTTCACTGTGTGTGAGGTATTAACTGGAAATTTTCTCTATTTGTTAAACATTTGTTTGTGTTTGTTCTGATTTGATGCCAAAGAGTTTATCACATAACTGATTGCTTGCAGAGGCTCTGTGTCTGAGCACATGTTCCAGGCCATCTTAGTTTAGCAAAAGCCATATTGCATTTTTAGTGAGATTGAAGTGTTTATGGTCATTGGCTGATTGGGGTTACCTGGACCACGGCTTGGAGTAAGCACCTCATTGGTTCTTTCGAGCTTTACTAAAGTTGTGTCAGGTTTCAACTTTCTGTTACTTAAGAAGTTACCTTGTGAGTGTTTCTGCCATTTCACACACAGCTAATCAGAGGAAGGGCACTGAGCAAAACTCTGATCTGTGATATATAAGTATCCTGTTTTTTGTTTATTTTTACTAGTCGTTTATAGCACTTTTTTGTCTGCTGCATACTTTTTACTGTGTTTTATACCTAGAAACAACTCTGCACACTTGTATTAAAATTGTCTGCCTTATAGTTCCTGATAATACGATTTTTACTGCCACACTGTTTGTAAATCTTTTCTAGCTAGTTTCACTGTTTGAGGTATTAACTGGAAATGTTCTCCATTTGTTAAACATCTGTCCATGTTTGTTTGTGTTGATTTCCTGCCCAGGAGTGTATCATAGAACTGATTGTTTGCAGCGGCTGTGTGCCTGAGCTCATGTTCCAGGCCATCACAGTTTAGCAAAAGCCATTTTGCGTTTTCAGTGAGAGTGAAGTGTTTATGGTCATTGTCTGATTGGGGTTACCTGGACTACAGCTTGGAGTAAGTGCCTCATTGGTTCTTTCGAGCTTTTTTTAAAGTTGTTTCAGGTTTCAATTCTGTGTTACTTAAGAAGTTACCTTGTGAGTGTTTCTGCCATTTCACACAGAGCTAATCAGAGAAAGGGCATTGAACAAAACTCTGATCTGTGATATATAAATGTCCTTTTTTGCTTATTTTTACTAGTTATTTATAGCAGTTTTATTGTCTGCTGCATACTTTGTACTGTATTTTATGGCTATAAACTAATTTGCATGCTTGTATTAAAATTGTCTGCCAAAAAGGGCCTGATAAATAATGTTTTTACTGTCACACTGTTTGTAAATCTTTTCTAGCTAGTTTCACACATCTATATTACATTATCAAAGTTTCAAAACTTCTAATCTGTTATGGTCGACACCATATAATCGAAGTCTTGAAACATTGAAAATGTAATAAAACACAACAACCTGCCAAAACAAATATTTAAACAATGTAAGCAGGGGGCAAGCCCCCATGCACCCCCCCCACACCCTCGCTACTTAAATATACCAACTCCAAGATTGCACTACAATGCAGAAAAGGGAAATCTTCCCTTTGTGTGCTGTACGGAGATCTCCGTGAAAAAAAATTGAAGTTTTAAGACTTTGATCATATGGTGTCGACCTTATCTGACTCGAAGTTTAGAAACTTATATCTTCTGATATAGACCCAGTTTCACTGTGTGTGAGGTATTTCCTGGAAATTTTCTCCATTTGTTAAAATCTGTTTGTGTTTGTTCTGATTTCCTGCCAAGGAGTGTATCATATAACTGATTTAGTTTCCCACCCTCCTTCCCTCCCTATTGGTATCCTATTCTTATACTTGGTGGCTTTGCAGTTGTCAACCCCTACTGTAAATTTGATCTGGGACACTCCTCCCAGTCTAGTGTCATTAGCTCATTCTACCTAATATAGACAGAATATTTGAGAAGGCCAACCCACTTAGTTTCTTAACCTTGAATTATCTTCTGCTCCTCCTTTCTCCCTTTCCCCTTTACTAACAAAAAAAATTCTAAGCTTGTTCCCTGCATTTCCTGTAACTAGTCTAGTCCAGATGCAGATTTGCTGTATCCAGGATTGTTTGTAAGCTTCTGAGCCCCCAAGCCTTTCTCTGTTGGACGGAAGCCTTCTAGCTTATCAGTGGTAGTGGTAAGCACTAGGTAGCCTATCTACCACAAGAAGAGTGGTTTCTGGCCCAGAAATTGTAGTATATTGGCCAGTTGGTCAGTTTATCCATCTTTTTCAACTTTCTGGTTTAAAAGCCCACGTTTGTACTTTTCCCACCTTTCTTGTAACTAGACTAGTCCAGATAAAGATTTGCTGTATCCAGGACTGTATGTAAGCCTTTGAGCCCACCAAGCCTTTCTGTGTTGGAGGGAAGCCTTCTAGCTTATCAGTGGGAGTGGTAAGCACTAGGTAGCCTATCTACCACAAAAGGAGTGGTTTCTGGCCCAGAAATTGTAGTTTAGTGGCTGTTTGGGCAGTTTTTCCATATCTTTCAACTTTCTGGTTTTGAAGCCCGCATTTGCGCTGGTTTCCCACCTGCTCTGTAACTAGTCTAGCCCAGATACAAATTTGCTGTATCCAGGACTGTTTCTAAGCTTCTGAGCTATGCCAAAGTCTGCTCTTTAATTTTACCCTTAGATCTACTAGTTCTCTCCTCTTCTGCACTTTTACTTGCTTATTAGTCTAGCACTTTACCAGACTTCTTATAGCAATTATTGAAGCACACAAAAGTGCTACCAGCACTAAATGTTCTACAAGGAAACAGCTCCAGTACTTATTATTAATGCCCACCCCTCCAGACATGTCTAAAGGTCAGTTCCCTGTGCATTCTTCTATTAACCTGGTGAACTTGGGCATCCTGAGGCAATGTACACTGACAACCCCCTCCTCTTTCCACCCAACACTCAGACTTGTGAGAGATGCACTTATATATCCAAATTGGAAGCCATGCACTCTCCAGCCAAGACCAGAATAGCTGGTCAATATGAGAAGGTCAACACTTGCACCACACCACATGGAACACATAGCCCTCCAGAACAGACACCAGCACTGCCTTTTCATGAAAACACAAATCACACACACACATCTTTGCAGAGGCTGTCAATAAAAATATACCCAAACAGCAGAGAAATCCAAGGCAGAAACACACTTAACCACCACAACGCAACACTAATCATGAGACACATAAATCTCCTAAACAGCGTTCTGCTCAAAGTCCCTAATTCAAAACAGCATGCCCAACACACTAGTCACAGGTGACTCAATAGTGAGGCACACTGATGTCCCACTCACTAGGTTGAATAAGGAGAAAGTAACAGGTGCCAGTCAGGTACCAGGATCTGCCAAATAACGCACACACTCAGGTCCCTTAACAACAGGTACAAATATGAGTCTGTCATTGTACATGTGGGTGTGAATGACATCAGACATATCTTCCTGGACTACATGAAAAGAGACATGGAGGAGATCTTGAATTATGTAGCCCAGATGGGTAAGACCCTAGCCCTGAGCAGCATTCTACTGTCAACTAGAATGATACCACAGTACAAGCAGAAAATGATTGATTTCAACAACTGGCTAAGTTTCATGTGTCATTCTAAGGGATCCAGTATCTGTCTGCCTGGGATGACATGACTGACAGACCTCGATGCATTGCCAGAGATGGCCTGCATCTGTCACCCCTGGGCTTCCAGATACTGGCCAATGCTTTTGCCAGCCCTATAGTGCCTTTTTTAGGTGGTGTTCCAAAGACCAAATTACCACCATAACAGCTACAAACAAATGCAATCTGAGGGTCATGCTGCTCAAATGTCTAAATCTCAAAATGCACTCTCTCAAAGCACTCCTTACAACCTAACACTCTCATACTGGGTGACATCAACTTCCCCTCCAGTGACTGGGAAAACTACTCATATACCAATACATTTGTCCAACGTTTCCTGGAGTTCATTAATTCCAATGTCCTGGACCAGCTCGTTCTGATCCCCACTAGAGATAACAACATCCTTGACCTGGTTATTACTAACATGGGAGACCATTGCTCCACACCAATAGTCAACTCCTCCCTGGTTAGATCCGACCACAAACTAATCACCTTGGAAATCCACATCCCTCCTACCCCCCCCCCCCCCCACAAAGTTAACCACCATGAAAAACTTCTCCAAAGCTAACTTTGGCTCCTAAAAACAGAGGTGGCTAATTTCACAGCACCCATGCAAAAGGAGATGAGTTGCATTACTGCCAAATCATACACCAATGCACTGTATGAACACGTACACAAATGCATGGATCTTGTCATACCCAACAGAACCAAGATGCTCTCTTCCGAAAAAAGGAAGCCAATCTGATGGTCCCCTGCCATAAACAAACTCTACAACAGAAGGAGGAAACTGATATGGAATAATGTGAAGTCCCAAGACTGGAAAAACTCCCTTATCAGCCTCAACAAAAAGTTGAGATCCCTCATCAACATCTCTAAAGCTAGCTATGAAAACAGAATTGCAGTAGATAGTAAAGAAAACCACAAGGCCTACTGTAGTTATGCAAAGAATCTCCACAGCAATACCCAGATTTACTCTGAGCTGTTGCACAATGGTTCTGCCTATACTGAGCCAACAGATATTGCCAATATACTGTCCGACAGATTCAGTGCCAACTTTACCCCTCTCTCCCCCAAAGGGACCAGTCACAATAACAGTAGATTCCCAGGCACCCAGTATTACTGCCGCAAAGGTTAAAACAGCACTGTCCAAGGCCAAGAATACAGCTTCTATGGGACCTGACAATATCCCTGGCTGTGTTCTACATGAACTACAGAGTGAACTGGTACCTCACCTGTCTGCCCTGTTCAATCACAGCCTCACCTCAGGCTTTGTCCCTACCAAATGGTGCACTGCTACAGTCATCCCACTCCACAAAGGAGGAGCAACTACAGACCCTGGGAACCGTCGCCCCATTAGCCTGACGAGTCTGATATGCAAAGCTATGGAACACATCATCATGGACCTAATAAACAAGGATGTGGGGAATCTTCAAACCCGGATCCCACACAGTTTGGTTTTGTGAAGAGTAGATCATGCCTGCTCAACTTGGTTGACTTCTTTGAGTCAGTCATCAGAGCTGTGGATGAAGGCAAGGTGGGTCATACAGCCTACCTTGATCTGGCCAAGGCCTTTGATACCATTACCCACTCAGAAATCATAGAAAAACTCACTAAGCTAGACATCAAACCCTATATCACTAGGTGGGTTGCAAACTGGCTCAATGGTAGAACCCACAGTGTGAAAGTAGCTGACTCCAAGTCAGAATGCCCGACTAGTCACAAGTGGAGTCCCACAGGGTTCAACCCTGGGTCCTCTCCAGTTTGGTATCTACTTCTCAGAAGTCTAGGCCAACATGAAGGGACTCTGGCTGACAAAGTTCGCAGATGATTGCAAGTTGGGAGCTATTAACTCCCCGGGTGATGTTGACATCCTACAGAATGGCCTGACTGAGACCAATAACTGGTATCAGAACAAAGCATAAGGGGATTTTATCTTGTTTTATTGTGTATCATTCGTTCACAGTTTCAACATTTTCTATGTGTGTTGTGATAATAAAGAGCATCGCTGTCCGTGGTGGTGTCTTTGGTTAATTTATGGTATCAGAACCACGGCCTTAAGCTCAATGCCAAAAAATGTCATCATCCCCTTTGGGAAATACCCAGCTGCCATGAATTACCACATTGATGCTATCCCACTAACACTGAAGGAGTTTTTTTTAGAGATCTGGGAACACAGGTTGACAACAACTTCTCTTTTTAGCACCACATTGCCACTGTGGTCAGAAAGTCCTATGTGGCACATCTCATTACTAAGGGTTTTGCATCCAGGAAGAAAGAGGTCATTGTCTCCCTCTACTCTTCCATCATTAGGCCAATCATCGAGTACAATGCCCCATTTGGCATGTACCTCACTAAACACCTGCAACAACTGGAGGGGCCACAAATGTACCTCACAAAGAGGATCCTAGGCCTTAAACACTTGTCCTATATGGACAGGCTCAAAAAACTCCAACTATTCTCTGTCTCATTTCGCCTAGTTAGAGGTGATCTCTGCTTGACTTACAAATCATGTCTGACCCAGCTCTGTTAGAAATGCTGCATCTAAAGAAGTCCCAATTCCTCCACACCACACGCTCCAGAGACCTCAACCTCATTACCACAATCAACAGAACATGCTGGAGGGACAGGTACATAACCCAGAGACTGCCCATGTTATGGAATAGACTTCTCATACATGTCAAGCAGAGCTCCTCACTAGCCCTCTTCAAGAGAAATCTTGATGAGTGGATGGGAAATAAAAAAATTCACCCCAGGGATCACTCCAGTGGCTTTATTCAACAGTAGCACTGGGAACTAATGTCAGGTGACACAATGTCAGGGTAATCCTATGGGCTAAGCTTGTAAAGGCCCCAGGACCATTAGCCTAGTACACACATATGAATAATTACAAAAATGTTAGAAATTAGGGCTGTAGATAGACTAAAATGGGCAAGTACTACCTAGTAATCTCCCAAGAGTGACCTTACCTCTTCTGAACAATTAGTTCTACCAATAATGAGATAGCTTTTAATTGAAATCTTTAAGATTAAATTGCATTTACAAAACAAAATATTAATAAGTCTTCACTTAAATATGTATCTGGGTCAATGAACAAACAAAAGACATTATCAGTCGAAGTAATTTGTTTTGAATTGATTAGAAAAGGGCATATAACTAAGTATTGCCCAGTCATTGACAGTAATCTTATGCCTACAAAAGCTATTAATGCTAGTCAACTTGCTGTAGGTTACTTGCTGTTAGGCAAATCACACCTGAAAATATACCCATGAAGTTTGACAATCATGAATTAAGTAATAGTATTGGGGAATAGGTGTTCTACAATTGTGCTTTGGTTAAGCTTATGCAATTAATGTAATTGTGGAAGGGAAAGAATAGCAAGGACATCCAACAAGACGGTCTTACCCAAACAAATGACTGGTGCCAGAAAAATACCCTCAAGCTGAATACATAAAAATGCATCTTGCATCATAATCCCCTTTAGGGAGAGTGATGTCCTCACAAATGATCACATTAATAATGTCTTAAGCATGCAGTCAGTCATGAGGGATTTGGGTACCCAGACTGATAGCAACCTGACTTTTGACCACCATGTTGCTTCCACTTTTGACATCCCTGCACTAGCCCAGTAATCAAGGAGCCTCAATCCTCACCTCTAACACCAGTGAGGGATGTGCACATTGGGAGGATGACAAGTACACACACAGTAAAGTGCAATTTCCCTTTTGAGCACACAGAGAACACAGAGAACACAGTCAGTCTGGGTCTACACTCTCCCACTTTTTTCTGATCCCAATAAGACTCCCCACTGGCACAGGTATAGGATTAAGATCTCAGTCGAGTGGTCAAGCAAAAACCTCCAGCATCCTTTCTGTCCAACCAGTGCTTTATGTCCCTGTCCAAATAACTGACACACACACACTTTGAGATTTGATGTATGTACAAACACACAGACACTTCTGAAGAAGGCTGGTACAGGTATACTAGCTATGCCTCCTTCTGCCCAGACTAAAAGGTAGTTATCACCACCACCAACCAGCTCTTTATCAGCTACTATAAGGCCCTTACAAATGATGACAAATTCTACTGTGTAATGTTACTGTTATCCAAATGGTAAGTGTCCAAGACTTTTAAGGCTATTTAAGAGTAGCCTATACAGTGTTACCAACCACATATGCAAGTATGCTAAGAGCTTAAATATCTCTAAACAAACCAGCCACAATTAAAAGGTTTAAATATATTTAATAATACATAATAAAAGAACTAGACAATACTCGGTAACTCAATGCAGTGACAACAGAGTTCAGAATCACAGGAAATATTTTAAAACAACATTGCAGGACAGTCTCATATAAATACAGAGAACATCTAAACTAATCTTACCATATTCCTATCTATCTCTGAGAAATCACTGTACCTAAATAACTTACTTACAGAGGAAGGCAGGTGCTGATTAGAGCATGCTGTCAGATCCAAAGACAAATACAAAATGCACTCATTCTCTGAGATCGCTCTTAAGTTACTATCAAACATTTCTGCTGGGTTATCTCAGGTTACATTATTGTTTTTCACCTCTGTGTCAAAAATACTTATTTTTCAGAAGTTTGCCTGGAACTGGAAGTCATAAAATGGTTAAACGCTGTTACCTTTGAAACATGTAATTATTTCTGTTTCCAGAGAATAGAAAAACCTCCTAGCTCTAGCCATCCTATCTCTTTGCATTAACTAACTTTATAGCACAGTCGTAAACAATTTCAATGTATTTACTTAGAGTTTTGCAAGTTAACTCTGTATGTTCCAACTTCTACTATGAAAACATATATCTGCATAACTTTATAGTTTATATGCATGTCTGCTCTTTTCCAGCATGGTACACTGTAGTTACATTCTTGAATCTCAGTACAGAACATACAGTTCAACACACACTTCTGCAGCAGTAGTTTAATATACATGTAACGCAGTTTTCTTACATTTGTAAGACAAGCATACATATCATATTACTATTCCTGAATGACATAGAATTATTGGGAAGGTTGCCAGCCCATCTAGCTGGAATTTTGTAAATAATTCTCCCCGGGATTCAATAACCAGTTTTCTCCATGCAGGAATAGTGTAAGAGCTCCCACACGGAATATGGCTGCTGAGCGATCCAGTAGACAAGGCTGGGAGCGTGCACGAGCCTGCCAGCACTATTCTTGCACAGACAACACTGAATAATGCTAATTACCTCATTTGCTGGTGAAATCCATGCATATGAGGTGAATTAGTGGTTCAGTAAGCAGGCAGTTATCCATGCAAGAACAGTGTGAGGTTCAGAAATGTATTTGGTTACTAGCCAAATACATTTCTGCAAAAATCAAAATGGAGGCATGCCAGCTCAAATTAAAGCATGTATTGTAATCCTTAGGCATGCAATTGCCAAATATATGGTCATTGGCATGGAAAGGTGTTGCAAAATCATGAAAATCAAAGTTTTTTTGGCCAATTTCAGCCGTTTAAGCATAGGGCAGTGGTGTGCAAAAGGGATCATGCCAAAAATAAAACTAAAAATGCGAAAAGGCAATTTTAACTGAAATCTGCAATTTGTCATTATAGTCTATGGCATGCAGAATCAAAGCAATAACAGGTAACACTGGTTGCTAAGGAGGAAGGCTGTGGTGTGGTGGTGTAACCAGGGACTGAGGCAGTGGGGTATGTAAATGAGCAAATTTTACTAAATCATTAAATGGAAGACCATTCTTTGGCTGCACCTACCCTGTAGGAGCTATAAGGCAGTGGTGTAAGCAGGAGAAGCAGCTTACATGAAAAGGGTGTGTGTCATGCTTGTAAGTACATTGGAGCTCCATGGCTCCCATTTGAGCTTAGCTATACACAGCTAAGCAAGGGGGTGTGTCTGAGGCTGTATTGACTTATTCCATGAAAGGAAGAGCATGTTCCTGCCCATGGGTGGGCCATTTCTCATTGTTTACCTTAGAAGCATCTTTGGGCAGCTGTCAGCCCAATAAGCTCTGTTGAACATGCAAAAACTACATACCACTGTATTACAAATAACTAGATAGACAGAGGTTCTACTCTCAGGTCCAGTATGTGTCTATGTAAGTGTGTATATTTGTAGGATGAAGTATTTTGAGGACTTCCCCACCCAGTGCCCTACTTTAGCAGTCTCGCTGATGTCATTCCCCTTAGAAGCACCTCTGGGTAGCTGTCAGCCCAGTAAGCTCTGCAGCACATGCAATAACTGTGCAACACTGTAGTACAAATAACTAGATATGCAGGGGTTCTACTCTCAGGTCTGGCAAATGGGTGTGTGTGTGTTTGTGTGTGTGTGTGTGTGTGTGTGCACGCACACATGTGTAAGTGTGTATGTTTGTAGGATGAAGTATTTTGAGGACACCCAGTGCCCTACTTTAGCAGTCCTGCTGATGTCATTCCCCTTACAAGCACCTTTGGGCAGTTGTCAGCCCAGTAAGCTGTGTAGCATGTGTGATAACTGCGTAACACTATAGTACTGATAACTAGATAAGCAGGGGTACTACACTCAGGCCAGGCATATGTGTGTGTGTATAAGTGTATGTGTAAGTGTGTATGTTTGTAGGATGAAGTATTTTGAGGACTTTCCCACCCACAACAATTTACATTGCTCTACTTTAGCAGTCCTGCTGATGTCATTGTTCTTAAAAGTACCTTTGGACAGCACTTAGCCATATACGTTCCATGGAAACAGTCTGGTATAGATAACTAGATAGGCAGTGGTTCTGCACTCAGGTGTGACAAATATGTGTGTGTGTGTGTGTGTGTGTGTGTGTGTGTGTGTGTGTGAAGGTGTTTGTAAATGTGTATGTGAGGGTAATGTATTTTGATGCCCTTCCCATCCAGTACATTTCCCATTGCCATACTTTACAAGGGCTCTTGATGTAATCACCTTAGGCATACATTGTGATGGTGTTAAATCCTGTAAGCTCTGTGGTACATGTGATAACTGCATAACACTGTAATATACATAACTAGATAGGTAGGGGTTATAATCTCAATACTGGCAACTGTGAACATGTGTGTGTCTGTGTGTGTCTGTGTGTGTCTGTGTGTGTCTGTGTGTGTCTGTGTGTGTCTGTGTGTGTCTGTGTGTGTCTGTGTGTGTGTGTTAGATTCACATCAGTATGTGTGGGTATGTGTGTTTGTGTGAGAATCATATCCTCTGGGGTGTGGGTTATAATTTTGAGGCATGTGTCACCCAGAACACATCCCATTGCCCTATTTTACAAGGCCTGCTGATGTCATTCATCATAGATGTACCTGTATGCACTTGTCATCCCTTCAGGCTCTGTGGCATGTGCAATAACTGCATAATACTATAGTGGAAGCAGATAGGTAGAGGTTCTAATCTCAATACAGACAACTATAATAGTGTGTGATGCTTATCCCCTGTGGCTGTTGTGTGCATAGGTTTTACAATTTTAAGGCCTCTTGACCCCCTACCCAATGTGTGTGTGTGTGTGTGTGTGTGTGTGTGTGTGTGTGTGTGTGTGTTTGTGTGCACGTGTGTGTAAGACTCCCACCAGTGTGTGTGTGTGTGTGTGTGTGTGTGTGTGTGTGTGTGTGTGTGTGTGTGTGTGTTTGGGTGAGAATCATATCCTATGGGGTGTAGGTTATAATTTTGAGGCATGTACCACCCAGTACATGTCCCATTGCACTACTTTACAAGGCCTGCTGATGTCATTCATCCTAGATGTACCTGTATACACTTGTCAACCCTTCAAGCTCTGTGGCATGTATAATAACTGTGTAATACTATAGTGGAAGTAGTTAGATAGGTAGGGGTTCTAATCTCAATACCGACAACTAGAGTAGTGTGTGAAGCTTATCCCCTGTGGCTGTTGCATGTGTAGGTTTATCCATTTTAATGCCTGTTGACCTCTACCCATGACATTACTTTAAAGACCCTGTGAATGGCATCTGCCTCACATGCACCATGTAACACTCTAAAGCCCATACCAGTCATCTTTACAGTTGTACACGGAATATCCACATGTTTGCAACCTATATGTTGTCTGTGTCCCCTGACAATAAACATTCCTGTGATATCATTGCCAAACATTCTTTTTGCAGTTCTGCCTGCCGCAATCCATCTCTATCAGTGCTTCTGTCCAGCCCACAACAAAGGGTAACAAATTCCACTGTGTGATGGGCCTAGTAGCAGAATGGTAATTCTGGCTAAGAGCAAATCTATTAGAGTGACATATACAGCATCACCAAGTGCATATGCACATACTGTAAGGGCTGACTTACTGCTATACTGACCACACATACTGACAAGGTGTAACAATATGTGATGATAACTGATGAGCGGACAGGACTATACAATATCACTGCAGTACATACACAGTTCAGAATCACAGGGATTCATTTCAGACAACACTGCAAAAAATTCTGCAATACATACAGGACACATGTAAAGTACTAGGTGCATAGCCTCATAAGATGATACCAGGCTATTGGACCTGATGCCCTCATAAGCTTGGCCCAGACTTTTGCCCATACCCTTTCCAAGCCAGCACCTATTTCCCCTGTCCATCTGGGATACACCCAGGATCCCAGGAGTATCTCATCCTTTTCATCTGATGAAGTTCCCTATTTTAAATGGTACATAAGTGCTTATTCTTCAGGATTTTTTATTTTGGATTTCACATTCATTTTTTTGCTTCGCTAATGCTGTGGATCTGTGTGCTGCTCCTTTTCATGTATGATTAGCTTATTAATTTGGTGAGTGCCTCTTGGGGGATGCTCACATCAGTAGGGGAATGTAAGACAGTGGCCAGCTTGCAAGCATCTGTACACATGGTCAGCCACAGACCATTGCTTTTGTCCTGTACCTCAGTACATATATCCCAGACAGTATAGGCCACAGACCGATCCTTGGGGTACACCGCTGTGGAAGAATCTACTACTAGAGGTGGGCTCAACTACTTTGACCAAGTGGGTATGATCATTGGGCAGTTAGCTACCAATCTGATAACATTCAGGTTGGTGTCTAGCTGTGTAGTTATATGTATCCTGGCTGCCTGGGGATTATTGTGAGAGAATTTAGCTAGGTGAAGGTAGGCATTGTTCACCATCTGCCCCTCATCCTTGTGTGTGTTGACCACTTCAGAGAGGTCAACCAGATTTAACAGGCCTGATCACCCTTTGACAATACCATGCTGTGTGGGCTCAGGCATTTCAATGTTGCCAATGTCCCTGCTCATAATGTCCTTGATGCTACCTTCCATGGCCTTGCAGAGTAGGCTAGTTAGGCTGATATGCATATGATTGCCTGGGTCGATGATTTGTTCTGCCTTTGTGTATAGGAATTACAGTGGCTGTCCACTGTGCAGATTTGATAACACTGATGCTCAGGCTGTGTTTGACTACAGTGCAGAATGGATCTGAGAGACCATGCCTGTGTTCATGTAGGATGCAGCCAGGGATGGTATCAGGCCTATGGAGATCACTGTGCATTGCCATTTTGAGGGCATTACGGACCTGCATCCTGATGATATGGGGAGGGGACAGGTGCTGTGCATGCACATGTGTACCAATGGGGGGGTCAGGGGGGTGATGTTTACACTTCACCTGTCTGCAGCTGGTCGCCTATATCTATGCCATATGTGTATGTTGTGTTATTGACCACCGCTACAGAGCAGATTTGTGTGTTGCCTCTGGAACTGCAGACATGTGGAAAGCCTAATGATTGGCCTTGGTGGATGTGTCCAATTTGCACTCAAAGACAGCCTTAAAGTAAATCACCTGTGACCTTATTTGCTTGTGCAGACCAAGGTGACATTGCTTCCAATGAGGCACCTATTCCTCCTTGGCCCTTCCAGCAATTATTTCCACATATATTGGTATTTGTGTATTGCTGCCATCCACCACAGGTGTTTACCCTACCTTATGGGAGATAATGTTGTCTTGTCAGGTATTGCTGAGTCCATACAGCTATGTAGGTGCCCACAAAGTATTGTGGTGTGGGACTGGACACTGCCGCTGGTTCCAACACATGGGAGATTTCCTGTACAGCTACATCTACCTGCTCTGAGGGTAGTTATAGTCATTTGTGTGCAGTTAATTCTGTTTGACACTGTAAAGATGGGGGCAGGGGAGATGGTGACCTGCACAGTCATGGCTATGTAGTCAGATATTCCAGGGATGATAGCACTGTAGAAGTGCTACAGTGGCTACACATGTTGTTAGGACCAGGTAACAGGATATTTCTACCTGTCACAGGAGTGTTGACCAGCTGATCCACTGCATTGCCACTGGCTGAGGAATCTATGTGAGCACATGTTCATATGGCATATGTCATGCACACTGTGGTTGGATATTTGAAGTCACCCAGGAGCAGGGTAGACAATAAATTCCTGATAAGATTCCAGCAGGTCCCAATAGGTGTGGTAGGTGTCCACAGTCATGGTGGGAGGCCTGTAGCTAGCTATAATTTGAGGGTCTATATTATATCAGCGAACACTTAAAAAGCGAATGCTGATTGATCGACCTTATGTAAGTGAAAGCTTACAATCTCGAACTGTCAGATCAGCGATTTTTTTCCTAGGGAAAAAAATCGCTGATCCAAAACACATACACACAACACAAGCACACCAAACAAACAGAAATCCACACACATACACCTAAAATCTGACACCTAACCCTACACTAAACTATGCACACACCACTAACTATCCACTTACCTTGACCCAAACCCTAACCCTAAGGTCCGTCACTATCGCACACTCACCTCACCTGCTCCCTAACCCTAACTCACCTAAATCCACCCTAACCCTCATGTCCACACAATCCCACACATACCTAACCTGAGCCCTAACCCTAACTCACCTAAACCACCCTAACACTCACATCCACAGAATCGCACACTTACCTGAATCACAGCACTGAAAATACAGAAGCAACAGAAACGGACAACCAAATTCTTTCCCTAGGAAAAAATTCGGGTTTCTGCTGCTTCGATATTTTTCACTTTCACTTAAATAAGGTCAATCAATCAGCGTTTGCTTGTTTAAGCGTTCGCTGATCTAATATAGACCCTAATTTGAGTAGGTGTTTTGTCAGCTGTTAACTGCACTCAGAATGTCTCCTGTGCATCAGGTGTGTGTGTGTGTGTGTGTGTGTGTGTGTGTGTGTGTGTGTGTGTGTGTGTGTGTGTATGCTAATGTTCAACATTCCACATCCTGTGGCTTTGCAGGCCTCCATTTGGGGTCTAAATGTATGATGGGATGAGTGACCTGGCAAAGTTGGTGTGCTCTCTGCAGTTACAAAGTAGGTGTCAGTGACTGCACACATGTCGGCATCCTACAGGACAAGGTACGCTTGCATTGACTTGGGTTTCATAGTAAGACACCTAGCTCCTGTTAGAGCACAACATCTGCACAAAGGCACACAGCAGTGATGGGCAAAGGCCAGTACATAGTGTCACTTTATGAATTTTGCTGAAACACACTTGGTTACCAGCAAAGAAGGTGTTGCATTCACAAGTCTACTCTGCAGGATATGACATCTGACAATCAAATGTATGCTAATATGTTATGACTTCAGTCTTTAATGGGTTGCCAATGATGTGCCAGACAATACACAAGTGTATGAGACATTGACTACAAATATGAGGCAGACATGTGCCAGTCTGCAAAACTCTGGACAGTTGTCAGGTATGGGCTCAGAATATCAGATACAGATCAACACACACATCTGCACCTGTTGTGTACTATGCACATACCCTATACAAGTCTCTTACATTTGTAAGACAAGCATATGTATCAGAGTGGCATTCACAGGTAACATATGAATAATTAAAACATCCCAGGTAGCTGGCCTAGCAGTGACACACTCAGTATTGAACAACAGACACTCCAGTGGTAGTCATACATGAGCTGACCTTTGCTGGGATGACTCAGGGGCCAGAGATTTGCTCCATGTCAATGCAGACAGGGCAAGTGGGAATGGCCACATGTGCTGGACAGCAAGTAGCAGGTCTTGTTGTGGCCTAGTGTTTAATGTCCCATTTGACATTATTGCTTCCCCCCTTCTGCATTCCATTGCAAGCTTACATGACTGACACACCTGAAATAGTGCTGAAGTGTTTCCTCACTACAATGTACATGGTTTGGTTTGTGTAGTCGCAGTCTGTGTTTGTGTGGATGGGATGAGACCTGTGTTGCATAGGCAGCAGCTTGCCTTTTGTAGGTACTGCTCATGAGCAGGTGATGGCCTGTGCACCAATTGATGTCTCACACTTGCTACTTGCATCCAGAGCAGCTGTGTTGCCTTTCTATTAGCCAATGCCACAGCAACACACTGCTATAATTACATCCTTCATGCAGGCCTTGCCTCTTTTCCTTGCCTGTGTGGAGGACATTATGGAGGTGTGGGGGCTACAGCTTCACAGACAGTAGGTGGGAATATCTCCCAGGATAGGACATGTGGAGACAGCACAACAACATGGGGGACAAAGCTCCAGAATTGGGTACAGATTGTAAGTAAGTAGTGCTGTTATAGACATAGAAGGTTGCTAGATTAACAGGGTTTGTCTGGACATGTATTGTTTGTACCACCTGACATCGGACAGTGATATGTCTCTGACATAACTCTTGATTGTCCTGATGTCCACAGACTACCCAGAGGGGTTTGCCTGTTATGTTTGTTCTGCTCCTCAGATGTGTGTTTTTGCAAAATCAGTAGGATAATGTGAAGATTGTAGTTAGTAAATGTTGACATCCACTGGTGTTTCAGACATCATATCCTTCAGGGATGTTATGTTACAACAAAGGCTGTAACACCAGCAACTGTTTCACTTTGTAACACCATTATGTGAGATATGTCCCACTTTATGGCCTGTCCCCCAAGTATATCATGTTTTGTCCAGATGTCATGCAGTAAGAGGTTCAGAGGTATGGTATATCATTATTTAGTGACTGCACTCCAGGTATCATCCTAGTGACTTAGTAGAGTCCTGGAAGTGGTGTGCAGCAGTGACCATGAATATGGTGCCACACCCTGGATATTCTGTGGAAATCTGTACAGTTGAGAGTTATGTATGTCTGGCCATTGTTAACAGACTGCCAAGAATGTGTAGCAGTGTTGTGTGTAAATGTTTGCTGGGCTAAGTAGGTAGAGTAGCAGATGTGAGTGTCATAGATCCTTCTTCTATCTGACTGTGCATGCTGCTATGGTTGCTAGTGGTCTATCAGGTGTATATGTTTGTAGGGGCAGACTGGGAAATGTCCTGTAACACCTAATGATTCCCAGTTGACTGTGAGTTGGGCCAGTATATGTTGGAGTAGTGTGTGACTGGCAATCAGGATATGTTTGTTCAAACAGTCATTTTACTCTAGGGTTCATTTGGAATACTGGTATGTTGCTGTGACTGTGGTGAACATGGTTTTGGGCATTTTTTGCACCAATATCTGCTATTCCCTACAGCTCCATCCCTATAGTGCATGATGCATTTGGATATACATGGGTAATTCCCCAGAGCTGATTTGGGGTAGTGTCATGTTGGTCTTACTGTGGTTCAGAAGGTGCTGGGTGACATGGTTGGCAGCTGTCATTAGTTTTTCTTTTTTTTTCAATAAACATTTTTTATTATTTTTCACAACCATATTACAAATTCACACATTATATACAATATATACAAGATGCTTCCATTGGTTAATTTTACATATATATCAACCTCATGTATTGATCAAAGATACAGCAATAACAATCAAAAGGAAAATAATAAAAATCCAACATTAACTTAATCAAAGCCAACAATCTGTCTTTTCTGTACATTTTCTATCTAATCTAAGGTTGATTTAGACTATACTCTGGTTCCCGAGAATAAGTGGCTAGTAACCTCTAAGCCAAAACAATATTAAAAATTTGCTCCCATATTTTTATATTATTGATATTTTTCTTGTGGTCACTAATTAACAGTTTATGTGCTAAGATGTGTTTTACTGCCAATAATCTGAAATTTTCCCACGATGTCTGGGCTGGGTTCAACCAATTTGTGGCTATATATAATTTCATTAATAGGCAAATATTCATAATTACAATTGTTTCTGATTTATCTAGATTCTTTGGGGGAATATGAAGAATCATAAACTCCCAAGAGAGTGTTGAACTTTGGTAACCCATTTTTTGTAACTGCAATTTTAATGAATTCCACAATTTATAAATGCACTTACAACTCCAGAACATGTGAAGTAAATCTACTGTCTGATCTAAGCATTTTGGGCATATGGGTGAATTCTTCACATCAAATTTGTGCAAAGTGAGACGAGTATAGTATGCATTGTTAAATATCATCAGCTGCGTAAATACCAGTTTCTGAAGGGATACGGACTTTAATGTTAACTCAAATGCCTTCAATATCTTATTGTCATCTGGCAATATCAATTTCTCTCTCCAGTAACTCGATAAAAGAATATAATTATTATACTTCCTCTCTTTTATCAATTTATATGCTGCGGTAATATATTTTCTATCCTGCAACAGCGCTTCCCATAAATTACGAGAAATGGTTAAATCCTCCTCTTTCATGTCATAGTTATTAAAATAGTTTATAACCAAGTCTTTTAGCTGTCTTACTATAGTTAAATAGGAAATAGGAAGTTCTATTTCTTTTAGAATATCATGTACTGGTACACCTAGAAAAGAATATAAATCGAGTACAGTTAACTCCATGATTAAAGGGAATTTCTTTAGATCAATCAATTGACCACCAATTGTTAAATTTGGGTTCCTATGAAATGGTTGAAAAACCATCATATATTTTAGTAAATTTAAGGAAGCAAAAAGAGTTTGAATTGCCGTTACATAGCTTTTGATGTGCTCCATTAACTTATATTTACTCATTGTCCAATTATTTAAAAAGGGCAATGCTTTAGCATTGACTCCCACTTCATTTATATACTTGTACGTTAAGAGCACCCATTTGGGTGTCCATTTTCTAGTATTACTATCGAAGTAAGACGTCTTTAAAATCCTGTTGGCCTGAATCACTAAATAGTACATTTCGAAATCCGGTAATTCCAACCCCCCCCCTTATTTTTTGGAGCCATCAATTTTTCATATGATATTCTCATCTTCCTAGGTTCCCAAAGAAATCTTCCCAATCTTACATGAAGCTGTTTGAAAAATGTTTTGGTAATTCTGAGTTGTGCAGCTCTAAAAATATACAACATTCTAGGAAGAACATTCATTCTTATAATAGCTGCTCTTGCCATCATTGGTAACTTCAATCTACTCCATCTTTCCAGATCCAATGCTATTTGATCTGTAGTTGACTTTACATTGTTTATAAAAAAATCTCTATTTTCAGTTGAGAAGACAATCCCCAGATATTTTATCTTTTCTTTGTCCTATCAAAGGAAGCATTGAAAAGGGTGTGGGTGTCTTTAATGGGAATATTTTAGATTTTTTAAAATTTAGCTTGTAGTTGGAAATTCTCTCAAAGATTTCTATTGCAGCTAATATTCAGTATCGGAAACAGGTGTGGTACAATATATGTTTAAATCATCTGCATAGGCAGCCATCCTAACCTTTATTCCATACAGTACAGGAGAATTATAAAAAACATTTTGCTTAAAGTGTAAAAATAAGGGCTCCAAGTAAAGATTAAATAAGATGGGAGATAATGGGCAGCCTTGTCGGGTACCATTTTTGATTTTTATCCTATTCGAGCATTCGTGATTTATAAATAAATTTGTGTATGCATTTTTATATAGTATCCTTAACGTTGAGATAAACTCCTGCGGTATATTAAAATAAGGTAATGTATCAAATAAATAAAGCAAATTAACCCTATCAAATGCTTTCTGAGCATCAATAATTAGGCCATACAAATTCAGGTTTTTATATTTTGCATAAAAGATTAAGGTATGGAGCGTTAAGGTGTTATCCGTGGTCTGTCTCCCATCCATAAACCCCGCCTGTTCCTCTGATATTATTGGGTTTATTATCTTTTTCAGTCTACTCGCCAGAATTGATGTCATGATTTTCATGTCCATATTCAAAAGTGATATAGGCCTGTAATTATCAGGATTTTTGGAATCACCTTTCTCCTTTAATATCAGAACTGTCCTTGAGGCATTAAAATGAGGATCATTAATTCTATTTAGAATGATATAATTAAAAGTCTGTGACAATACACTACTCAGAATCTCACCAAAAGATTTGTAGAATTCCAAAGTCAAACCATCTGGACCTGGGGCTTTATGACACTTTAGTTTCTTGATTGTCTCGAACACCTCCTCAACTGTAATCGGTTTGATTAAATCTCTATGAAATTCCTTATCAATATTGGGGAAAGTGATTTTCTGTAGAAAATCTTTTCTGTCTTTATCTTGCAAAAGTGTCTGCTTCTCACCATAAATCTGATTAAAAATATTTTCAAAGGTCTTCATGATATCTGTCTTGTCAGTATATGTAGTATTGTTATAGTGTATTTCAGTAATTAATCGTGTTGATTTAATCTGGTTAATGATACGAGCTAATGCTTTCAAGGGGGTTTGAATATGATTTGCATATTTAACTAAATTTCTTTGTTCATAAAGTGACAAATTTCTATTATGAAGTAAAAATAGTTCTTTTTGACATCTTAATAGCTCAGTTTCTGTCTGTTCATTATAGTTCCTCGTCAAATCTTGATCCAATAACTGAATTTTAGTTTCCAAATCCAATTGAGTCTTCTTTTGCATTTTTTTATAATATGCAGCTTTTTGGATAAATAGTCCTCTTAGCTGCGTTTTAGTTGTAGCCCATTCTATATCCATTGGGTGTCTATTTTCGGAAATATTATTTAGTGACTGTTTAAGTATCTCCTTGACTTCCATTAATATATCCTCCTTGGTTAGTAAATGTGGGTTTAAGGACCAATTATACCCTCGAAGCCTCTTAGTATTCATATTACTGCTATTTAAGGTTAAAGTTATCTTTGAATGGTCTGAGAGTTGTCTGACTTGATTAGAAACACTAGGGTCAGCTGAGATCAGCACCTCTGAAATTAAAAAAAAGTCAATTCTCGACCACATCTTATGGCAGGATGAATAAAAAGTAAAATTCTCTGCCTTCCCTTGTGAGTGTGTGTGTTTAAAAGGGTCATAGAGTTTGAAATCCATTTTCAATTCTTTCAAAGCTACCATTGCCTGTTTATTGAACGCTGGAGAAGCACCCAACTTGTCTAATTTAGGATCTTGATAAGAGTTCCAGTCACCTCCCAACACTATATAGCAATTATTATATGACTGTAAAATGGAATAGATTGAAGCTATGAAATGATGCTGATTAACATTAGGGGCATATACACATATTAGTACTATAGGTTTATCATACCCTTTGGATGAGAGAAGGGCCAAACACCATCTACCCTCCTGATCCATTTTCACATCCATAATATCTCCCTGAAAATTATTCTTAATTAAAATTGCCACCCCTGCACTATTTGTTGTTCCTTCTGCTGACACAATCTTCCTAACCCATTTCTTATCCTTCACTGAGTCCCACTGATCATTAGTCATATGCGTTTCTTGTAATAAAATACAGCATGCAGATGATTTGAGAAACAAATGAAAAAACAGCTTTCTTTTTTTCATGTTCTGGAGTCCTTTGACATTCCAAAATTCTACTCTCCACATTAAACGTTCATTAGAAATGTAAATCGATGTCTAATCTCTTTAAGCAACCTTAAAATAACATAAGTTGGCATATCATCAACTGTATGGAAGCAAAACTGCCATCCCATCCCTACCCAGTGCCTATCCACTATTCCTCTGGACCAGGATGAACATAGGTTTTTACATTACTGGAAACCATCTGAGTAACTAACCTACTAATTCTATTATTTAACAATAAAACCCCATGCAAAAAACCTACAACAACTACTTCTACGTCTACAAAGCCTAATTCTGACATTCCCTACTAAACACTACTTATAGGTAACTACAGCTCTGTACATATTTATGGATATATAAATAAACTAATTGTACCCTGAGATTCTAATGTACTTCGGTTCACTTCAGCTTCATATTCAGCAATAGCATATAACATTCTAATTTATTGTTCTATACAGTATTAAGTATCAGTTGACATAGAAAGCAGACAACTATTTAACATTTCCCAACACCCTGCATCTACTGAATAAAATGATCTAGCTACATTAATCTGCTTTGTTCTTTCCCTACAACTTAGCTACAAACATATTAATATTGAAAATCAATGCAGTTAAAAATAAAACTATAAAGGCACTTTCATTTGTAGTAACCATATGTAAATAAAAGAGGAACCAAAGGGTTAAAATAAAAAAAACACAAAAAGCATGAAGGGAGCACAGCAAAAGGAGAAGAAATAAGAAAAAATGCCTTCAATTACACATATAAAAATAACTTCTTTTATGTTCTTTTATTATTATATGCACATTGTTTAAATCTGTTAAACTAAGCATTTTTATATTATTTATCAGATAAAACAAAAATAATACAACCTATCTACAGGAAAATAGGAAAGAAGTAAAAGAAAACGGGAGATATAGGGAAAAAAAGAGAAAACAAATATATAAAAAAAAACTACAGTACCTTATTCTGCCGCTACACATTACCATCTCTTTTTCTAATACACAATGCATTTCAACAGCGTTTACCTGCATCACTTTGACTTCATACACTATCTTACAGTCCTTTTACTTCAAAATAAGTCCAAACAGGTTTTGTTTTGCTTCGCCAACAGTTCCTCTTTCTTCCCAGCTATTTAGACTGTAAAAGCAGTTTAAATCCTTTTCTTCGCGCTCACGATGGGGGACCCAATTCGCGAACGGACCTCCTGGCTGCACCACGCTAAAAACGGTCCCTCTGCTTCCTCCAGTGCATTTTCTGTTTCCTCGTGGATCAGAAACGCTCGCTACAGCCATAAAACTTCATAGAAACTTCGTATTAACACTGGAACTACGAGATAAGAAGATAAGAAGATGAAACTCCAGGCCTGCTACAAGAAACTGAACAGACAAAGGATTTTAAAGCCTCGGATCATCGTAAATGAAGAATCCCATTCTCCTGGTGCTGCAGAAAGCCAAAATGGACTGTTCACATTTCTGAAGATGGGAGAGCCTTAAAAATCTTCAAAAAAGTAGGTCTTGCTTCTTTCCTTGTACTTACAGAGTATTTAATGCCATCCACAGTAAAAATTAAGGTTATTGGGATATTTCATTTGAAATCTGATATTTTTGTCAATCAGAAACTTACAATATGGAGCCAACATTTGTCTAGATTGCCTTATTTGTGTTGGTAAATCCTGTGCTATGGAGATTTTGTTATTTTGCCACATTATAAATCCACCAGATTTTTTAATAGTTAACAGTACTTTGCTCACATCTTGGTAATTCAATATTTTCACATAAACAGGTCTGGGTATATTTGAAGCTTGAGATTCTCTGTATGCTCTATGCGCCCTTTCTATGACCATCTGCTTAACATCCTCAGAGTCCTTGAGCAGTATTTCGAATATTTGTGTAATAGAAGTGATCAGGTCATTATATTGAATAGATTCTGGGATCCCTCTGATGATTATATTGTTACGTCTGGATCTTGCTTCCAAGTCCAGAATTTTATTTTGCATCGTTTGAATGTCTGTTCCATGTGTCTCTGTTCTTTTAGTGAGCATTAATATGTTGCCTTCATTGGTAGCTATTCTAGTTTCTGCTTTCTTTATTCTTTCGAGAATCCGATTACGTGTCACTAAATGAAAGCGTTTGAGATGTTAGCTCTTTTAAGGCATCCTGTATAGGTAGCAATGCTGATTTGATTTCTTCCATTGTGACCTGTTGATCAGATTTTGTTGAAGTCCCTGTCTTTGCAGTCTCCTGCTGTTTGATAGTTTTCTGTCTCTTGAATAAAGATTCTTTCTCCGGTGATTGCAAAGCTGACAGCTTGGTTTTGGAAGTTGTAGTTTCCATATTTTTGTCCTCCTTTGACATTTCGAAATTCTGCACGAAGATTTATTTCCCAAGGAAAAGTTACAAAAGTGAAATAAGTCAGTCCTTTGTTCAGTGCTCTGTTCAGAGTCAACCTGACAATCAGATCCAATCCTGCTATTACCAAGTATTTTTTTCCGATTTTTCTTTCTCAGCACCAAAAGTGACTTCTGGTCAATTAGTAATAACTGACAATTAGTTTGTTTACTCTAAGTATAACTCCACAGGGTTGATTTTGTCATTAGTTTTTCTATTCTGTTACATGACTGCCATCATATCTCTCCACTGTCCAGGTGTCTAGACATTGTTCAGATGTGTGGCTCATATGTTTGGTCTGTTGCCTATAACAGTTGTGGGTTTCTGGCAAACCACTGGGATGATGTGAGCATTGACATCAGTAAATAATGACATTCATTTGTGTTTCAGACCTGGAATCAATCTGGAATTATATGTTAAAGCATACCAAGCCACTCTAGCAGGCTTCTACGAGTATGACAACCATATTTCAAAGATGTCACTATTGTTTTTTCTTTATCCCCCCACTTTGTTGGGCTTTTTGCAGATGTCTTGCAGTAAGAGACTGGTCATTTATATTTATAGCTATGTATGATACATACATATATATATGTATGTATATAAAATATATATTGGTATGTACATACACACACACACACACACACACATATATATATATATATATATATATATATATATATATATATATATATATATATATATTTATATATATGTATGTAAGATTACTACGGATATATATTTTTCCCTTATGTTAAATGACTGTTGTGCATGATATGTTTATTAAAACATTGCAAATTTCTACAGCTCAGATGGTGTAGAGGTACATTGCTGTGATTTTAGTGTATAGGTCCTGAGTTCCAGACTGAAAGGAATAGAGTTACACCCGACCTGTCAGGAGAAGAAGACTTACTTTTGAAAGAACTTAAAAATAATACATTTTTAAGAATTATGAAACCTGATAAGGGGGAGGCACTGTTTTTATGGACAATATCATTTATGAAGTGAAAATGCTGGAATTATTGGACAATGGGGCTAGGTATGCTAGAGTGTCTTTAAATGAGGTCAATATTTCTAAACAAAAAAAATCAGTTATTTTAAATGACGTATTGATGGTAATGAACAATTAACTTGGATTTTGCACTTAGAAAAAAACTAGGGCTCCTTCCATCTTTGGAATTCCCAAGGTACACAAAAATGTCCAGGGTCCCCCTTTGCACCCTATGGTTGTGTCAGAGTGTTCTGTTACTGCCCTCCCTTGCAAAATTTCTTGATTATAAGTTGAAGGATATGTCTTTGAGGGGGGCCAGTGTTCTAAAAGATTCTTGGGACATGGTGAAAAACATTAAGCCAGAGTCGTACAGTGACATGATTATTTTCAGTACCACTGATAAAGTGGATTTGTTCTCCTCAATACCACACACAGAGATGTGTTGGTTTGAGGATGCTTTGGTCAAATATGGCAAATATAGTCGCAATGAGTTTCATGCAATTCTGACCCTTAGAGAATTAGTTCTGAAGAACAATTTTATTTTTTATGAGGGTGAGTTTTTTTCAGCAACTACAGGGTGTAGCAATGGGGCCCAGTTGTGCCCCCACATATGCTAATATAATTTTGTCTTTATGGGAAAATAAATATGTTGTGGGTACAGAATTTGCTGGATGTTGGAATTTTTACCGAAGTTTTCTGGATGACATTTGTATTTTTTGGTTAGATATGGAGGAAAGATTCCTTGATTTTTTTTAATTATATTTCTGGAACCACTTCCTTCCTAAAGTTCACCTATAAGGTTGAGTATGAACTTGAGTATGAACAAATGAATTATTTGGATATTACCATAAGTATGGATGATGGTAATTTTGTCTCCAAGGTTTATAGGAAGGAAACATTTTCCAGTTCATATCTCTTCCATACTAGTGCATGCCCCCCTTATCAGAAAAGGGGCAGAGTAAAAGGGCAATTTGTACATGGTTGTAGAATGACCAGTAAAGCCCAAGATGTTTTAGAAGAATGTAAGCTTTTGACTTCCGTATTCCTGGTTAGGAGTTACCCTGAGAGCTTAATAAAATACATTGAGCATAAAGTTGTTGAAGGAAGGAAAGGTAGATTTGTGCCCACTTTACGGGCAGATGCACCTCAGCATACAAGCAGGGAACCAAGAGTAGATTTACAAACTAATGGTTTGGATGAAGCTTTTGTGGTAGATTTCAGCAGTGACTCAGGAATAATAAGGGCTATCCTTGTGAATGTATGGCTTAGGTTTAAGAACATCTCAGACTTGGAAGGGATTTTTGATGAGCCTTTTAAACTAATTAACAGGAAAGGGTGGAACATTAAAAACATTTTATAAAATAATACAAATAAAGTGTTAAGTAAAGAAGGAAAGGTAGGCACCTTTAAATGTGGTTGCTGCTTCCAATGCCCTTTTATTTATAAAGGTGAAACCCTTTATTTAGCCTGTAGAGACAAATTGATTTGTAGTTCTAGTTTTGCAAATTGTAACACAAGTGGTCTTGTATACCTTACAAGATATGAAAAATGTTTTTCTTTTTATGTGGGCAAAACTGAACGAAAGTTAAAACCAGGATTTATGGACATGACTATGACATAAAGAATAAATGTGCTAACAATGTTTTGTATAAACATGTTAGTATGTTAAGATGCTTGTTTTCACTTTTTTGTTTTACAAGTTATGCAAAAAGATCTTGGGAGAGTCCATGGGAGAAAAGACTGGAGTATAGGAAATTGCCAGGTTTAAATGATGCTATCTACCCGGCCCATGTTTTAAAGCTCAGATCAGCAAAGTTATAGCATGTCATTTTCATATAGTCCACCAGATGGCATTATCATGACTAATGAACTGCTTGCATTTTGTTTTTTACTTTTATGAAGGTCTCATGAATTTTAAAATGTTTACATTTATAATATTTTTATTAATGAATTACAGTTTTATGTATTTATATTTCCTATTTATTGTTTTTAGATACAGAAATATATATTTTTTAAGGGATGAGTATTGTATATTTTGCACTTTTTGAATCTGTCATTTAGCTTTTGATTGGCTGTAGGTTAGTTTTGTGAGGTATGCATTCATCTGATGAAGTCTTTATTCTGACAGAAACACTTTTTAACCTGTTGGACGTTTATGTGTGTACTGTTGCTGTGCATCCTTTTATTTGGTGTGATTAAAAGGATTTTCTTCTGCCTTCTGGGTGTTGCTTCCTGAGTGCTCCTTTTCTTATTTTGATGGATATGTATTTTTCCCATATGTTAAATTACTGTTGTGCATGATATACTTGTTAAAACATTGCAAATTCTTACAGCTCAGATGGTGTAGAGGTGCGTTGCTTAGATTGTAATGTACAGGGTCCTGAGTTTGAGACTTGGAAGCGCTGACTACTTTCATTAATGTTAAATGACCAAAATGCATGATATGTTTATAAAAGCATTAAATTCCTACAGCCCAAATGGTGTAGTGGTACATTGTAGTTCACAGCATCCTATATTCAAGACTTGGCAGTGCTGATTATTTTGTTGCTGTGCAGAACAAGGGCTGATGGAGACAGAATGATTAAGGCACTTTTAAGCACTTGTAAGCAGGTTTGCATGGTTTTGTGCAAAGTTAAGCTTTGCTAATAGATGGTTAAGTCCTCTTAGATTCACTTAGCACTGCTTACTCGCTCTTACACCTGTGTGACACCCGTGCCTTGGCCCAGCGATCAAGGATCCTCAATCCTCACCACTAACACCAGAGAGGGCATTTCATATATGAGGAAAGGATAACAAATACACACAGTAAAGTACAATTTCCCTTAAGAGCACACAGAGATCACAGTCAGTCTGGGGCTGGTCGCCCCTTGCTCTCCAGGTCCCTAATAAGAATCCCCACTGGCACAGCTATAGGATCCAGATCTCAGCCTAGCTGGCAAGCTAAAACCTTCAGTACCTTCTCTGTCCAACCAGTGCTTAATGTCTCTGCCCAAGTAGCTGACACACACACACAAACACTTTGAGATAAGAGTTTATACAACTTCACAGACACACCTGGGAAAGGCTGGCACAGATTCTCCAGCTGTGCCCCTATTACCCAGATTATACAGTAGTATTTTCTGCCACCACCCAGCTAATATTTACCAGCTACTCGAACACCCTTAAAAGGGTGTCCCATTATTACTGTGCAATATTATTATCCAATAGTAAGTGTGACTAAATGGTCAAAGCTTTACCAGAGGAACTCAGTACAGGATCACTTATAAGCATGCAATGTACTCTAGAGCTTAAATTATCTGTACACAAAACAGCTACAGTTAAAAGGATTTAAAAATATTTAATAATAAATCCTAAAACACAAGACAATACTATTACAACACAGTGCTAGTCAATAGTTCAGAGATCACAGTGAAATACTTAAAACAATACAGTAGGAAATTTCTGTTATGAATACAGAAAAACACTTAGTCTAATCATTCTAGTCCTAGCTACTTCTAAGAGAAAACAGTTCTAAAATAACTTACACATAGAGAGCATAAGGCAGTGCTGAGTTGGATGTTCAAGACAAAAATGCTTAATGCCTTCTGATTCTGCCTGGTTAAATTGACATCTTCAGTCCTGTTTACATTACATCATTTCACACTTAGTATGGGGTTCCCAGGCTAGCAGGCTATATTATTTAGCAAGCTAACACCTCCTCAGAAAGCAGAGTAATAAAAATACATTTGCATGTTCAAATCCAGCAATTTAACTCAGTTAAAACAATAGAAAGAATGCCTTCATCTAGACAGACTGGAGTCAACTTTAGATCAAAGGGTCAGAAAATGTTTTTACTTTAGCCAGAAGAGTGTACTGTTGTCACATGTAACACTATTTCTTTACATTTAAGACAACAAGCCTGTAGTTCAACATTTATATTTACAAATGACAGAATTATGTACCAAATTCTATTTGGCTAGGCTGGCAGCCTTCACCCATCTCTAGCCAATCTTCACAACCTGCTCTAATTTTAATTAAAGAAAATAAAAAAAGGTGATAGGAAAGTGATGAAATGGAGGCAAGCAGGGGGTAAAACATTAGGAAAACCAGCTAGGGATGTGTGGGACAGGTGAAGGAAAGGACTAAAGCTCTACATTTCGTCTGCAGCAACAGCTGTAAATAATGTGTAGAATTTGGAATTTACAGCCTCACACCCCACAGGGAGGTGTGTTGGTGACAGATATTTGCAGAATAATTTGTGGGTAGAATAATTAGATTCACTTTACATGGGGTGAAATGTAGAGCTATGTATGGGGGCAATGTTTTTTTTTTGCGGGACTGATGCCCTTTTTCTTTTTTTATGGTGAGAGTCAGATGTTGGGAAAGGGCAGTAGGTATGTTTGGGAAGGTAGGTTGGGTAGGATAGGTTACATTTGAAGACAGACAAGACAGTCAAGACAGCAGACAGGGGTGGTATATGACACATGAGGTAGGGGTGGTATATGACACATGAGGGGGTAAACAACTTTGACAGGGAGGGTGGTTGGGAATCTGAAGCCCATGAGCCCCCAAATGGATGCAGTGGGACTGAGGTCCCCACCAATGAGCAGTCACCACTGCACCCTCACACCCCTGAAGGTGGCTGTGCTGGGGGCTGGAAAGCAGGGCAAGCCTGCCCCTTGAGGTTCACCAGGCAGCCATCCATCTGGCACAGCCAGTCATCCAACTCTGTTCAGATAATGCTGTGTATCATACCGGGGAACTGCATGTGGGTGACAGGGTCATGTCCACGCCCAATCCCGGGGGGGTGGACCCTGTCTCCTGATGTGTTTCCACCCGTAGGTGGTGCAGGACCAACAGACAAGGAAGTCTCGGGTTGGGTCCCAGACATAATGGGACCTGAGGCTACAGCCAGATGAGGAGGGACAGGCGGATCTACTGGGATCTGCCTTCCCAAACATGCTATGGTGTTGAGATTTTACAAAATATGTTGGTTAGTCATGAACAACACATTTCAAGATTAGTTATAACAGCATGCATGGGTGTTCCAATTAACCCCATAAAACAGATTTGAAATGGCTGCATAGCAAATTGAACACATACATAAATGGAACAACAGTATGTATCATAACAGCATGCCAGTAACACTGATGGCAACAGGCTACCAACAATGGTATCTGAACAAGGTATGTTAACATGCAACCAATCAAATATATGAACGATAATAGAACACAAGTCCCAACATTAGGTATGGAGAACAACATACCTGTTGTATATGAATTATAGTATTGATCCAGATAAGGGGTGGCAGAGAGACAAAAAGTCCATTAACAACTGTTTATGCTTCTATTTTCCACAACAGTACTGCTCAATACTCAATGGGTCTGCACTCACTTTACATCTACCTATGGTCCATAGCTTCTCTAGCACTAACATAAACTGTCAGCCTGGAATGATATGGGGCAAACTGTGACAACTCTGGGTACATGACTACATGTCAGGGTTACATATCTGGCAGAGAAGGGATACCCTGAACTGCTGTTATGTGAGTGTGCTACTGGCATACTTCAACTTGTTTCCTATCTGTGTCCAGGGTTATTGGCAGCAGTGACCACTAGCTGGGAGTGCGTGACACATGTATTAGGAAGAGTGCATGTTGTATATATCTTTCCTGCTGTCATTTGCAGATATGTGGTGGGACAGTTGAACAGTTGTACACAGTGTATTAGTATACCCTTCATACAGCTACTATCAACATTTCCTTACCTGTAAAACCTGTGAAGAAAATATCTGTTAACACTACCTGACTGTTTTACATTTATTCCTGATTCCTTGTGTGTAGATATGCACACATCTTAGTACCACTTCCTGGATTCAAACCGTGTCTGGGTGTGAAAAATTAACAACTGCACTATTTCTCATCACACTGACCTACTGTTTCTTGTTTCACTTGTTTCTTCCTAATAGTCTCTTAGTTAGACAGTCTGAACTTGTAATCCTGTGATGCATGCATGACAGATAGTGTACTGTGCATTAATCCTTTGGATTACTACAAACTGGAAAGCAAAGGTTAACACAAGGCAATGCTGTATGGAACACACTTTGATACATTACATATTACTTACTTTTTATTCAGGGTTCAGAGCTTAGTGCAGTATATATTTCACAGTTCATTTATATATTATTTTACAGCTCCATTCTAATTCTACAACAACATGCCAGAGTAAACACTACAGTTTCTGTTATAGATGTTTACTACAGATCAGTATTAGTCAGATGAACTTTATTTATTCAGTTAACACAGTAACAGTATACCTACTAGCAGTAAACAGTGTAGTCCTTATTTATATGCACAATATACTGCGAAATAGATTTTTACTCACTAGCCTGTCGGCGCAGCCTCAGCGGTCTGTCGGCATGGGCTTCAATGTTACTAGCCCTCTCTGTTGCAGCTGTAGGGGAGAAAAATGAACATTATGCATACCTGTCTATCACATCCTCAGGCTGGAATTTGGTACACCTATATCTGTGATACTTATAAACTGCTGGAGCATGGTTGTCCCTAGCATCTTGGATCCACTGATCCAAGAGCGCACCCTTACTTCACTTTAGGTCAGCATAGTGGTGACGGACCTACCCACCAGGTCGGGGGATGCCAGTTGCACTGGTGAGATCATGGGCGAGATGGTCCCAGGCCTCCGCTTTATATTGTGAGCCCTGGTACTGGCCCCTCGGCAGTCTCTCATCATGGTTACTTATGAGGAGTCCAGCCATGACCCTGGACTCCAGGATGCCCAAGCATTGCGCCTTAAGGCGCAAACACTCACCTATGCCAGCTAAGGTTCCTGCACAGGTTGAACTATAACAGGTATTGGTTGTGTTCCTGCCTGTGCAATTTAAATAAGGCCATATTCCCACCCTTTACCGTCATTGGAAGATTTTGAAAATGTTGAGCACAGCTTAGTGGTGCGCAAATACGGTGAGCTGATTTTAGCAATGCTTAATGGGGAAATTGTTGAGCACTGCTTAACAGTGCGCAAATCTGCTTAGCTGAGCTGACTGCTACTTAGCATTCACGTCTAAGCAATGCTTAAAATGGCTAAGTATAGCTGAGCATTGCTAACCATTGCTGACTTTTAATTTCTAAAAATATCAGACTTAATGACTTCATTTAGTAAGAGTATATGATTTACTTTACATGACGTCTCTCTATGTGCTTTCATTACATTACCGAGGGGGTGTGACTATACTGTATGGGACACTTGTGTATACATGGGTGGCTTCACATGTTATATGCACTCACACTTCCATTTTAGACCAGCTACACTACCCTGGTTGACAAATATCAATTACTACATGATTTAAAAAAGAAAAAAATAATTTTAACACTGCTTTCCTATGTAAGAATGAAATGCCTGTCTCGGTACTTGAACCGTGAATGCCTGTATACAAAGCCAGGACTCTAACCACTATGCTATCCAGGCATTAGGATTTTAGCTGTATATTTTTATTTATCCCCTCTGGGATGTTTAAGCAATGCTGGGCAGAAGGCCATATCGAGCACACCCACTCAGCTATGCTTAAACACACCCTAGTATGGCAACAAAAAATATTTTTTTATTATTTATGGCTTTGTACAGATTTGTTACTCTAGGAGGTTAACAGGTATGTGAGGCAGGCATCAGAGCATTCTGCAGACACCTATGCAGTTGAGAGCTTTGCCCATATGGCATTTTCAGATGTTAGACATTTGTGTTTCAGTCATCATACCCTTCAGGAAGTCCATGCTAATGTATACCTTTTAATATATCAGCTTTCTGGGTTTGTCAGTTCAATATTTCAAACACATCCCCTATTTGTGTGACTTTGTCCCCTCATTATTTATGGATTTGTAGAGCTTTCGTGTTCCAGGAAGTTAAGAAGTATGGTAGGTAGGCATCTGGGCATTCTGCAACAACCTGAACAATTAATGGTTATGGCCGTATGGCAATTTCATATGGCAGACATTTGTGTTTCAGTCTTCATACCCTTCTGGAAGTCCGTGCTACTGCATAACTTTTATTCTATCAGCTTTCCAGGTTTTGCAGTGAAATATTTAGGGAATGTCCCTATTTTTGTGCCTTTGTCCCCACATTATTTATGGCTTTGTACACCTTTATTGCTCTAAAGGGTTGAGAAGTGTGTGAGCCAGGCATCTGGGCATTCTGCAGGCACCTGGTCAGTTGATGGTTATGGCCATAACTGTAGGGCACTTTTACAATGCAGGGTGTGTGCGACAGAACCTGTCACATACCACCTGCATTCTTTCATGCTCCCCTAGCTATTTCAGTGTCCATGGACACTGAAATGTTCATATTATTTCATTTCAGTGTCCACAGACACTGAAATGCTTTTCAAAAGGGCTGTATGTTACTTTCTGAGTGCAGGGGACATGTTAGATGTGTGTGCACTACCTAAACATGCCCCCTGCACTCAGTACTCTTCGTGTCCGTTTAGCCTTAGCAGCAGCATGCCTTCATGAATATGCAAGGTGAGCTGCTGTTAATGCTAATGCTAAATGGACACTGTTCATTCCATGCAGGAATAGCACTATTCCTGCATGGAGTTTATTAAATTCCATGGTCTGTGTCATTTGGGAATAGTAATATGATTTGTATGCTTGTCTTACAAATGTAAGAAAACTATATGTTATGTGTATATTAAACTACTGGTGCAGAAGTGTATGTTGAACTGCATGTTCTGTACTGAGCTTTAAGAATATAACCACAGTGTACCCTGCTGGAAAAGAGCAGACATATATATATAAACTATATGCCTATGCAAATGTATGTTATCATGGTAGAGGTTGGAACATACAAAGTTAACTTGCAAAACTGTAAGAAAATAAGCTGAAATTGTTTACAACTGTACTATAAAGTTAGCTAATGCAAAGAGACAGGATGCCTAGAGCTAGGAGGTTTTTCTATTGTCTGGAAATATAAATAATTACAGGTTTCAAAGGTAAAAGTGTTTAATCATTTTACAACATCCAGTTCCAGGCAAACCTCTGAAAAATAAGTATTTTTGACATAGAGGTGACAAAGAATGATGTAATCTGAGATAACCCAACAGAAATGTTTTATAGTAACTCGAGCTATCTCAGAGAGTGAGTCTGTGCATTTTGTATTTGTGTTTGTATCTGACAACATACTTTCATCAGCACTTGCCTTGATCTGTAAGTAAGTTATTTAGGTACAATTATTTCTCTTGGAGATAGATAGGAATACAGGAAGATTAGTTTAGATGCTTTCTTTATTTATGTGATACTGTCCTGCAATGTTGTTTTAAAATATTTCCTGTGATTCTGAACTCTGTTGTCACTATATTGAGTTATTGAGTGTTGTCTTGTTCTTTTATTGTTTATTATTAAATATATTTAAACCTTTTAACTGTGGCTGGTTTGTTTAGAGATATTTAAGCTCTTAGAGTGCTTGCATATGCATTTGGTGACACTTTATAGGCCACTCATAAATAGCCTTAGTCTTGGACACATTTAACATTTGGATAATAGTAACATAACACAGTTGAATTGGTCACCCTTTGTAAGGGCCTTATAGTAGCTGATACACAGCTGGTTGGTGGCAGTGATAACTACCTTTTAGTCTAGGGGGCATAGCTACTAAAACAGTGCCAGCCTTTCCCCGGAGTGTCTGTGCATTTGTATATAGATCAAATCTCAATGTGTGTGTGTGTGTTAGTTATTTAGGCAGGGACATGAAGCACTGGTTGGACAGAGAGGGTGTTGGTGGCTTTGGCTTGACCGCTCGACTGAGATCTTAACCCTATAGCTATGCCAGTGGAGAGTCGTACTGGGGACCTGGAGAAAGAGGGAGAAACCAGCCCCAGACTGACTGTGCTCTCTGTGTGCTTCTAAGGGAAATTGCACTTTACTGTGTGTGTACTTGTCATTCTCCCAATGTGCACATCCCTCACTGGTGTTAGTGGTGAGGATTGAGGCTCCTTGATTACTGGGCCAGTGCAGGGGTGTTACACCATTGTACGAAAAACTTTCTACATGGCCCACCTCATAAGTAAGGGTATCTCATCCAGGGACAAGGAGGTCATAACATCCTTGTATTCTTCCCTTATAAGGCCCATTATTGAGTGCAATGCCTCATTCAGCATGTACCTCACAAAGCACATGCCGCAGCTGGACAGACCACAGAGGTTCCTCATCAGGAGAATCCAGGGCCTCAAACATCTACCATACACAGATAGGCTAAAAGCCCTATCTCTCTACTCTGTTTCATACAGACTCCTCAGAGGTGACCTCTGTCTGGCATACAAGGCGATCTCGGACCCCGCCTTGATTGGCAAGTTAAGCTCCACTCGAGTAACCTGCACAGACAGCCTCAACCTGGTCTATGACATCAATAAGACTTGTTGGCGGGACATATTTGTGTCCCAGAGACTCTCCCATCTGTGGAATGTACTTCTCTCCATGTCCAGCAATGTACCTCTTTACCTCTTTTTAAGCGCAACCTGGATAACTGGATGGGAAATAGAAAATGTATCCCTGGGATTCTGCCTGTGTCCCTAATGGACAGGGGCATCAGGTGCTGATTTGTCTATACATGGGCTAAACTCTTGGCTGGGCTTATAAGGGCCTTAGGGCCAATAGCCTTGTAACTTCCTATGATCCTAAGGACTGTTAGATTCATGATGAATGATCACACTCATTAAAGTTTAACATTTATGCAAGCAGAAAATAATCAGTAACCTGAAAACTGAGACTGTGTGTACACATGGGGTCAAAGGAGAACACCACATACCCAAAGTGAAAATGCAAACATGGGTGACCATATAATCAAAAACACACACCACTAGTAAAGATGAAGCTATTAAGATAGAAAACATAAAAGGTGCTAAGATTTGAGTCAGGGTAGAATGTGCAGAAGAATCTGATACTGAATTTTGCCAATAGAATAGAAAGGAAAAGGCTGAGGCAGAACACAAAGGCACTGCATTTTCTTAGATGTACTCTTACCTTTGTAATCTGCATAGATTATCTTATTTAAAATTGCTTTACGTAAAGTTTAAAAGTACTTACTATAATGAGTGGGCTGTACTTTGGCAAGTGTCACACATGCAGCTTGTGAAGATTCATTATCTGGCATTAATTGTACGTTTAAGATGGTAATGTATGTGCTGTACCGATTGTCCAGTCGAAAAGAAAAGAACAACAATATTAATAATATTGAGCTCAGGCTTGAGCTCGGCAAATTTGGTCATTAACCTCTTACCAAGAATATGTGCTTATTTATCAAAGATGTCCCAGATTACTGGGTGATGAGAATGCACTGACTGTCATCCATTAGGGACATGGGCGGAATATGCCAGCCTGCTATGATAGAGACTTAATTGTGGATTACAGAAAGCAAACTCAGAAGCATAACTAAAGGTAGGGTAGGAAGGGGTCAGTCACCTGGGGTAGAAACAGTAAGGGGGTGTGATCGGCAGATGCCAAGTGGTCTTCAATGCATTTCTTGCATGTGCATTTCTTGCATCAGTTGTCTGAACTGAAGTGTCTTAGTGCTCTGTATGTGGCATAAACTGTTGCAGCTGCTTACTACACAGTTTGCTACAGTAAAAAATGAAAATAATATATCTACCTATATTTATTTTATTTATTTAACATTTGTTGATCGGGAAAGTCCGACTAGGTTTCACAAATCTTGTTTACAGTGGAGGCCTGGGGAGAAATGCTCCAGAAGCATGTCTTTAGAATGTGGGAGGAAACCAGAGTACCCAGAGGAAACTCATGGGAACACAGTGAGACCATGCAAACTCCGCACAAAAGGCATCCCAGCCGAGAACCGGAGGACCTCTTGCTGTGAGGTGACAGCTTAAACCGTTGCACCACTGCGCCACCCACTATATATATATATATATATATATATATATATATATATATATATATATATATATATATATATGGATCTACTTCATTATAACGACAGCCCACTTCACAGAAACCCAAAACGAGACCACATTAACGAAACCCCACAACAATGAATATTCACAACAACAAAATCCAAAACCATGAAACACCAACACAAACATCACAAACACACACATACACACACAACAACCCCAAAGTACCTAACACACAATACTACAAACCATATAGGCACTGCGCTCCCACAGCCCCTTCTTTATTATTCAAACTCCGAGATCGCACAAACAGACACACAAGGCACACTCACGCTCACTCTTTACATTCCCAAACAAACACACACCACACTCATAACACACACTTACACACACCACTACCCCTCAAACACACACTTACACATTCATATTTACCTGCATCTCAATACCAGCACCACTAGATCACAGCCCCGTAATGTCTGAATGTAAATTTCACACTCATAACTCCGACATCACACAAACAGACACACAAGGCACACTCACACCCACACATTACATTCACTCATAACACACACTTACACACACCACTACCCCTCAAACAGACACTTACACATACATACTTACGGGCATCGGAACACCAGAAGCGCTAAACACAATCCCTTAATGTCGGGATTTTAAATTTCGCACTTCTGGGGTTTCGATGTTCTACATAGTTGAACATCTGGTCCCGATCTTCCAGGTTTCGTTCATATGAACTTTCGTTCATATTAAGGGAACCCATATATATAATATATATATATATATATATATATATAATATTTTTTTTTTTTGTTTTTTTTTGTTTTTTTTTCTGTTCCTCAACATAAAGCTTAGGAGGGGGTGCCAGATCAGACAACAGCACCATGTGACAGATTAGCTACCTGTAACTCTGTATAAACTAAAGTGCTGTGTATTATTACCTGCATCTTCGAATACTGAGTGTTTTAACCAAGGCATGTTGAGTAATGCCTATAGCAATCTGTTAAAAGTTAAACAACATATTACTCTTGAAAGAAAGGAAGTGCTTGTAAAGGCCTGAGCAGTTCTCAACTCTGCTGTAACTTAGAAAAAAAAAATACTTCAGTAAGGCCCAGACACACATTTAGAAACATGTTGCATTTTCTCTGGAAAACAGTGTTGTGTTTCTTACATAAGCCTTGCATGAGTTGAAAATGCTTTGACAACAGATAACAAACAAAACATTACCGTAGAAGTTATAAAAAACAAACAAAAAAAAAAAACTTGGATAAATAACTTTTATTATTACAGCTGAGGTGGAGAATGCAGAGACAGGCACATTTGATGAGATTTGTGCAGAGTGCTCATAAGTAACAAACATATGAAAAGGCTTACACAAATATTTAACCTTAAAAAAGATTAACTCGTTCTTGCAATAAGTATTTTGTAGTCTGATAAATGACAGTCCAAGTGAAAAAGAAAATACAGAATGGGTGTCAACATTGCACTGAGGTAATGCATTGAAATTAAATTAATTATATATGTATATCATTAAAGCTTCATAGGTACTAATATAACTATTGCCACTTTGGGGTGTTACAGGAATCCTTAACGCAGTAAAACACTGATTCATATACATAAGAAATATTACTGCCAAGTACCATCAATACCTTTTCTCGAATGCAGTCAGTAGCAAGATGACAGTACATAGTTGATACTTAGTAGCAGTTTCTGAATTAAATAAATAAATGTTTCCTCATTTCATTAAATAAACTGCAATATTTTCAAAACACTTATGAGTTGCTCTCATCGCAATATCTCTTATTTTTTATCTGCCTTTCATGTTACTTTTTCCACAGATTCAGAGATCCCAGGAACAGATCATCATGAGGGTAACACATTTTAATCACGTCTCCCTGTCCACCCAGAGGAATCTTCATGGGGTGAGGGTGTTGCCTTCACTCATGTGGGCTCCTTGGTGCTTGGTAGCCTGGTAAGATCAGGATACCTGGAACTTCAGGACCTGGTTGAGTTAGCAGATGAGTATGAAGTGGAGAAGCACTGCTGACCATTTGCAGGCTCAAACAGGCAGCCACAAACAGAAGGTAGTGAAAATAAATTGTGATATGGCATCCACCACACGTAACTGCACTAGCTTAATGTGTTTTACACCAGCAAAAATGGATGATTCTCTTGTGCTTGTGCTTTGGTGCATCACTGAGATTTCCCATAATCACCACTTGTTTCTTTATGCTTAGCTAATTTACATGCAGGCATAGCCGCACAACATACCTCTCAATTGTCCAGAGTTTTGTTACATTTTTTTGTCTGTTTCTCATAAGATTTGTGGTTTTCTGGTGAATCACTGAGGATTTACGTAACTAAAGAATGACACACATTTGTGTTTCATAGGTTCATAGGTTCATAGGTAGGTACTAGGCTATCGGCCCTAGGGCCTATATAAGCCCAGCCAAAAAGGTACCCTGGCTTTTGCCACCCAAGAAAATTTAGACTTCGTATTACTCAGAAAATACATGGCAACACAAAACCTTTTATTCTAGCAACTTTCTAAGCTTATAAGAACAATATTTAAAATCTGCCCCTATTTTTGGGCCTTTGTTCCTCCAATATTTTAGGCCTTGTCCAGATTTCTTGAGCAAAGAGGTTGAGAGGTATGCCACACTATTTGCTGATAGTCCCTCTGCGTACATAAACAATATGTGAACCATGGGACTATAAATACATGTTATTTTCATCTCTAGAGGATGATCCCACAAGTTTACATATTTAGAAAGCATGACAGATGTTTCTCCTCCTCTGTAACACTTCTATCCTACTCACTTTTTTGCTTTACTAAGGAGAACAAGAAAAGCAAGATAACTGCGGCCCTTTTGTTTTATTTCACATCCACTGAGATCATAAAAGTGCTCAGGCTCAAAATCCACAGCTGTGACTTTTTGCTGTCAGATAAAGCTGCATTCTTTCCCATTCCAGGAAAAGTAAACCTGTTGAAACCTTTTACATTGTCAAGGTGAATAAATCTGAGAATGACAGCAACCTCGCCATTTAGCTGAGTTCTGTCAGACAAGAAAAATAATACTTTGGTTGACTCAAGGAAGAAAAACATGACTTTAAACTCAAAAAATGTCACTATTTAAAATGTATCCATTTTAAAGAATTTTTCAGAAATAGTCTAAACTTAAATGTATCCATTTTAAAGAACTTTTCATAAATAGTCTAACACATATGCAGGAAACATTTTTAAGAGTAACTACAAAAAAATTAAATTTTTTACAGAGGATTCACAAATTTGACAATATTTCTCACTACATCCATTATAGGTGAATGGAAATGTATTTATTTATTTATTTTACATTTGTTTATTGGGAAAGTCTGACTGGGCATGGATCCCATTTTCAGCCGAGGCACGGGGAGAAAAGCTCCACAAAGATTAGTACAGCAATTACAGTAAATACAATACACATGTTAATAAAGTACAGTGCAGAGTCAAAAGTTAAGTACAATTTCAAGGCCAAGAAAGGAGCAAAACGTAAATATACTATAAGGATCACAGTGTGTTACAATAAACAATACAGTTGAAAGGACATTTTCTTCAGTCATTTGGTTGCATTCATTAGTGGCTATTCCAGTAAACACACATTGATTAATTAAGAGTATAGAAAGTAGTTGTTGCAAGCTTTCATAGAGGGTTAAGGTATGATATGATCTGAAGCTTCCCAGGAGCAGAACAATTCTATAACCAGCATACCTCTCACTGTACAGATTTTAACAGAATGTCCAGATTTTTGCCACATATTCTTTTTCCATTTTTCATAAAATTGTATTTTTCTGGCAAATCATTCATAGGTTCATAGGTTCATAGGTAGGTACTAGGCTATTGGCCCTAGGGCCCATATAAGCCTAGCCAAATGGTACCCTGGCTTTTGCCACCCAAGAAAATTATTTTTCTGTGCCCCTGTCAAGCAGAGCCACAGAAGTGATCTCCAGGGTGAATTTTCTATCTTTCATCCAATCATCAAGACTTTTCTTGAAGAGTGCTAATGAGGAGCTTTGTTTGATATAGACAGGTAGTTTGTTGCAGAGTATGGGAAGTCTCTGAGATAGGAATCTATCCCTCCAGCATGTTCTGTTTATTGCGGTGACAAGGTTTAGGTCCCTAGAGCATGTAACTTGGAGGGATTGGTATTTCTTTACGTGGAGCATGTCCAACAGCTCTGGGTTTGACATAGCTTTGCATGTTAGGCAGAGATCGCCTCTGAGTAGGCTATATGTGACGGAGTAAAGCTGCAATTTTTTGAGACTGTCTGCGTAGGGCATCTGTTTGAGGCCAGTAATCCTCTTTGTGAGGTATTTCTGTAGCTTTTCCAGTTGTTGTAGATGTCTTGTGAGGTACATACCAAAAGGGGTGTTGTACTCTATAATGGGTATAATGAGTGATGAGTAGAGGGAAACAATGACCTCTTTTTTCCTGGATGAGAAACCTTTTTGAAAAAATATATTGATCTCTCTGCTTACTACTTGCTACTTACTCTTGCTGTGGGATTTGAAGTCTTCTTAAGACACTCAGTCTTGCTGGCTGGAATCAAAGTCTGGTTATAACTGCATTCACAGTCTGTTGCATACAGAAACTTGCAGAATATACACTGATACAGCATCTGACTTTAAGAGCAGTAACCAATAACTTTTATAATAAACCAAACCAGACAAATGTTGCAGTTTAAAGTACTGTTCCAACTTTGGCTGTTGGTGAAGCACCCTCCAAGAGGAAAAAATGCTGAGAGAAGAAGGGAGCCACTTTTGAGATTTTAAGTATTTTTTCTCTGTTTATTTGCTAAGTTTTTCTGCATAGCTGCCTAGCTTGAGCATTTTCTGGCTTGTTATACTTGATTTCTGTATTAGTAGCTGTATTTAGAGCACAACCAAAAGCTGTTTGCTGAATTTCCTATTTGCACTTAATTTTAAATCGTTTTTTTCTTAAAACTTGCATATTTTCTGTCCTTGACCTAGCACTCTTGTGTGGGGTCATTTACTGCACTGTTATAACTTGATATTACTTGTAAACCTCTGCTATCTCTGTAAAAAACAAAAAAAAAAAAAAAAAAAAATCTTGCTTTTTTTTTCCACTTTTCTGAGAGTTAAAAAAGTTCAGTTACAGGCTTGCTGTTCCTGAACTGTTTGAAAGTTTCTTTGAGGCCATTTTTGCTTGGGCTGAAGGAGGGTCTCTCTGTGATCAGTGGCAGTGAATAACATTGAGCAGCTTCCCTGCCCCCCGTAGAGGTGGTTACTGACTTGAAACTGTAGTTTTATTGGCCACTAGGGGTCATTTCCAAAACTCCTTCATCTTCCTCTCTTAAAACCTAGTTGCCTCATGGTTTGGGCATCTTTTCAGGCTTGTTGGCTGTTGGTGAAGCACCCTCCAAGAGGAAAAAATGCTGAGAGAAGAAGGGAGCCACTTTTGAGATTTTAAGTATTTTTCTCTGTTTATTTGCTAAGTTTTTCTGCATAGCTGCCTAGCTTGAGCATTTTCTGGCTTGTTAAACTTGATTTCTGTATTAGTAGCTGTATTTAGAGCACAACCAAAAGCTGTTTGCTGAATTTCCTATTTGCACTTAATTTTAAATCGTTTTTCTTAAAACTTGCATATTTTCTGTCCTTGACCTAGCACTCTTGTGTGGGGTCATTTACTGCACTGTTATAACTTGATATTACTTGTGAACCTCTGCTATCTCTGTAAAAAAAAAAAAAAAAAAAAAAATCTTGCTTTTTTCCCACTTTTCTGAGAGTTAAAAAAGTTCAGTTACAGGCTTGCTGTTCCTGAACTGTTTGAAAGTTTCTGTGAGGCCATTTTTGCTTGGGCTGAAGGAGGGTCTCTCTGTGATCAGTGGCAGTGAATAACATTGAGCAGCTTCCCTGCCCCCCATAGAGGTGGTTACTGACTTGAAACTGTAGTTTTATTGGCCACTAGGGGTCATTTCCGAAACTCCTTCATCTTCCTCTCTTAAAACCTAGCTGCCTCATGGTTTGGGCATCTTTTCAGGCTTGTTGGCTGTTGGTGAAGCACCCTCCAAGAGGAAAAAACGCTGAGAGAAGAAGGGAGCCACTTTTGAGATTTTAAGTATTTTTTCTCTGTTTATTTGCTAAGTTTTTCTGCACAGCTGCCTAGCTTGAGCATTTTCTGGCTTGTTAAACTTGATTTCTGTATTAGTAGCTGTATTTAGAGCACAACCAAAAGCTGTTTGCTGAATTTCCTGTTTGCACTTAATTTTAAATTGTTTTTTCTTAAAACTTGCATATTTTCTGTCCTTGACCTAGCACTCTTGTGTGGGGTCATTTACTGCACTGTTATAACTTGATATTACTTGTGAACCTCTGCTATCTCTGTAAAAACCAAAAAAAAAAAATCTTGCTTTTTTCCCACTTTTCTGAGAGTTAAAAAAGTTCAGTTACAGGCTTGCTGTTCCTGAACTGTTTGAAAGTTTCTGTGAGGCCATTTTTGCTTGGGCTGAAGGAGGGTCTCTCTGTGATCAGTGGCAGTGAATAACATTGAGCAGCTTCCCTGCCCCCCGTAGAGGTAGTTACTGACTTGAAACTGTAGTTTTATTGTCCATTTTGGGTCTATTCCTGCTTCTTTCCAACCCCTGCTATCAAGCACGCTTTAACGTGCTTTAGCGCGATTTAGCGCGGAGTTGCCACGAGAGCAGCATTGGGCAGCGCCGGTTAAACAAGATTAAACTCTTTCTGGCTCCAGAAAGTCTGTTCAATTTTTCCCTTAGAACTGCTCTGTTAGGAACCTAAACAGTTTACACCTTCACTAAAAAGTGCAGCACTTGTTCCAAATAGCTTTTTCTTCTCAAAAAGCTCAGCACTTGTCTTATAAGCATATCCCTTGTCTTATAAGCATTCTCTTTGCAGGTCAAGCACTCGTATATTATACAAATCTCTCACTAGCAAAACCCCCCAGGAGTGCCCACTTCCCTGCTAAGCCCACTACTTTTCTGTCTCATACCAACTCATAATTCTTTCTAGCATGTCGAAGGGTCAGATGCTGGCGTCCTCTCCTGCCCAGTTGGTGAATCTGGGAATTCTGAGACAATGTTACAATTGCCTCATGTACACGGACAGCCCTCTCCTCCTCCCACATAACACTAACACTTGTGAGAGATGCAGCTATTTAGCCAGACTGGAGGCTGAGCTCTCTCAACTCAGGACTGGCAAGACCAGGCAGGAGGAGAAGGCAACTACACACACCACAATACCAGTCTCACATAACTCAACCACACCACTGAATCAAACACATAAACACACTAAGACATACTCGGAGGCTCTGAGTAAAATTTACCTAAACAGCAGAGGCCTCCAAAGCAGACACCCAAGCAACAGCAAACTCAATACACCACACAAACAACACATAAACAACAAAATCAGTGTGCAAAGCAGTCACTGCCCTTAAGGCCAAATACAACACCAAACATACTTGTCATAGGTGACTCCATAGTCAGACACACTGACGTCCCACTCACCAGACTGAGTAAGGAGAAGGTCACAGTAAGCTGCCTGTCGGGCGCTAGAGTCCGCCACATAACGCAAGCACTCAGGTCTCTCAACAGCAGGTACAAGTATGACTCAGTCATTGTCCACGCTGGTGTCAATGACCTGAGACGTACCTCCTTGGACTACATGAAAAGAGACATTGAGGAGCTCTCTGATTATGTAGCCCAGGCAGGTATGACCCTGACCTTGAGCAGTATCCTACCTTCACCTAGAATGATGCCACAATACAGTGATAAGATGATCAGCTTTAATAATTGGCTTAAATTCTGGTGTCATTCAAAGGGGATCCAATGTCTGTCTGCCTGGGATGACATGCTGGACAAGCCACGCTGCTTCGCAAGGGACGGCTTGCACCTGTCACCCCTAGGCTTCGGAATATTGGCAAAGGCTCTTGCCACCCCCATAGTGCCTTTTTAGGCAAGGCTCAAATTCTAAACCTACCACCCTAGAACAAAAAAGGAAAAAAACTAAGGGTAATGCTGCTCAATGCCAGAAGTCTCAATCTCAAGATGCACGCACTCGAGGCCCTTCTCAGTATGGAGAACATCGATGTCTGTGCTGTGACAGAAACCTGGTTCAAGGCTCCTGAGAGCACCCCAGCACTATCAGGTTTCACCTCATATCATGCGTTCGCCCCAAAATCCGGACAACACCAAGAAAGGAGGGGTGTCCATATTCATAAAGGACACCCACACCTCAAGGTTGGTGGCAACGCACGATGCATCGGAGACCATCCAGGTGCAATTAACCATAGGCAAGACTGCTCTGCAATTTGTAGCATGTTACAGGCCACCCTCTCAAACTCAGGAACCTCACATGGCCTTCCTGAAAACATTGGAGGGATAAATGTATCTCCAAACACCATCATACTAGGTGATTTCAACTACCCTAATATAGACTGGGAACACTACTCAAGCCCAAACACTCTAGCCCAAAGGTTCCTGGAGTTCATAAACTCAAATGCCATGGAACAACTAGTCACCATCCCCACAAGAGGAGAAAACATACTTGATCTCATCATCACGAACATGGGATCACAATGTTCAACACCGGAAGTATACCCCTCACTGGTGAGATCAGATCATAAACTAATCTCGCTGGAGGTCCTCATCCCCCGCCTGAAATAAAAAGACCACAGTGAAAAACTTCTCAAAAGCCGACTTCACACTTCTAAAACTAGCGTGGTCTCCTTCAAGGCCCCTGAGCCAGTGGTAAACATTACTCAAACCGCTGAATCACTTACAAATGCCTTCTACCAGCACCTACAGGACTGCATGGATCAGGCAATCCCAAACAAAACTAAGACTCTTTGTACCAAAGGCAAGCGTCCAGTCTGGTGGACCCCAGCCATAAACAAGCTCTACAACAAAAGGAGGAAGCTACTACAAGATAGAGCAAAATCCTTGAAAGGTAAGACACCTTTGATCATTATAAGTAAAAAACTAAGAGCTCTCATAAACTCATCCAAGGCAAATTTTGAGAGAAAAATCGCCAAGGACTCAAAAGACAATCATAAGGCCTTCTTTAGCTATGTTAGAAACCTAGGAGGAAGCTCCCAGATATGCTCAGAATTAGTTCAAAATGATGCGAAGATTACTGAACCTACACACATTGCCAACATACTGGCTGACAGGTTCAGTGCAAACTCCCCCCCCCTCCCCCCAAAAGGAGAGATATCTATACCAGAGGATTGTAGCCCCCCCCCCCAAACATCTCCAACGCCCAGGTGAGAACTGCCCTCTCCAAGGCAAAAAACACAGCATCCATGGGACCGGATGGTGTCCCCGGCTGTGTGCTCCACGAAGTCAATGAGGAATTAAACCCGCAGTTAGGACAGCTGTTTAATCTTAGCCTCACCTCAGGATACGTACCCAAGGAGTGGCGCACGGCGACTGTGGTCCAACTTCACAAGGGCGGTGCCTCCACCGACCCTGGTAATTACCGTCCCATTAGCTTGACAAGCCTTATCTGCAAAGCCATGGAGAGGATCAGAATGGAACTCATAAATAAAGACATAGGGAACTTGCAGACTTTGGATCCAACCCAGTTTGGCTTTGTCAAAGGCAGATCATGCCTTTTAAACTTGGTTGACTTTTTCGAGACAGTCACCAAGGCCATTGATGAGGGAAAGGCAGTCCATACAGCCTACCTCGACCTGGCAAAGGCCTTCAACACAATACCCCACTCAGGTATCATCGAAAAACTCATCAGCTTGAATGTAAACCCATACATCACAAGATGGGTTGCAAACTGGCTAAGTGACAGAACCCACAGGGTCAGAGTTGCTGGAGCCATGTCAGACTCAAAGCCTGTCACAAGTGGTGTCCCACAGGGCTCAGTCCTGGGTCCACTCTTGTTCGGCATCTACTTTTCTGAAGTACAAGCAAACACAGGAGGGTTATGGCTGACAAAGTTTGCAGATGACTGCAAACTGGGCCATAGTCGAAAACACATCTGACACAGATATCCTTCAGAAGGGCCTCACAGAAATGGATAACTGGTGCCAGAGCCATGGCCTAAAGTTAAACGCCAAGAAATGCATAGTCATACCCTTCGGGAAAAACAAGGTTACCCCTAGCTACCATATAGGTGGCAATCCACTGAGCACAGAAGAAGTCATCAGGGATCTGGGGACCCAGGTTGACAGTAGCCTTTCGTTTGACACTCATGTTGCTAAAGTAGTTAGGAAAACCTTCTACATTGCCCACCTGATCATGAAGGGATTCACATCTAGATCAAGGGAGGTCATCATCCCCCTGTACTCATCACTCATTAGACCTATGATTGAGTACAATGCCCCATTCAGAATGTATCTAACCCGACACCTGCAGCAGCTGGAAAGGCCCCAAAAGTTCCTCACCAAAAGGATAAAGGGTCTCAAAAATATGTCTTATGCTGCCCAACTGAAAGAACTCCAGCTCTATTCAGTCTCATACCGCTTGCTCAGAGGTGACCTGTGCCTGACATATAAGGCCATGTCAAACCCAGATTTGATGAATATGCTTCACCTCAAAAAATCTAGATCCCTCAGAACCACAAGGGCGGAAGACTTAAACCTTGACACGGTTATTAATAGAACGTGCTGGAGGGACAAATTCATCACCCAGAGACTCCCTATGCTGTGGAACAAAATCCCAGTACATGTGAGGCAGAGCACCTCGCTGGCCTTGTTCAAGAGGAATCTTGACCAATGGATGGGAGATCGCAGATATACCCCAGGGATTACTTCAGTGTCACTGCTTGACAGAGGCACAGCAAAATAATAGGCATAGTTTTATTCAAACTAAAGGGGTGGCGAAAGCCACATAACTATGGGCTAGGCTTATAAATGCCCTTGGGCAGATAGCCTAGTATGAACCTATGAACCTATGAACCTATGAACTTTACTTCTCATATAGTACAGATGATGTGAGAGATATAACATTTACCTCAGAACACCAAATGTGTTCCTACCATACCCCTAACAACTAGATTTAATATAGACTTTTTATACATATTTTAGTTAAACTCACACCCTCTAGGTTTTGGAAAGATACTGCCTTGATGATGCAAATGCTAATACATCTGTTCTTGTTCAAATGCTGATAAGTAAACTGTCTTCAAGAAAACGCCTTGTGGATTAGAAAAGCACATTTTTAAACTTTCTTAGAAAAGCATGTCCTGTTGTCCAGTGAAAGCAGATTACATTCTTGTCACATCTGTAAGAAGTTCAGCTTTCTTGATGTGTGTGTAATATACTCATAAGTAAGTTCCTTATTTTTTTAAGCCACAGTCATTTAGTATGGTTGCTGATCACATATTACTAAACTCTGTTTCTGCATTTAAGCAAGCTTTTTCTTTCAGCATATTTAGAACAGAATTAATGTCAGCGTCATATTCATAATATCTAATAATTCCCTCTGTTTTTAAACATACTCAAAAAATGTTATACTGATATGTATTTTTTATCACATTATATAGAAAACACAAGAAACAAACTTTTAGTCTTCTTTTGATCAAAATGCAATTTTACATAGTTAATACAATGATATTAAGTATTACTACCAAAACTGAATGTATTTAACAACCTTTTCTTTTGCAGACCATTCTGTGAAATTATTTTATCAGTTATGAGCTGTGTCTGCTTTATTTTAACTTGATTAATTTATTCCTTTGCAATTACAGAATTTAATTTATGACTTAGAACTGTTTCATTAACTCTTTGCAACTTGCTGAATTAACTATAAGAGACAAGAACCATGTGCTACTGCAAGCATTTATAACATTGTGGTCATGTCTTTGAACTGCCCATTAATATCTTAGTAAAGTACTGAACTGGGCTTAGATAATAAATATTTGAAAGCAATTATTTTACTGGAGTAAAACCAGTGATATTACAACTTGACAAATTACTTTTAAACTTATTACAATGTATTCTGTACAGTATGTATTTACACAGACTGTTTGCTATTCATGCATTTCAATTTAGCAGCTATCCTGAACCCAATTTTTTTAAAACATGGTTTTTCACACATAGTCATTGCTAGACATTAATTTAATTTGTACTAAATTCTTCTGTATTTGTACATACAAAGACTATAAAGTAAATTTAGTCTAATCTTACAAATTTAATAGCACTAATATTAAGCAAAATCTTGGAAAATGTTTATGTCTCTTTAGAAATATCTAGTGGAATTGGCACCAAATGCATATGTCCTGTTATTTTAAACTACATACTCAGCAATTAAAAATATTCATGCTTTTTTATACCAACATTGTCTTGCCAAAAACATATTAAAAATAGTGTCCAATCTTGTTCAGTTTTTTACATATCTTTACTCTCTCTTGTATAGCTGTTATCAATTTTAAGCCATCTCTTGTTTTTTTTTAAACTATCTCTTGTATAACTTTACAGTTTAACAGGTTGTAAATACAATTTAATACTAAACAATACAATGACCATTATGATAGCTATTAACAACTTGTAAAATATCTTATCCTGTCAGGTTTAATCTGTGTTTAATAACTAGAATGACAGCTATAAAATATTTTATCCTATCAGGTTTAATCTGTTTACCAATATTTCTAATGCACTAATACCTGTTTTTCCCTCCCCCTGAAACAGTATTGTTAAGAAGGAACAATATATTATTTCTGCTCTGTGGCTTTATTTCAGACCCTTTTGCAACACATACTGCTCACACAGTGTGTAAAACTGATCAAGTACCCTTCCCCCTGTAGTACTGCAGTATTGTATATCTGCTTTATACTGTGAGAATAGAATGTATGTCAGTCTTGTGACTTTAAATCTTTATACAAGCATGTCAGTGTTGTGACTTTAACTTTTTACTCTTATTATCTATTTTTATTTAATTTGTATACATTAGAACTGTTTTGTTTACCTTTTGACTATGCTATGAGAATGGCAGTCATACGCTCTACTTTACTTTAGTACTGATAAATATATTGCTTTAATTGAATGGAAGTTTTAAACATTTGAGAATGATTTGTATTTCACCATCCTACCATGTAAGCTTAACCATTTTCAAAACACAAACATATTATAAAATATATTTCTTTTGCACAGATCAGCTGTAGTTTTCTACTCTTTCCCAATGTATGAAGGAAGTCAGTCTCTGTCAGTTCAGCTAATCTATTTTCTTCATCTTGTAACTGTTTAAGAGTCTCCTCATGGTCTGTCTGATATGTCTCAGGAACCTGTTCTGCTGAATCTGAAACTCCTATGCACTTTTGAAAAAATGTTTGTATAACTTGTCTAAACTTCCTAAACTCATTGTGTCTCTTTTTTAGAAGTTCACTACATTTTTTTGTAACAAAATGTACTAAGGGTTCTATCAGTAACTGATTTGACTCACATGTGGTGACAGGACATAACTGTTTAACATCTGAATGTAATAGAAACACTTTAGCCTTAGTTAATTCTTAATACATTTGCATAATGCCTTACTATCAACCTGCCCTAATAAGGTTTTACATTTACTAATATGCTGTGTTTACCAACATTGCAATTTCCTATTCATACTGTCTTAATTAAACATCCAAACTATCGAACAGCAACCATACTAAAAAATGTGACGTAGAAAAAAGTCTTACCAGTGAGCAAGAAAACAGGCGATCAGGCTGTTGTTGCAGATGGCTGGAAATTTTTCAAAGTCACTTGAGAAGCTGGGAAAGCACAACAGGCAGTGAACTATTGGGCTAGTGGATATCCCCCTTTTCTTTAGTGAAATTATGGCACTGCGACTGGAACTTCTGTCTCACTCCGGATGTAGACGTCTAAAAAACTTTACTACTGCAAGCTGCATAAACTGGAATACTTCTGTTCAGAATTGACACATACGTACAAATGTTAGTTACTACAATTTAACTGAAGTAACCCTCTGCAGGGCTTACCATCACTCCCCCTGTGTTTGAATGCAGATTATAGGTTCAGATGCAGATTTTTAGGTTCAAATGCAGACTAGCTTGCCATTGAAAAAATGTGATGAGGTGTGCCACAAAGAAGGATTTCCTGACCACTGTGGCGGTGCGATTATCAAAGGAGAGACTACTGTCCACCTGTGTCCCAAGGTCTCTTATCACACTTTCGGTGTTAAGTAGACTACCTATGTGGTAGTTCAATTGTACAGAGTTTTTACCAAAAGGGATGACAATGCACTTTTTGGCATTGAGCTTGAGACCATGGCTTTGACACCAGGCATCTGTCTCAGCGAGGCCCTTTTGTAGGATGTCCACATCATTAGGAGTTTCAATTATGGCTCCTAGTTTGCAGTCATCTGTGAACTTTGTTAGCCAAAGACCTTCTGTGTTAGCCTGTACTTCAGAGAAGCAGATACCAAACAGGAGAGGACCTAGGACTGAACCCTGTGGTACTCCACTTGTCACTGGTCTGAAGTTGGATTTAGAGTCTGCTACTTTCACAGTGTGGGTTCGGTCAGTGAGCCAGTTGGCAACCCACCTTGTGACATAAGGATTTATACCTAGTTTAGTGAGTCTGTCTATAATTGCAGAGTGGGGGATGGTGTTGAAAGCTTTGGCGAGATCTAGATAGATTGTGTGTACCACCTTACCCTCATCTACAGCTTTGGTGACCGCTTCAAAGATGTCTATCAGGTTTAGGAGACATGATCTGCCTTTTACAAACCCGAACTGGGTAGGGTCCAGAGTTTGGAGATTACCAATGTCATTGTTTATAAGTTCCATGATGATACACTCCATAGCTTTGCAGACCAAGCTCGTCAGGCTAATGGGGCGGTAGTTCCCATGGTCCGTGTTGGCTCCCCCTCTGTGGAGTGGGATAACTGTTGCTGTGCGCCATTCAGTGGGCAGAAAGCCTGAGGTGAGGCCATGATTGAACATGGTACTTAGGTGGGGTGCCAGTTCATTCTGTAGTTCATGTAGAACGCATGCTGGGATGTTGTCAGGTCCCATGGATGCTGTGTTCTTGGCTTTGGAAAGTGTGTTTTTTACCTGTGCAGCCATGATTACAGGTACTTTGCATTCTTCCGGTATACAGATGGGCCCTTTAGGGGATAAGAGGGGGTAAAGTTAGCACTGAACCTATCTGCCAGGATGTTGGCAATATCAGTTGGTTCTGTATATTTAGTGCTATTGTGCTGTAACTCAGTGCAGATCTGAGTGTTGCCATTGAGATTATTGACATAGCTATAGAATGTGTTGTGGTTGTCTTTAGAATCAGTGGCGATTTTGTTTTCATAACTAACTTTGGGGGATTTTATGAGGGATCTCAGCTTCTTACTGAGGCTGACCACGGAGTTCCTCCAATCATGGGATTTTACTCTTTTTTTGCAACAGTTTCTTTCTTATGTTGTAGAGTTTGTTTATAGCTGGGGACCACCAGATTGGCTTCCTTTCTTTGGAGGATAGCATCTTGGTTCTGTTAGGGATTGCGCGATCCATGCACTCGTGTAAGTGCTTATAAAGTGCAATTGTATAGGATTCAGCAGTCGTATCTCTATTGCCCATTAGCATGGGTGTCGTGAAGTTTGCCACTTCTGTCTTAAGAAGCGTGAAGTTGTCTTTGGAGAAATTTTTTATGGTGGTTTCCCTAATGGGGGGGTGGGGCTTGGATGTGGATGTCTAGGGTGATTTGCTTGTGGTCGGATCTGATCAACGAGGAATTGACCTCTGGTGTGGAACACCAGTTGCCCATGTTGGTAATGACTAGGATATTGCTGCCCCTGGTGGGGGTGTGGATAAGTTGATCCAAGGCATTGGAATTTATGAATTCCAGAAATCGCTGAGTACAAGAGTTGGTACATCAGTAGTTTTCCCAGTTAATGGTGGGGTAGTTGAAATCACCCATTATTAGGGTGTTAGGTTGTACCCTAATATTTTCCAGTGTATCAGGAAATGAGGAATGGGAATCCTGAGGCATGGTGCGGGATCTGTAGCAAGCTACAATTTGCATTGCAGTCTTGCCCAGAGTTAGTTGCACTTGGATAATCTCAGATGCATTATGCTGAGCAACTAGCCTGGAGGTGTGGATATCCTTAATCAATATGGACAGGTCTCTGCCTTTAGTGCTTCGGCCCAAGTTAGATGGCCGAAAGGTGTGGTATGAATTATAGCCTGGTAATGCAGGGGTGCTCTCTGGAGCCTTGAACCAGGTCTCTGTCACTGCACAATTGTTGATGTTCTCCATTTTAAGGAGTTCCTCGAGTGAGTGCATTTTGAGGTTTAGACTTCTAGCATTGAGTAGCATTACCCTCAGATTTTGTTTGCTTGTACCTGTTATGGTGGTGAATTTGTCATTTGAATCTTGCCTAAAAAAGGCACTATAGGGGTGGCAAGAGCCTTAGCCAGTATCAGGAATCCCAAGGGTGACAGCTGCAGGCCATCTCTGGCAAAGCATCGTGGTTTGTTGATCATGTCATCCCAGGCAGACAGATACTGGATCTCCTTAGAATGACACCAGAAGCTTAGCCAATTGTTGAAGTCAATCATTTTGTCCTTATACTGTGGTATCATTCTGGGTGATGGCAGTATGCTACTCAGGGCTAGGGTCATACCTGCCTGGGCTACAAGATCAGAAATCTCCTCCATGTCTCTTTTCATGTAGTCCAGGGAGGTATGTTTCAGGTCATTCACACCAACATGGACAATGACAGAGTCATATTTGTACTTGCTATGGAGTGACCTGAGTGCATGCATTATGTGGCAGATCCTGGCACCTGACAGGCAGCTAACAGTGACTATCTCCTTGTTTAGCCTAGTGAGTGGAACATCAGTGTGCCTGACTATAGAGTCACCTATGACTAAAGTGTTAGTTACGTTTTTATACAGTAGCTGTGGTTGAGTGGCACACTGAGTTTGTGGGCTGAGGTTAAAGACTGAAATTAGAAAATAAAGATAGACATTTGAGTTTCAGACTTCAAACCCTTCAAAAAAGCCATGTTAACTCAAAACCTGTTATTCTATTAACTTTCTAAGTAAGAGTAATATTTAAAAATTGTCCCTATTTTTGGGCCTTTGCCCCACTTTTATTTATGGCTTTGTCCAGATTTCCCGCTCTAAGAGGCTGAGAGGTATGATAACCAGGAACTATGTAAATGGGACCAGAGGAGTTTTTTTTTAATTATTTTTGCTTTCAGTGGTCCTGATATCTACAGGGATGGTATTACATGCTTTGGCAACAGACGTGGAAAACAAGGAGCCCCCAGAGCTATTGTTGCTTTATGCCTGTGTCAGACAGTGCTTTATTGATGAATCTTAATAAGCATTTGTTAGAGTAGATATTAAATAGACCTTGAAGAGAAGGAACTCTACCAGGATAATATAGAATTTGGTGGACTGTTGTAAGCTGGTCATATGGGAGCAGGTTGGATAATCCTAGCCAGGATAGTTGCTTGATTGCTATGCAGTGATGTGTCCTGAAGGGTGAGTCAGTAGCAAACCTAGCTATTTTATTGTAGCAGGTGTTTAGTTTGTTAAAGTCTGCTTTGTTTAGGATGATGAGTATGGGGGAGGCATAGAGGAGTGTGGATAGTAGGTGGGTTCTTGTGATGGTGGCTTTACTGTCATTGGTGAGGTACTTTTTGCATTTATATAGGGTTCTGAGTTTTTATGGACTTTCTTATTGTCTGTGCAATGTGCATATCAACTTTCATGTTGTAATCTGTGACAACCCCTAGAAGTTTGGTGTGTTGGACAGGTGTGGTAGGGGTGTTATTGGCTGAGAATATTGTGAATGGTGGTATGGGGTCTAAGGCTCTAGTGGGATAGAATATCATTAGCTGCATTTTATTGGGGTTAAGTATTACCTGAGAGTTGGCTAACCAGGTTTCGACAGCGGTGAAGGACTTTTGTGTCAATTCCTGGAGTTGAGGGAGTGATGGGGTGGAGCAGATTAGAGTTGAGTCATCAGCATACTGGTCTAGAGTGGCATGCCAGGTGGCTTTGTGGAGTTGGTTGGTGAATAAATTGAAAAGAAGAGATCCAATAATAGATCCTTGGGGACCCCTAGGGTGGCAGGAGGGGCAATAAGGAGGTTTGCCCTTTTACTGCTTGTTGGTAGTTGGATTGTCTTGAAACCATGCTAGTGTGAAGTGGCTGAGATTAAGGTTGGAGAGAGCAGAAAGGAGTTTGGGATGGGAGACAGTATAGAAGACCTTGAAGAGATCTAGCAATACAGTGGATACTAGCTTACCATTGTTTTGATGTTGCTACTGTGTTGGCAAAACTAATAAGGGCTGTGGTAGTACTGTCAATAGGACAGAATCCTTGCTGGGTGTTGGTTAGCAGGTCATTAGTGAGGAGGTAGTACATTATTTGGGAATGTGTACATTTTTTGAGGATTTTAGATAAGGGGGATAGACTGGCAATTGGATGGTAATTAGATAGTTCCATAGAGTGACCTCCTTTGTGGAGTGGTATTCTGTGAAATTTTCCACAGAGAAGGAACGCATTGTTCTGATAAAGAACGGTTAATGAGCATGGAGACTGGGTAAGAGATGGCTTTGTCTGCGATCTTTAGATATTCTGCAGGTAATTTGTTGGTGGCCAGGTATGTGGGTTTAAACCTATTTAGGTACTATATTGTGCTAGTTGGAACAGGCTGTAAGGAGAAGAGGTGTTGGTTGCTGGTATGGAAGATAGGTTTGGATGTGAAGTGGGAGAACTACTATTGGTGAGGAGGTTTGGTTGTGAAGTGGGAGCACTGCTATTGGTGAGGAGGTTTGGTTGTGAAGTGGGAGAACTACTATTGGTGAGGAGGTTTGGTTGTGAAGTGGGAGCACTGCTATTGGTGAGAAGGTTTGGTTGTGAAGTGGGAGCACTGCTATTGGTGAGGAGGTTTGGTTGTGAAGTGGGAGAACTACTATTGGTGAGGAGGTTTGGTTGTGAAGTGGGAGAACTACTATTGGTGAGGAGGTTTGGTTGTGAAGTGGGAGCACTGCTATTAGTGAGGGCTAGGATGGATTTGGTGAAGTGCTCATTGAATTAGGTGGCAATATTATTGGTGGTGGTGGTGGCTTCAATGTTTGGGGGAGGAGTACTGTTTTTGTCTGGTCGTAGGATTTTCTTAATGGCAGCCCAGAATATTTATGGGTTATTTTTGTGTATGGTTTGAATGGCTATATAGTGTTTCATTTTGTCTGTCCTAATGTATTTTTTGGCTTTGCTTCTTGGTTCCTGGTATGCCTGACTATTAGTTTGAGTTTAATTTTGACACCATGAGTCCCATGCTTTATCTCTTTGTTTAGTAGTAGATGGTTATGTCTGGTCAGCCAGAGGGCAATTGTTGGATTTAGTTCTGAAAGTTCTGATTGAGACAAGATGATTTAGAATGTTTAGAAAAGTGTTATTGAAGTAGTCTACGGCACTTTCCAGAGGAAGAGATGAGAGAGGGTTTCAGTTGCATTGATTAAGTGCAAATATGAAGTCATGGGTTTTGAAATTCTTTGTATACCAAATTTGTTGGAGGGTGGAGAATTGTAATGGATTCACTTGGTGTCTAATTATAAAGGTGGGAAGATGGTTGCTGAGGGTGTCTGGGAGGGAGCCTGAGAGGTAGGATTGAGATGGTCTATTAGTAAGGACCCAGTCTAGAATGGACTCCTTTTTTGATGCTTTATCTACCAGTGTTGTGGTTTTGATTAGTTGAGTGAAACCATGTAGGTTAATGTGGTTAGTGGGGTGGACCGAGTTACAGGAGAACCATTCGATATTAATATCACCTAGTATGATTGTTTCCTGTGGAAATGTTTGGGATGTCCAGTCTAGAATGGATTCTACTGTGTTAATGTTATTGCCAGGGGGGTATATAGGTACCTATTATATTTAATTGGTTTTTTTAGTTGATTTTCAGCTTAGTGAACATAGTTTTTGCATTATTGAACTTAGATTGTTCATTGGCTAACAATTCAATGGTCAGGTTGTTTTTCAAGAGGAGAGCAATGCTTCCACCTCATTTGGATATTCTGTCTTGTCTAAGAACATTGTAACCAGGTGGAACACAGTCATTTTTATTGTTTAGTGGTTTTAACCATGTCTCTGTGAGAAGAACTATGTCAGAGGAGTAGAGGGCCAGGGTAGCGTAAAGCTCTGGGATTTTGTTCAGTGTGCTCCTTATGTTTATATTGAGTATAAGGAGATCTGCTGATTTCCTGGGGGAGGTTAGAATGTTATTTTTCTGGTAGCAGGGGGGTGTTATTGTTTGTAGTGCCATGATTTGAGTGCATGCCTCCACTATGTATAATTTGGGATGCTATTTGGATTATAGTTTTAAGGCATTTGATTATAGATGTGTTATATTTTGGGGAAAGGTGGTTGTTTAGTTGGTGTGGGGTTACTTTGAATGTGATAAGGTCAAAATCTGAGATGTTGTAGATAGAAGAAAATATTGCTGAGAAGGCTGGTTTGCCATGTGACTGGGTAAGGGATTTAGTATCTAATTTTGAATTGCTAGTGTGATGGTAGGAGGTGGGGGAAGCTTATTATTAATGTAAAGGTTAAGGTCCATATTTTGCAAGAGAATATGTGATGCTATACTGTTGTGAAGTTTTAGTAGGTATATTTACAGGAGTGAGTAGGGATTTAGGTGTGGCTATACTTTATGTAGGTTGTGGTTATAGTGGGGGTATTAGGTAGGGGTATTACAATTTGAGTACTGTCCGAGTCAGGTGATGTGGAGTGAGGGTAGATGGTGATGTGGATTGAAGAGAGTGAAAAGTGGAGTTGCTATATAGAAATGAGGTTGGTGTGAGAGAGAGGCTTAGGGAAGTGGCTAGTTAGGCATAAAGGTCAGGAGCCTGGGGGTGGGTGAGAATGGGGTAGGGGAGGGGAGCTGAGTGAGCCCGAGTGTAGCGAAGGGTGAACGGAGCAGGAAGAGCCAAATTCCAGGCATGTGCAAGTAAAAACACTCAGTTGCTCTGAACTATTGGCTTCTTAGTAGTGAATCCATTTGTCAATTAAGCTATAACACTTGTTATTGTTGATATTAGTGAGACTGCTTTGGTATGGGCAGCTGAGAGTCTAAATAAATTCATATAGTAAGAGGGCTATGGTTAAATAAAATGATGGAAAAAGTGAAAGAAAATGTATTTAGGTTGAGAAGGGAGTCTATAGAGAAGGGATAACACTGATATAACACTGAAAAGACTTCTGGTGACCAAATTACTATAAGGACTAGAGGAAAAGCTAGAATCCAGTACCATGTGCAAGCTACTGTAATAATAATGGAAAAGGAAGAAATAGAGTAAAAAAATCCCTGCTGCTGGTCCAGGTGTTTGTATTTAGCAATTTAAGGATTATAATAAAATACAGCTTTCAAAATAACCTTTATGTGGTGAAACATACATATAATAGTGTTTGGATCTTCAAGGCAGCATAAACTCCCCATATCTTTTAGGTTTCACAGGGTTTCATTTTTGTGCAGTAAAAGGAGCAGTAGCAGTGTTATGAATGCTGGGAATGCACAGAAATATAGGGATATAATAGTGTTTGGTTCTTTAGAGCAACATAAATGTGATAGACACAGTGCAGGATATTGTAATCTCATTTACTGTGCCATCACATTGCATTAATGACAAGAAATAGCTCTTCAATAAAATAAGATTGCATCAGAATGATTGCTCCCCACTGGGGGAATTCAGGGTTAGCTAAAAAATAAAACTTAGTAATAAACACTTAATTTGGTGTTACCAGGTTTAGCTTGTGTTGTAAAACTTCATGTCAAAATAAACAAATACATTTAGTTTTCACTTTCTGCCTGTATTGGTCCTTTAATTTAAAGTTAACAACAAAATCAGTTCCAACAGACATCAAATTATTTCTTTACTGAGAGGGACTGTCAAAAAAAAACAAAACAAAACATAGACAAACAATGCTAACTGAAGCCACAGCCATTTTCCTTGATTACTTGCTGAAACCTTTAGCAGAAAAGAATAAGTCATACATAAGAGATTCAATGGATTTTTTTGAGGAAAATAAAAAACATTACAGTGAAAGCTGACAGTATTTTATTAACTATTGAATCCTTGTACACAGTGCTCTCTCACAATTACTGTATAACAGCAGCTATGGAATATTTTAAGAAACAAAATCCAGGTACACAGGCACAGCTGCAAAAGTTAAGCAAGCGTATTAATATTATACTGGACTTTAATTTCTTTATACTTTCAATGGCAAACACTACAAACAAAAAACTGATATAGCAATGGGGGCTGCCATGGCTCCCAGCATAGCTAACATAGCCCTGGGCAAATGGGAGAAGGACTTTGTGTTAAACAACACAGATTACATGCATCATATCACATGCTATTTACATTTTATTGACGATGACTTTATTGTGTGGGAAGGTGACACCTTGCAGCTTGGAGATTTTATCACTTACCTCAGTTGAACAACCCCCTTCCAGAAGTTTACATCTTCCCACAGCTGTACTTCAACCACTTTCTTAGATATGCAGATTTCCGAGGACACCAACAATAACAGAATCACCACTGATCTATTCAGAAAACCAACAAGGGTTAACTTATTACTCCACAATAAAACTCTGCAACCTATAAAAATGAAAAATTAAGCATAATGTGGTGAAGTCCCAGGGCTATAGATTAGCTAGAATTACCACAGAGATGGAACTATTTTTGAGAAACCTGAACTACTTAGAGAATGATTTTCTAGTGAGAGGCTATGAAAGTCAGATGTTAAAAAATATCCTGAAAGCCAATACAGAACTGAGAAGGACTGAGACACCTTCACTCAACTTCGCAGGTGGAAGAATGTTAAGATATTTCACTGAGAATAAGAAATGCAAAAATAGCTACATCCTGACATACACTTTAGATTATCACAGTATTAAAAACGTCATTAAAGAAAACTGCACCATTGTCACAGGAAACCCTTATCTGATTAACAGCTTAGGTAAAGATCCATCCTTTGTTACAGGAAGGCCAGAAACATTAGAAGTTTTATTGAATTTAAACCTAGATGTGTAGCTAATTGTACATTTTGTATATTTATAAAGCAAGGTGATAGATTGTATTGCCTTATTTAAAGAAAATAGTCCAACTCAAAGTCCATTCACCTTGCAACACTTAATGCACAAAGCCTAAAAGACAAAATCCCTAACCTCCATGCCTGGCTCTCCCATAACCACCCCGACATTACCACCATTTCTGAAACCTGGCTGAAAACCTATATAAAATATAGCGAAATCCTACCACCAGGTTTCCAAATTATTTGCAATGAAAGAGCCCACAAAAAAGGAGGTGGAGTAACAATAATCTACCCACTTCCCATACCATAACTCCCTACTACAATAAAATACCAACCTTTGCCAATACTGAAATTATAATATGTTTACTAAAAATAGACAACCACAAGTACCTATGTATCGCTGCCCTCTATATTCCCCCTGGTGATAATATCAAAACTCTTGAAAACATCCTGTCCTGGTTCTCCTCCAATATAAAAAATGAAACCCATATACTCGGTGATACCAACATCAACTGGAATGCTATTAACTCTGAAGCCACGTCCCACACAATCAACCTGTACAACTTCTCCCAACTAAAACAATCTAAAACAATCTCCAACCAGACCAAATAAAGATAGTACCTCTGGTACCATCATTGACTGGATCCTAACAACTTACCCAAACCATATCATCAAAGCCGGAACATTACCTGATCCTCTCACTGATCACCTACCAGCCTTCACCGGCCATCTCCCATCTCCACTGCATAAATAACACCACTACATCCAAATCCACAACCTCTCGTCTTTCAACCCTCTAACTTTCTCTGAATGTTTAAAGCATACTGACTGGTCCCCTCTAAAAACCCTTCCTCTAGATGATGCCATTTCCTACTTTAACCACTCATTCCTAATCCTTCTCAATCAGCAAGTCCCCCATCTAACCAAATGCATCAAAACCAATCCCTGCCCATGGTTATCAAAAGAAACTAAACTAGCCTTGCACCAAAGGGACAAAAAATGGAAACAATATCAAAAACATAAAAACCCTAACACTCTTCTAGAGTATAAGCAACTATGAAACTCTGCAAAAAAATATTAACTAAAGACCACAAAGCCCACTACTCCAAACTCCAGTCCTTGCACTTAACAAATTCCCAAAATGTCTGGGACTCCATCTCATCCATGCTGCATCCTGGCAACAAAGAAAACCCCTGGCCAGACCCCAACCTCTCCAACCTTGAAAGAGCCAGCCAGTTCAACTCATTCTTCATAGACTGCATAGCTAAACTATCAGCCTCCTTCCCTCCCCCTCCTCCATCAACATCCCCACCTGCCCCAAACACCACTTCAATCAACCTTCCTCCACATCCTTCTGCCTCAAACCCATCCCCACAAGCATTATAAAAAGACTTCTCCTCAAACTCAAACCCTGTCGCAATGCACCCGACAACCTTCCACCCACCTTCCTCAAACAATCTGCAGACAGCATTGCCTATCCCATCTCTATTATTATAAATAGATCCATATAAGAATCATATGTCCCTTCTATCTGGCACCATGCTTACATTATCCCCCTCCACAAAGGTGGCAAAAATACTGATATCACCAGCTTCAGGCCTATTGCCATCCCTTCCCCTCTTTCTAAAATCCTAGAGAAAACAATACAAGCACAACACATGGCACACCTAACACTAAACAATGTCCTCTCCCCTACCCAACATGGCTTCTGCCCTGGCCACAGCACCATGGCTGCCCTTCTTTCCTTTCTTGAAACCATAAAACTCGAATGTGACTCAGGCAAGTTCATATCCACACTATTCCTAGATCTGTCAAAGGCCTTTGATACCATCTCACACACCCTACTCAAATCCCAACTCTCCACCCTACACCTCTCTCCCACCACCATCACCTGGTTTTCCAGCTACTTGTCTAACTGCCAACAAGCTGTCCTATGAAAAACTTCAACCTCCCCCTTCCTTCCCACACCCACTCGGGTGTCCCACAAGGTTCTGTTCATGGCCATCTTCTCTTCAACCTATTCCTTAAGAACTTTCACCAATCCATGCAAGACTCATCTATCATCTAATATGCAGATGACTCAACAATCATCTGCTCAGCCTTCTCCCCCTCCAAGCTCCTAACAAAAACCCAGCAAGCCTTCTCCAAAACAGAAACCTGGATGCAGTCTAACCATCTGGCACTAAATGCAAATAAAACCAAACTAATGTTTTTTTTCCCCTACGAAAAACTCCACTGACAAATCCACAGTCCCCTTACAGAGCCAAAACAACACCCTCCTTAAAATTGTTCCCAACACCAAGCTTCTTGCCATCATTATTGCTGAAGAACTAAAATTTGACACCCACATCCACTTTACAACCAGGAAAACCCACCAAAAGTTAGGTCTGCCCTACAGGCACAACCGCTTCCTAAGCCCCTTTACCCATCAAACACTTGTATCCCCCTTCCTACTCCCCTCCCTTATGTATGGTGCCCCTCTTTTTACCAATCTCTATCTTGGCCTTCGGTCCAAACTTGAATCCTATTACCATAAGATCTCCAAATTTGCAACCAATTCAAAAAACTCATCCCACCACTGCCACTCCCTCCTCACCCTCAGCTGGCTTGAACTACCCAACTACCTCAGTTACCTACAACTCACCATTACCCACAAGCTGATCTTTAAACTTGCCAACTGCCCAGCTCTCGCTACTTCCTTAAAACCTTACATTCCCAACTGCTCACTCAGATCCAAAAACCAGAATCTCCTTCAGGTCCACAAACCTGAACAACCTCCTGGCCATCTACTGCTCCTTAGCTAAACAGTGGAACTCTCTCCCCATACACCTATGCAACCTACCTAACCATACAAATTTCAAATCTCAGCTACTCTCTCATCTTTCTTCCAAATGGGAATGCCCTTGCCAAGTTCCAACTTAAACCCCTCCCCCCTCATTCCACCTTGCACTGACTCATCCAACTACCTCTACTATTACTTCATCCCACCCAAAACAAGCCCTCCCCTACCAAAAAATAATTTTCTCTCTAATATCTATTGTACTATACTCTCCAGTCTCAAATATACTGTTACCCTCTCCATGCATAATATTTCCCTAACCTATTAATGGCTAGTAGCTATATATTTTGAAATGTTAAACCTATAATTGAGTTTATAACAAAAATATTCACCTTATGTAAATGTTGAAATTTCTGCATTGAATTATGTCTTTTCATTTTTGTAACACTGTGAAAAGCCAGTTGCAAATATCATGGAGCTTATCTGTAAATGTTTAATTAGCTGTATGAACTATGTCCTTTTGTAACATGTGAAATGTAACTTGCAATTATTGTGGAGCTTTTCTCCCCGGGCCTCCACTGAAAATGGGCTCTTTTTGGCCCAGTGGACTTCCCCAGTCATCAAACTTAAATAAAATAAATAAATAAAAATAAAATTATTAAGACCAGTGCAGGGTCTGACTGTAACACTACAAAAGTAATTTACAGGACACAGTGCAATGAATGTGATGCATTATATGTGGGCAAGACTTTAAATAAATACATATGATTTCATGTCATCTGGCAGAAATCAGCTCTGGATGTAAAAATAATGCTCTATCTGAACACCTTGCTCTGTATAAAAGACACACGGGTTTTAAGTTATAGATACTGGATCGCATAGTCATGGATGATCTTGGAGACATCCTGAATATGCTGGAAAAATATGAACTCATGTGGCAATTAAAGCTGAACTCTTTCAGGATGCCTGGACTAAACTACTACTGTTCACTTAAAAGTGTATTGGAACTTAGAAAATTGCCACATTGGGCTTTGTTGTACTATCTTAGCCTACTGGTCATTTTGCACAGGGATGGGTATGGCTAGAGTGACTGACATGTCAACTGGTTGGAATGTAGCATGCAGATGATGCATGATTGACATGTTATGCAGATTTACCTGTGACAGTATGAATATTCGTTGTCTAATCACAGTTTACCCTCAGTCTCAGTGTAGTGTGATCTCGGAGTTGGTATATTTAAGTAGCGGGGGTGTGGGGGGGGCAGTCCCCCGGGAGGTGCAGGGGGCCTTGCCTTCTGCAAAAGTGAAGGGAAAAGGGGAAAAGGGCATCCCTGCCTAGTCTTCTCAGCTGTTGCACATAATTCATTGTAGGTGATTGGTAGTTACATTCATTTCCATACACGTGCATCACTTTATAATTTAAGCTTTTTTTAAATATGTCAATAAGCATTAGTTGCTGTTCTACCTCTAACAAACTCATCTGTAGTTCAGTGTTTAGTTTGGGGTTGTTGTAATTCCTGTTGTAATGAAGTGCGAGCAGTTTCACTCCTTTTGGAAAGCAGTAGAGTTCTCAGTTGTTGCAGTGGCATGAGAAGTTGCACTGTGAATTGCATTGTGCTATTTTTCTGACTTTATGTTGATCTCTTGGAACTGAGTGTCTGGGAATAATGGCTCATTCATTTAATTCTTCTCTGTTTTATAAGGTTGAAAACGAGTGGTGACAAACTCTCGATGTATACACATAGCTCTTAACCAGTCAGGAACAAATCACAACAGAATCAGGGACAGGACGATCAGGAAAACTTAACATTTTAACTTTTAACAGCACTATTAACACGAGACACTGAGAGAATAAGATACTGTCTTTTAATATACATTTTCTGAAGTAAAAGAAGCCTATAACTCTAATTATTGTCATTATTTATTAAGTGCAAGTCATCGTCTTTACTCCAAAAGTCACCAATATTAGGAGGGATTAAGAGGGACACAGAGAAAAGTTTGAGTCAAAATCAGGGACAGTTGAGAGGTACGCTGATACAGCAGGGGAAAGTTTTGCTCAGTCAGCCTTCATTGCCTACTTGGGGTCAGAGACTCTGAGCAACCCAGATAGTCTGATATGGCACAACGCGAAAAACTGAGCCATACTGGTTCCCTGACTGAACCCCATATTTATTACCTGCCACTCTATTTCTATAACATCTCATAACTTGATATGTCAGACTTCGAGTACAGTACTTATGCATGTTGACAATACCAGATGAATATTCATGCAGACGAGTAAAACATGAAAATGTTTATTCGTGCATATAGTAAAACATTACCTGGCTCTGTGTGTTGGGTGGGGTTTGGAGCAGTATTTGTTACTGTGCATCCAGGGGGTTAAGACAGAACAAGTCCCCACATTGTTTACATGACTCATTTTATTTTATTCTTCCAGCTGGTTTTAAATACCCTAGCAAATCATTTTTAATAGACGTGTATAATATTTTGTTTCTATCATCACACATTTTTTCTTCTTAATTTGAAATTATGTTTAATAACAATACTAGCTAATTATATAATATTATTTTTTGTAGATAGTTTTTTCAGGTTCTTGTACATAGACCTGGAGAAATCTAGAAGGACGAAAGCGATCTTTGTTAACACTAGGTTATGGAAATAGAATATGGTTTACACAATGTTTTTTTTTTTGCTTGCAAAATGTATATTGGTTCATAGGTTCATATGAAAAATATGAATAAGGAGAAAGTAACAGTCAGCTTTCTATCAGGCGCCAGGATCCGCCACACAACGCACACACTCAGGTCCCTCAACAACAGGTACAAATATGACTCTGTCATCATACATGTGGGTGTGAATGACCTGAGATGTACCTCCCTGGGCTACATGAAAAGAGACATGGAGGAGCTACTGGATTATGTAGCCCAGGCGGGTATAACACTAGCCCTGAGCACCATCCTACCCAGAATGATACCACAATACAAACAGAAAATGACTGATTTCAACAATCGGCTACATTTCTGGTGCCATTCTAAGGGGGATCCAGTATCTGTCTGCCATGGATGACATGACTGACAGACCTTGATGCTTTGCCAGAGATATCTTGCATCTGTCACCCATGGGCTTCTGGATACTGGCCAAGGCTCTTGCCACTGCTATAGTGCCTTTTTTAGGCGGTGTTCCAAAGACCAAATTACCACCATAACAGCTGCAAACAAATGCAGTCTGTGACTTATGTTGTTCAATGCTAGAAGTCTAAATCTCAAAATGCACTCGTTCGAAGCACTCCTTAAAATGGAGAACATTGACATTTGTGCTGTAACAGAGACCTGGTTCAAGGTAGCAGAAAGCACCCCTGCAATACCATTCCATACCTTTCACCCCCAGAACTTGGACCAAAGCTCCCAAGGCGGTGGTGTTTCCATATTCATAAAGGATGTGCACACCTCCAGACTGATAGCCCAACATAACGCAGCTGAGATACTTCAGGTGTAGCTAACATTGGGTAAGACAGCAATTCAAGTTGTAGCCTGCTATAGGTCCCCAACCATGTCACAAGACTCATACTCCATGTTCCTAAGCACCCTGGAGCATTTTAGGGTCCTACCTAACACTCTCATACTGGGCGACTTTACCTACCACTCGATAACTGGAAAAACTACTCATGTACCAACACACTTGCCCAATGCTTTCTGGAATTCATTAATCCCAGTGCCGAGGACCAGCTCATTCTTACCCTCACTAGAGGTAGCAACATCCTAGATCTGGTCATTACAAACATGGATGACTGTTGCTCTCTACCAATAGTCAACTCCTCCCTGGTTAGATCCGATCACAAACTAATCACCTTGGAACCCCCCCCCCCCCCCCAAAGGTAACCACCATGAAAGACTTCTCCAAAGCTAACTTTGGGCTCCTAAAAACAGAGATAGCTAACTTCATGGCACCCATGCAAATGGAGAATAGTTGCATGACCGCTGAATCATACACCAATGCACTGTACAAACACATACACAAATGCATGGATCTCGCCATACCCAATAGAACCAAGACACTCTCCTCAAAAAAAAAAAGGAAGCCAATCTGGTGGTCCCCTGCCATAAACAAACTGTACAACAGAAGGAGGAAAGTGACAGAATAAGATGAAGTCCCAAGATGGAAAAACTCCCTTATCACCCTCAACAAAAGGTTGAGATCCCTCATCAAAACCTCTAAAGCTAGCTATGAAAACAGAATTGCAGCAGATAGTAAAGACAACCACAATCTCTTCTATAGTTATGTAAAGAATCTCCACGGCAATATGCAGATTTTCTCTGAGCTACTGCACAATGATACCTCCTATACCTAGCCAACAGATTTTGCCAATATACTGGCTGACAGATTCAGTGCTAACTTTACCCCTCCCCCCAAAGGACCAATCACAATACCAGTAGATTGCCAGGCACCCAGTATTACTGCTGCACAGGTTAAAAAAACACTGACAAGGCCAAGAATACAGCTTCTGTGGGACCTGACAATATCCCTGGCTGTGTTCTACATGAACTACAGAGTGAACTGGCTCCTCACCTGTGTGCCCTGTTCACTCACAGCCTCACCTCATGCTTTGTCCCTACTGAATGGCGTACTGCTACAGTCATCCCTCTCCACAAAAGAGAAGCGACTACAGACCCCAGGAATTATCACCCTATTAGCCTGACGAGTCTGATATACAAAGCTATGGAACGCATCATCATGGACCTAATAAACAAGGATATAGTGAATCTCCAAACTCTGGAACCTACACAGTTTGGTTTTGTGAAGGGTAGATCATGCCTGCTCAACTTGGTCGACTTCTTTGAGTCAGTCACAAGAGCTGTGGATGAAGGCAAGATGGTTCATACAGCCTACCTTTTTGATACCATTCTCCACTTAGGAGTCACAGAAAAACTCACTAAACTAGGCATCAACCTTAATATCACTAGGTGGGTTGCAAACTGGCTCACAGATAGAACCCACAGTGTGAAAGTAGCTGACTCAGACTGCCGACTAGTCACGAGTGGAGTCCCACAGGGTTTAGTCCTGGGACCTTTCCTGTACTTCTCTGAAGTCCAGGCCAACACAAAGGGACTCTGGCTGAGAAAGTTTGCAGACAGTTGCAAGTTGGGAGCTATTATTAACTCCCCAAGTGATGTTGCCTTCCTACAGAAAGGCCTTAATGACACCAATGACTGGTGTCAAAACCATGACCTTAAGCTCAGTCCCAAAAAGTGTGTCATCATCCCCCTTGGGAAAAACCTGGTTCCCTTGAATTACCACATCAATGGTAGTCCACTGAACACAGAAGCCATTATAAGAGATCTGGGAACACAGGTTGACAGCAACCTCTCTTTTGACCACCACATTGCCACTGTGGTCAGAAAGTCCTTTTATGTGGCACATCTCATTACTAAGGGTTTTGCATCCAGGAAGTAAGAAGTCATTGTCTGCCTCTGCTCTTCCCTCATTAGGCGAATCATAGAGTACAATGCCCCATTTGGCATGTACCTCACTAGACACCTGCAACAACCAGAAAGGCCACAAAAGTACCTCACAAACAGGATCCTAGGCCTTAAACACTTGTCCTACAGTATATGGACAGACTCAAAAAAATCCAACTGTTCTCTGTCTCGAATCGTCTACTTGGAGGCGATCTCTGCTTGACTTACAAAGCCATGTCTGACCCAGCTCTGTTAGAAGTGCTACATCTAAAGAAATCCCAATCCCTCCGCACCACACACTCCAGAGACCTCAACCTCATTACCACAATCAACAGAACATGCTGGAGGGACAGGTTCATAATCCAGAGATTGCCCTTACTATGGAATAGACTTCAAGAAATCAAAGATGAGCAGATGGATGAAGTGAGGAGTAGCAGCAAAAGTCCAAAACAGTAATAACCAAGCACCCTTCACAGCGCAAAATAGTTTATTCAGTAACAACACTTTCAGACATAGAGTCTTTCTTCAGTGTTTAAAAACACTTTAAAAAAGTCTTCCATTTAAATACTTATTTGAAACAAAACACATGACACAGCCCATCCTATCATATAACAGCACTAATTAAAGAATTAATATTATGTTAAAGGTAAACACATCATAAATCTTAATAAAACTCATATAAATTAGAGCTAATAAAACTTAGGACTTAGGACCTTAGGACTAAAGGAACTGTGCCATGCTACAACTGTTCCTGTTGCTCTAGTATTTGTCAACTGAATGAGTTTATACACCCTGTTAGTAAGAGGAAGTTTACTTTTAATTGTACAGCTACACGCAACACTCCCTTTGTGGTATACTTTGCGACCTGCACTCTATGCTCATGATTCTACATAGGCAAATCATCTAGACGACTACGGGATAGGGTAATAGAGCATAAGTCTGACATATGTAGGGGTGTAGAGACAAATTCTTTAGCGAAGCATATACAGGAGCAAGGTATGAAACATCAATTTATATTTAGTGTTATAGAATATTTAAAACCTAACTTTAGACATGGGGATATCATTAATAAACTAGACATAAAAGAATACAAATGGATTATTCTTATGCAAGCTGATGTGTATCCAGGCTTAAATAAACAGGTGACTTTAAAACCAATTAAAAAAAATGAAACAACAAATGACTACATGATTTTATTTTATGAATTGGAAGTTGTTATTTACTTTATTATCTGTCTTTTTTATTTCTATTTTATGTATTTTTTATTAGCTCTAATTTATGTAAGTTTTATTTGAAAGATTTAGTATGTGTTTACCTTTAACATAATATTGATTATTTAATTTGTGTTATATGATAGGATGTGCTGTGTCATGTGTTTTATTTCAAATAAGTATTTAAATGGAAGACTTTTTAAAACTGTTTTTAAACACTGAGGAAGGACTCTATGTCTGAAAGCTTTGTTACTGAATAAACTATTTTGCGCTGTGAAGGGTGCTTGGTTATTACTGTTATGGAATAGACTTCTAATACATGTCAAGCAGAGCACCTCACTGGGCCTCTTCAAGAGAAATCTTGACGAGTGGATGGGAAATAGAAAATTCACCCCGGGGATCACTCCATTGGCTTTACTCGACAGAGGCACTGGGAACTAAGGTTGGGTGGCAGAATGCTAGGGCAATCCTATGGTGTAAGCTTGTAAAGGTTCCAGTGCTATTAGCCTAGTACTCACCTCTAAACCTATGAACCTATTATTATGACAGCTACTAAGTAGGGAAGGACCAGCTAGAATGTCACACTCATGGGGGAAGGGATGTGAATTTGTTAACATGTATACCAATACACTGTGCTTTACAGCACAATAAACCACTCCCATACCTGATAAAAAGTATATATATATATATATATATATATATATATATATATATATATATACTTAGAATGTTTGTAATTAAACTATTATTCTGTTATTTTTGTTTTACTTGGATCACTTGTCTGTGTGCTTAACAAAGAATTTTCAACTGGAAAGAGATTGTCTACCCTGCTTGGATTAGTTTTGAATACTTAGTAATTCTGTATAATGTTTCCAGTTATATTTTTCTATTATTTTTTTAATTAGGATGAGTTTAAGTTTGCTACTTCTACTACCATATCTGATCTTATTAATATACAGTGATTAACTATATATATATATATATATATATATATATATATATATATATATATATATATATATATATATATATATGGGTCTACCTGACAACACCGACACATCACAACACCGACAACGAAATCACCGACACCACATAACCGACAGTTCACAAACACGAAACCTCACATGCCCGACACACCATAATACCGACAATCAACAAACAAAACAAATCCCCTGTCCAAAAAGCACACACACAACACATGCACACCAAAATCCTTACAAACCCACACTAAACCTCACATACACAACTATCTACAACCTTAATCCAAACCATAACCCTAAGGTCCATCATTATCGCACACTCACCTAACCCGCACCCTAACCCTAACTCACTTAACCCACCCCTATCCCTACAGACCGTCAATATCGCACACTTACCTTACTCGCACCCTAACGTCTGTCACTACCGCATACTTACACAGCCTTTTCCCATGTCGGTGTTCTCAGCGTCTGTGTTTTCATCTGTCGGTCTTTTCACTTCTCGATCTTCTGGCGTCGGTGTTCTCATTGTCGGCATTCTAAGCTGTCGACGTTGTCAGGTAGACCCATATATATATATATATATATATATATATATATATATATATATATATATATATATATATATATATATATATATATAAATTGAAAATCTTCCACACAGAAAAGTTTCTTAGGGTTCATATTACATTATCAAAATATAATGTAATCAAATCAACCAAACTTCAAAATGGCAGCATTTCGAAGCTTGTATTGTGGGGGGCTGTGCCCCACCCACACCTCCCGCTAAATATATATTCAAACTCCAAGATCGCACTACAGTTAGGAAAGGGAAAATATTCCAGTCCTCACTGTACTGTGATCCCACAATGTGACCTTTGAAATGCAGCCATTTCGAAGTTTTGATGGTTCGATTACGTTATATTTCAATAATGTAATAGGAACCCGTTTCTTATACTGTTATGAATTAAAAAATACAGTACCTCCATGATGCCATGTCCCATATGACACTATTAAAGTTTAACGTTCATCAAATTATTAAACACACAGACACACACACACACACACACATTACAGTGATTCCATGATGCCATGCTCCCCGCCACTACATTACATTTTAATGTTTAGTAGATTGGAATAGAATCCATTTGTGACAGACTAATAAATAACTTAAAATAAAAATCCAGCCACTAAAGGAGTTTTTCTGTTTTCATACTTTTCTGAGTATTTCTCTCCTGTCAGAAACATTCAGAAAGTTAATGAAGTTAATCAACTAAATTAGAAGTTTAGCAGTTAGATGTGCAAATGGTCATAGTGTCACTCATTTCATCTCTCACCCTTCTCTTCTTGTTCCTTCAAAATACTAACACTACATCAGCTTGTAATTTATTCCCCTCTGTCATCCTCAATATGTTTGGCATCATTTGGCATTTTTACAAATAAATGGTAGGCTAACAACTACTTGACAAAAAAGACACAAAATTATGACAAAAAATACAAGGATGGTGATGAACAGTCACTTCACCTCCTTACAAACAACAGTCCTCGCTCACCTCTGGGTGTATTTACTCACATGCTGATACAAGATAAAGTGGGATATAACAGTTCCTGATATATAAAAACCAAATCCACCACCAGAAAACACAGTAGTCTTTATTGCAAAATCAAAGCTTTCAGTTAAAAAAACTTTTGCAATAAAGACTACTGTGTTTTGTGGTGGTGGATTTGGTTTTTATATATCACCTCTGGGTGTGTCAGTCAAATAAAATAGAAAAACAGCAAAAACACAGCCCAAGACTGAAAAGAGACTTTTATGAAGTCTAAACAACAAAATGTGCCTGCCAATGTTGGCATAAAGTACTGTAGCTCACGATACGCAATAGTAAAAACAGCAAAAACATAGCAACAAATAGTCCTTTACCATGGCGTTTCTAATCCTTATGCATACCAAACCAAAAAGAGGTTGAGAGGTGTGACATTTCATCCTTAGCAGCTGCTGACCAGAGAAAATCTCAGTGGCATGAAAGTGCAAATTCCATAAAATTATCACTGATCAGATTGTTTGAAACAAAACACTGCTTCCAGCCACACAGGAAACGTTATTCATTAGCTGTTGACCACTGACTTTTGTTGAGGAAGGAAAGGCCAAAAGAAGGGTGAGGGAGAAGTGCATTCATGTTAGCTAGCTATGCAATTGGAGGACCGAGGAACAATGAAAGGGGCTGTCACACTTTCACTAAGAATACCTTAAGTATAACAATGCAGTCAACTTCCTGATTGACTTTGTTAGCAAGTTGTCTACATTTTACTCAATTGTTCCGGACAGATAGTCTTCCACATTTTTGAGATGGTGGTTTGGAGTTATGTTGAGAACTACAGTCATTAAATAATGACAGGTTTCTGAGTTTCAGACTTTGTATCCTTCAGAAAGTGCATGGTAGTACAAAATGTGTTATTCTAATGACAGTATACAAGAGCAATATTTAAAAATCTATCACAGTATCAAAGTGGGTGACTCCACATCAACCAGCAGACCTGTTACCAGTAGGGTGTCATAGAGGTCACTGCTAGGCCCCCTACTGTTTGGTATATACTTCTCAGAAGTTCAGGTCAAAACTAAGGGTTGTGACCTGACCAAGTTTGCAGAAGACTGCAAACTAAATGCACTCATTGAATCCCCAGATGATGTCAGTATACTCCTGGTGGGTCTCACACAGAACAGCAGCTGGTGTATTACTCACAGTCTCAAACTGAATGCGAAGAAATGCATCATCATTCCTTTTAGCACAAACAGTGTCTCTTCTCACTATCAAATCAACAACAATACCCTAAGTACCCACAAAGTGGTAAGGGAGCTGGGATCACAAGTTGACTGCAACCTTCACTTCGACCACTATATGTCTGTTGTAGTAAGGAATGCCTTCTACACAGCACACTTGATTAGTAAAGTCATCGCCTTGAGAGCAAAAGAATTATAACCCCTCTATACTTGGCACTTATCTGGCCCATAATTGAGTAGTTCGGCATGTACTATACTAAGCATCTGCAGCAATTGGAGACATGTCAGGTATTTCTAACAAAGAAAAGCAACGAGCTCCAGCATGCGCCTTGCAAAGTCCCTGTCAATGTACTCTATATCGTATAGATTTGTTAGGGGAGACTTATGCTTAGCCTACAGAGCAAGCCAAAACCCAAACCTAATGAACTTGCTGCATATCCATAAATCAAACGGGACTAAGGCTAGCCATTCCAGGGAACTAAATATGGCCTGTGAGTTAAATAGGACATGCTGGAGGGACAGATTTATCTCCCAGCGACTACTGTGTCTTTGGAATAGGCTACCAATTCATGTGAAACAGAGCACATCTATGAAACTGCTCAAGAGAAACCTGGACAAGTGGATGGGCACCATCAATTATTACCAGGGATAGTGCCCACAACCCCCCTGGACATGGGCAGTAATCACTAAATGCAGTCTTGGATATTGACTAGCATTTCTGTGGTATTATATTGGGATGAAATGGCTAAGCTTAAAATGACCTCTGTGTTGATAGCCTAGTATCCTATGATCTGTCCCTTATTTCGATTTTCACCCCATTATTATTTTTCCCCTGATTTTTTAAGTAAGAGGAAGGCAGCTTTTGTATTTGTGTGAAGCTAATTAGAATACGGTATATACTGACTGACTTAGAGATTAGTGCTTCTGAAACAGAGTGCAAGCATATTTACTGAGGTTGTTATTGTTTTTGCTCATTTTATTACTATCAGACATCTGAGGTGTATACAAAGTAGCTGTTATTACTACATATGGAGGCTTTCTAAGAATAAATATGACTGACCTTATCCTGCTACTTTTGCTTAAGTTAACAATTGCTATTCTGGCTTTGTACGACTAAAATATTTGTCTGAAACAAATGGGATACTATATTTTGACTGATTCCAGTGTGTTTGTTTGAAGCAGAGTTAAAAAATGGCTGTACATTTATTTATATTACAGTCAGATGGCTGAAGTACATACATTAGGCAAACTGGATGCAGTGACTGGGTTTGGAGCTATTTCTGCTTTAGAATGGCTGGCGCTTGCTTAACTTAAGCAGTTGTTATTCTTACTCTGCATGAGAAAAATGCATTTGTAACACCATCAAATACTTTATTATAGTCACTGTTTGTGTGAAACAAAGTTATACTGCATTACAGTGACCCTTCTTTTATCAGACATACACAGTCAACAAAATAGCTATAACTGCTGGTTAAAGAGCCTATGTATGGATGAAAGGGATTGATACTGTTGTCTTTTGCTCTGGTTAAACAGTCATTAATCTGGCATCGCAGAATTAGTGCACATATGTTTTAAACTAATTCAAAATACATTACTGAGACTATTTTTTCTTCAATCAGTCATTTGAGCTCTGCACAATCAAAATAGTTGCTATGATTGCTGGTTATAGGAGTTTTCTATGGACAACAAATAGGGTAGTATCATCATTTAGTTATACAAACATTAATCTGCCTTTACAGGACTAGTCTGTGTTTGCGTGAAGCAAGTTGGAATGCTTTGCAGTGGCCATTTTTGTAACTCACAAACATCTGAGTTGCATGTACAAAGTATATAACGTGACTATAATTGATGGGTACAGAGGCCATCTCTACATAAAAGTGACTTAACCTTGTTGTAGTATTATCACAGTTAATATATTGACAAGGACAGTGTCACACCATGCATTATATTTGCTAAATTCTGTTGTAAAATTATTATTGCTATGGTTTATGCATGTGCATGGATGATTGCAAAGTATATAAGAGTGACAAGTTAGCCATTCACTTTCTTTCACAGTCAGACATCATCAATGCAAGAAATAATTTGCTGTTTTTGATGGTCTGGACAGGATATTTATGACAGCAACTGATGATTCATTCTGATTCCAAAAGAAGAAATAAGGTATACCTCTTTATAAAGGTTACTTTATGGAGTTTATGTACTACTACAGAACATCAGCATGGGCTTACCACAATTTATATTTCTATGGGCAGGGTTTGAAGCAACTGTTTTTAATAAACTAACTAAGTTTAGTTCAAATAATATATATTTTTTATTTTAATAGTCAATATTATTTACAGAAAAGAGGCACTGCAATGGAAGCTAAATCTGTTCTCAGTTTTGCTAATCTTTGTAGATCAACATATTCTTTACTGTGATAGGTATTTTCCACATACAATTTTATGGTTCACATGATACACATATTAACTATTTTTATTGTGAAAAGACATACAGGAATTTAATCTGTGTTTGCTAGAATTAATGATAATAACTTTGATATTTCTTTCACTTATATGGGTATCTTCTATAATATTGAATGTTTGGATGCATGTATAGTGCTTTGAGAAGGAAACTGATGCTAATATTTTTCTGTTAGCATCAATTACAGACCACAGTTATCTTAAACAGCCTATGCCATAAGGTGAGTTCATTTGAGCCCACTGACTCTACAGCCAAAATACCAATTTTCATAGAGGTACAGCTGATATTTATAGCATATTATATGACAGAGGGTACACAGAGGAACTAGTAAATACTTCTGTATCAAGGGTTATTACACCACATAATCATACATATAGAGGGAGACTTATGACCTTATGGTTTATGAAAGACATTCTTAAGGAGCAGATATATCTGTATAAAACGTGTTGGAAGGATGGAGGCTAAAGCTGCACTGAAAGACAAAATGTGAGAATAAAAAAGTAATCTGTATGGTGTGAGGGGGGATGGAACAGGGGAGAAATGGAAAATACACATGAGGTGCAAGTTGGAACCAGTAGGCAGCATAGGGAGTGTCATAGAGTCCTTTGTCTAGATTTCATTTCATCTAAGGCTGTCCTTGGATGTAGCTGTTGTTTGTATGAAAGAAAGTTGAAATACATTTCTGTGTTTTTTGCTTTTTATAAGTCGTTGTCTAAAGATGAAAGTGATCAACATCATTGTCATTTTTTCAGGTTAAACTGTCATTAATCTAGCTTTGTAGGACTAGTGTGCATTTATATGAAGTAAGGTGAAACAGTATATTATGGCTATTGTTTGTGCAAAACAAAGTTAAAATGTATTACTGTGGCCATTATTTTTATCACAGTCTGATATCTGAAGTGTACATAGTCAGCAGAACAGCAACAGTTACAAGATATGGGGTCTATCGATGGATGAAAATTACCATCCTGCTGTCATGAAGAAGTTAAACAGTCATTAATGTGGTTTTGCAAAAATGTGCATTTTGCGAAGCAAACTAGAATATTTTACTGTGACCATTTTTTAAATACAATCAGACATCTTAGGTGTATACAATCAGTAAAGTGGTTGCAATTGATGAGTTATGTGGGCTGTCTGACAATATTTATGATGTTGGAAGGGCAATATATCTAAAACTAACAGACTGGTCATAAATTATTTCACTTTCCTTCACAGACAAACATCATCAGTGTACATAAAAAACTGTCTGTCTTTGGCAGTCTGGGCAGGTTGTGTGTCATAGCAACTGAGCACTGGTACAGTCGTATAGCAAATAGTATTGCCATCTGCAGTACTTGCCTGTCTGGTTGAGTTCTTGGCTGTTACTCCTCTTATGTGGAGTCACATTTTTAGATTCTAAGTTGAAATATTTTCTGTATCTCTTCTCTGACTTCTCACATTAGGTTTCCTTTATCCTGAATGGTTCAAATTCATTTTCTCTCCAGGAACAGTTTCCATGTTCTGCTGAATTAAACTGGCTCCACCAGACAGCTCAGAATATATGTCCTTACTCATAAGTATAAATTATTCACCTTCTTGTTTTTACACATGGATAGTGTTTCCATTATTTTGACTTCAGGGCATGCTGTGGGATTCTTGACTTCTCTTGTAAACATACTTATCACAAAAAGTTATGTTTCTCTCCAAGGTTTCAGAATATTCATGTGGTGCAACTGCTTTTTCCTTCCTTCTTCCTAGTTGTCTCCTTTTATAATTCACTTCATTTACTTTTTCTATAATTTCCATTCACTTTCTTTATAATTTCAAAAGATCCTTGCCACTTTGCAAGGAACCTATCTTCAACAGTAGATACTAACAAAGGCACTTTATCCTCTGGTTTAAATTTTCTGAGACAACATTCTGTATTGTGTCTCCTGAGCTTTCTCTCTATATTTTCTTACTATAACAATTACCTTTATTAACCTGTCTTTGAGATCTGAAAATGCTGCATGAGGTTTCTGTGATGATGTGAGGTATTGCCAGCTATGCCAGGAGAAGTAGGGCAGTGGATGTGTAATATATGACAGCACAGCTAGCTGGAATTTAATAAAGAATTATATATTATTTGAATATCAAGCTGATTTATACATATGCTTCTGTTGAAAATGATTGTAAAGTTGTTTGTGTTTAAAATGTACCAGCAGTGGGTTCTGACTGTATTGTAACTATATATATATATATATATATATATATATATATATATATATATATATATATATGTGTGTGTGTGTGTGTGTGTGTGTGTGTGTGTGTGTGTTAACAGAGGATACTGGAAGTGAAGAGGTTAATCTCAGCTCCAGTTAACTTTGGAAAATGGTAAGAAATTAAATTACTGGACCTAGGCCATAAAGATGTTATCTCATGGTTTTGAATGAAGCCAGAGATGCAATGTCTGTAAGAAGCATGGTTTGTTAGTCTCTGTAGGAGGAGTAGAAGTATGTAATTGTTTTATGACTTCCTGAGGTTGCACCAGATCTGAGTGATGCTCTTGTGTGTGTATTATTGACATGTAGGTGCTAAATCCTGGCAGTTTCTAGCAATAGGGGGGTGCATGGGTAGTCAGATGACCAGATGTATGTGATGTCATTCTGTACAGAAATAATGTTTTAATATTAGATGAGACAAGTTTCAGGCTAATCTGCTTCTTGGAACTGGACATAGAAGGATCCCTCACTTACTTCATATTGCCTTGCTCTATTAAGTAAGTAGTAACAGTAATTCTCTAGATCAGTCAGAAAAATATAATGAGAATGGTTAAGTATTGTTTTTCTGTAACTGTGTGAAACTTTCCACCTGTGTTATTTTTAATATTTCCTGTGGCTGAAACTCTGGTGTTAACTGCAAATAGAAATTTCATATTTTTACCTTCTTTAATTATTTATTACTAAATATATTTAAATGTTTCATTGTGGCTGGTTCTTTAGAGAATATTTTAACCTTTGAGAGTACTTATATCTATTGAAAACACTGTGGCCACTTCTGAAGACTGGCTGCTTGGTCAACATTCCCATTTATATTAATTTCACTCAGTATAATTGGGTACCCTTGCAAGAACCTTAGGTAGCTGTCTTTGTAGTGTCTGGTGGCTGTAATAACTACCTTATAGTCTGGGAAGAAGAGGGCATAGCAGGTAAATCTGTGCCAGCCTTTTCCAGGTGTGTGTGTGTGTGTGTGTGTGTGTGTGTGTGTGTGTGTGTGCTACTTGGAGCAGGGACACAAAGCACTGGTTTCACAGAGAGAGTGCTGGAGGACTTGCCTTGCAGACTCAGCTGAGGACTTAATCCTATAGCTGTGTAGTGGGGAGCCTTACTGGGGCACTGGAGGGCGACAGATATAATAAAACCTTGATCTCAGGCTGACTGTGTTCCCTGTGTGCTCTTAAGGGAGATTGTGTTTGATGAAGAGAGGTCTGCATCTGGAAATACTAAGTGTATCCTTTTGTATTCCAAGTGAACATCCCTCCCCAGTGTAAGTGGTGAAAATTCAGGCTCCTTGATTACTGGCCGAGAGTGGGGATATCACAGTTTTTTCCCTGTGGTATTTTTCTTACAGCAAATAGAATATATGGCAGTAGCTGGTCCCAGTTTCTCCTATTTACTTGTATAGCTTTTCATAGTTTATATTTTAAAATTTTAAGTAGCATTTCTGTTTGAGTGTGATACATATATGTTCTCAGTAGTTTTACCTTAAAAACTGGCAAGGATTTCTGCATCATCCCATTAATGGGGTATGAGTTTATTAGTAAGAATTTCTTGAGGGCTTCCTATCCCAAAAGAAACAAACTTGCTCTTTTACTATATAGTCTTTGTATGGGCACTGACTCAAGAAATTCTTTATCATAATGAATGATTACTAGAATATACTGTTGATCTGTATTTGATTTTACAATTGGACCTCCAATGTCCATTGGACCCACAATACTCATGATGGGAAATGCTGTCAAAATTATTTTAAACCTGTAAGTGGGAACTGTTTTTCACACTGTGGACAAGCTGCACAAAAGTTCTCTATGTCCTTCAGCCAGTATAATCCACATAAAAGTCTAACGTATTTTCTTTTCTGTTCTTGTCTATTGATTTAGGTGAATTTGACTGTCATCTCAAGGAGTTTAGCACACCAAGCCTGTTCATCAATGACAACAGCTTTCTATCCACCTTAGCCTCTTCTGCTCCCTTCTTCTTATGCCTTTGACTATTCCCAGCAATAGCATCTTTTACCGTAAGTCATATACTCTCATTTTATGGCCAAAATATTTTGCGTTTTAGTTTTACCAACAAGTCTGCCATTGAATCATCCACATTTATTTTGTTGAACACTGACCGATTTGCAGTCCACGTCATTCACAAATGTTTACTGCAAAACCATATTTTAAAAGCATCAATTTCCTAATAAACAATCTTACAGGGAAAACACATTTTTGAATACACAAAACTTTGTTGACAATGTGATGCTGTTACTTTTTAAAACAAAAACATCTTATCTTAATTTATGATAGCCTTCCTTCCAAGAAGCAAGTGTCTTTTAACTTCATTGATGCAATCACTATTTGCAGATCTGTTACAGGTTTCACTTCTTCCTCTTCTGTCTGAAAATAATTGAAATGATTAATATTGCTAGATGACAACATTTTCATTTTTTGATAACGAGTGACAAGTCAGCTTCTACATTTCTAATTGTCCACCTTTGTTCATCAGAGTTATTTCATTTACATATCTGAGGTACATAATACTTGTCTTTGCAGTTATGATTCCAGCATTTAAGTCATTTAACATAGCTTTGGTTATGATCTGAATCATCGAGCCCAGCATTTTGTATGATATCTTCAGTATATGGGTGACAACATGCAGCCGTGTCTCACTCCTTTCCCAATTTTGAACCAGTCTGTCAGTCCATGTTTGATTCCAGCTGTTGCTTGTCGCTCTGTATATTGATTTCTCAGGAGGTAAATAAGTTGACTCAGTACTCACATCCCTGCACCACTTATTAATGTATACTAACCCTAACCTGACACCTTAGCTTTCAAAAATCCTTTCCATAAAACTTCCACTACACAAGACAGCCTCAGACACACATCACATACAGAGGCATACAGATGTATCCCCTTCCTATCCATTACTCTAACCATACCTTTGCCTTTACTCTAACACTGACCCATCACACTTACCCACTCACTTCCTACATTAACCTCAAAAAATATACACTTACCTTCCCCAATTGTACTTACTCTTTTCAGTGAAACAGACGTGAATGATCACACAGTCACTCAACCAAACATTCACTTGACCTAAAGCACAACCACACACACACACACACACACACACACACACACACACACACACACACCTCTCTGGTATGTTGGCAAAATAGTTAGTCAAAAGACTATTGATGATCCGTGTGTGTATGTGTAAGTGTTTTGTGAGTTGGGGTAGAGTAAGGCCTAGGTAAGGGTATAGTTTTAGTATTTTACATGTCTATTTGTGTGTGCAAGGTGTGTCCCAGAGTCTTCTGTAGTGGGACTTTCAGGGAAAGTTTTTTTTAGAAGATAAGGTGCAGGGTTAGAGTTAGGGTTAGGGGCAGGAGCAGGAATAGTGCTAGAGGTAGCACATGTGAATAATGTGGTTCAGGGACAAAGCTTTTGATAAGTATAACCAGCTATTTCAAAATAACACCAGGCTGTGCAATATGGTTACAAAGTAACAAACAACAATGACTGCTTGGGTAGCCACATCATTTCCTGCTCTGGACACCATGTACAACAGGTCTTGTGTTCTTCGTATTTTCCAAATTCTAATCAACAGAAAGGGAAATAAAAATGACAGTTGAATTAAAAACAGCATTTATCTTTCATTTCTGGTGATTTTTAAGATTAGAACTCACTCAGGAAGCAAACAAAGCTTTGGGCAGTGGGAATCAGTAACTAACAATGGTCATCTTCGGGAATAAAAGGCTATGCTACAGTCAGCACTTACTACATGTTACCCCTGTCACACTATGAACAGCAGAGCTGTGAAAGAGCCAGGAAAACAGTCATCCACATTATTTGTATAAGACAAGCCAATGTATCAATTTTGTCTTATTTTTGTACGTGATTTGATATTAGAGTTTGTAGTTCATGTTGTATAAATCCTTTTCATTGGCTGTTATGCTTCATTTTTTTGAGAATTTCTTGGAAGTAAAAGTATTTATGAAGTATTTCTTTGATCATTATTATTTTTTCTGATAAAAATATTTAAGAAAATGGTCATTAAGGGGGAAGGCTTTTGGATTTCATACTAATTATTACTTAGGGATATTAAAGTGTAGTACTCCCTCCTCCACTGTATTAATGGCCTCACAGGCCTGTAACTGAAATATACAAAGGGTCTGTTTAATTGGTATGAGAGCAACACTGCATTTAAGGCTAAACTCAGAGTGGCAGGATTAAGGGCTGTTTTTGTCATGGGGGGCCTGGTGCTGCAGTCCCATCAGGGACTCACACATTAGTATATTTGTCCTCCTTTTATAAGTGATAGCAAAGTTTCAAAGTTGCATACTGTCTTATTTAGTACATAACAGTATTTTCCACCTATAATGCAACAATAATTCATGCACACACAAAATTGCTCGATTAAAAAAATAATTGTGTGCTCGTGAATTATTTATTTATTATGGCACGAGAAAGATGAATGCATGTAATAACACAGTACATTATGCAGAGCCATGATTATGCTCTGAAACTGTGAAAAAGATAAATGCGTATAGCTTTTCTCTAGTGTGAGATCCAGTCTTAACAGACTTTAAGGGTGCACAGCAAAACCTTGATCTCTGTTTCCTAAACCAATTTGTGGTAGTGCCCACGTTTTGAATACAATCACTTCACAACTTCTTACCCCTTCTTACTCATTTAATTTTTCTGGAAACACTAGATTTAAAAGATCCATATCATCACACCCCTATTCATCCAGATTTACGATATTTCTTAAAGATTGGAGTGTCTGGATCACATTATTAGTTGTCTGTCTTACTCTTTGAACTTATCCATTGCCATAATAGTGCTTGCAAAGTGTGTAGCTCCAATTATAGCACATTGCAAGCTAATGGTTATACTATTTTTTCCATATTTAAATGACTTATCTTTGCAGAGTCTTTTTCAAAGTGTCAGGAGTCTCTCACTTATGTGAGAGAGCTCTTACACAAGCTAGAATTCGAAGAAACCATTCAAAAGTCCTTTTAGATTCAATCAAACAAGACTGTAATCCTGGAGTGTCAGCTAGACACCCCAGTTCAGGAAGCTTTTCTTCCACTTCGAAATAAAAAAATAGGTCTTTGTTTATTTGTTTATTTATTTATTTAACATTTGTTAACCGGGTTGTTTCAGCTAAGCCAGAGGCCTATTTTCAGTGGAGACCCAAGGAAATCACTCCAGTGATTAAAATAATGATCATAAGAACATACAGATACATAATAAATAATATATTCAGTTTTGCATAATAATCCATAGTGAAGATGATGCAATAAGGAAGTCACATTAGTAAATACAATAGAGAAAAATTAAAAATAGGATGTTTGTGAACAACAAAAAAACAAATTTTATAATTGTGTAAAAAATGACATTTAGATATTACTATAAATCTATCGCAAACTAAGTCTAGGTCAGAACTGGTAAGGGGTGAAGAGAGTTGAGGACAGAGTAACAGGAATATAATACAAGAGTGTTAGAGAAGAAGAAATATGAATACTGTAGGTAAAGTAGGAAGTTATGTTGATTAGAGAAGTAGTGGAGTCAAAGATATGTTATTGCATGAAGTAAAATAGGAAATCGAGTGGAGATAGGATACTGCGCAGGAGTAGTACAGGGAGAAATTAATGGAGAAAAGAAACACAAAAGAACAAAAGAAAAAAACAAAAGAAGAAACAAATAGAAGTGGCTAATGGGATGTGTCCTGAAATAGAATGATCGAAGATACATATAAAGGGAGATATGGTGATAGTAGAAGAAGGACAGGGGGCTATATAACTGAGCAAGGTGTTTGGGAAAGGGTTGTGGGGTAGAGTTGAAAAGGATCAGAGGGTTCAGGTAGGTTCATGGCAAGGGCAAATCCATGAGCTTAAGAGGAATTGTTTAATTGCTTTTTGAACTGAGTAGTGTTAGGGGTATTTCTGATATGTTGAGGTAATTTGCTCCAGGCTAGGGATGCATTGTGGTTGTAGAGTAGTTTATCTATGTTTCTGTTTAGTTTATGTATGCCAAGGAGTTGTTGGTCAGAGCTTCTGAATGGTCTGGTGGGGTGTAGAAAGATACAAGAGACGAAAGGAAGGGACAGGCAGTAGGTCTGTATAGGACGGAGTGGGTAATTTGGAGTCGTGATATGAGAAGTTGGTGGGGGAGTTCTGGCCATTGTAGTTGTTTCAAAGCTATGCAGTGGTAGGTTTTATAGAGCTGATTAGTTGCAAATCTAGTGATTTTATTGTAAGTTTGTTCAAGTTGTGAAATTAGTGAGGACTGTAGGTTAGAGAGGATGGATGAAGCGTAGAGAAGGCCTGGAAGTAGGCATGCTCTAGCTAGGGATAATTTGGCCTCAGGAGTAAGATATTTTTTGTTGTGGTACAATAACACTAGTTTTTGGTGTGTCTTTTTGATACACAGATGAATGTGCTGGTCAAATTTAAGATGATTATCAATAATGGTGCCGAGGAGTTTAGTATGAGGGTCAGCTTTGATGATGGTGTTGTCTAGTGAGTGGATAGAGAAGGAGGATTTATGGTGTGAGATTGAGTTAGGCAGGAAGAGTAGGAGTTTAGTTTTTTGGGGGATTAGAATTAGCTGGTTCTCATTGAGCCATTTTTCAAAGGAGTAGAAGGTGTTTTGTGTAAGGGAAAGAAGATCTAATATATTATTGGAGGTTGTGATGAGAGTTGAATCATCTGTGTATTGGACAAAAGTAGAGTGATGGCATGAAGAGATTGTTGGTGAAAATATTGAATAGTAGGGAGCCTAGGATTAAACCCTGAGAGACCCCTGTTTTTATAGGCAGGAAAGGTGAGTAGGAGGTGAGTCATCAGACAGACTGACATCTATTAGAGAAGTAGCTGGAGAACCACTGCACAGTAGGCGAATATACGTTAAGTTCAGTTAGTTTTATTAGTAGTTTGTAATGTGACACAGTATCAAATGCTTTGGGTAGGTCAAGGAAGAGACAAGATACAAGTTGTTTTTTGTCTCTAGCCTTAGCAACTCCATGAGTATAGGCCGGAACCTATGTTGAGTGGGGGTTTATAGGTTCATAGGTTCATAGGTTCATACTAGGCTATCTGCCCAAGGGCATTTATAAGCCTAGCCCATAGTTATTTGGCTTTCGCCACCCCTTTAGTTTGAATAAAACTATGTCTATTATTTTGCTGTGCCTCTGTCAAGCAGTGACACTGAAGTAATTCCTGGGGTATATCTGCGATCCCCCATCCATTGGTCAAGATTCCTTTTGAACAAGGCCAGCGAGGTGCTCTGCCTCACATGTACCGGGATTTTGTTCCACAGCATAGGGAGTCTCTGGGTGATGAATCTGTCCCTCCAGCACGTTCTATTAATAACCGTGTCAAGGTTTAAGTCTCCCGCCCTTGTGGTTCTGAGGGATCTAGATTTTTTGAGGTGAAGCATATTCATCAAATCAGGGTTTGACATGGCCTTATATATCAGGCACAGGTCACCTCTGAGCAAGCGGTATGAGACTGAATAGAGCTGGAGTTCTTTCAGTCGGGCAGCATAAGACATATTTTGAGACCCTTTATCCTTTTGGTGAGGAACTTTTGGGGCCTTTCCAGCTGCTGCAGATGTCGGGTCAGATACATTCCGAATGGGGCATTGTACTCAATCATAGGTCTAATGAGTGATGAGTACAGGGGGACGATGACCTCCCTTGATCTAGATGTGAATCCCTTCATGATCAGGTGGGCAATGTAGAAGGTTTTCCTAACTACTTTAGCAACATGAGTGTCAAACAAAAGGCTACTGTCAACCTGGGTCCCCAGATCCCTGATGACTTCTTCTGTGCTCAGTGGATTGCCACCTATATGGTAGCTAGGGGTAACCTTGTTTTTCCCAAAGGGTATGACTATGCATTTCTTGGCATTTAACTTTAGGCCATGGCTCTGGCACCAGTTATCCGTTTCTGTGAGGCCCTTCTGAAGGATATCTGTGTCAGATGTGTTTTCGACTATGGCGCCCAGTTTGCAGTCATCTGCAAACTTTGTCAGCCATATCCCTCCTGTGTTTGCTTGTACTTCAGAAAAGTAACAGGTTTTCTTGTATTAGGTATTTAAGGAGTTGGGTGTGTACTCACTTTTCTAGGATTTTAGAGAGAGGAGATAGGATGGATATTGGTCGGAAGTTAGAAGGGTCAGTGGAGTTACCTCCTTTGTGCAATGGAACAGTATAGATGGACTTCCAGATGTTAGGTAGAGTGCTTTCTAGAATAGATCTGTTTATTAGTATAGAGATGGGAAAGCTATTGAGTTGGCAGCAAGTGTGAGAAAGGGGGGTAGTTTATCAGCAGATGGGGAGCCAGGTTTAAGTTTATGTAGAAGAGATTTGATATAGGAGGTTGACACAGGATTTATAGAGAAAGGGGGTTTGATAGTGTTTGTAGAAGGTGGGGGAGAGTTTAGTGTGCTAGAATTATGGTCTGAGGGAGTTAGTTGCAAATGGTGTCAGTGAAATAGTTATTGAGCAGGGTGTCAGTTTCTAGAAGTGACTTGTTAGGGAAGGGGTTTGGGGTGGTGGGATTACCAGGGTGAAGGATATTGTTGATGGTGGACCAGAAGTTTAGGGGGTTGGAGAGGTGATTGGCTTGAGCTGTATTGTAAAACTTTTTCTTATCAAGATGAATACGTTTTTTGGTGTAGTTCCTAGTTTCCTTATAGCTTTGTAGTAGTATAGGGGATTTGTTTTTTGCTAGGCTTTTCATATACTATCTCATTTGTGGATGAGTGAGCGTGTCTCCTTTGTTAACCCAGGAGCATGGTTGGCTTTAATCCTGATTTTTCTTTGGGGTGTTAGTGAGTCTAAGATGTTGAGGAACATCTGGTTAAAGGTCTCCACTCCTTCATTCAGTGGAAGGTGATAAAGGAAGGACCAGTTAACAGATGCTAGTTTTTGATTGAATAAATTGTTGTTGAATGGTGATAGTTTATGACAGTCATGGTATAGATGAGCTCGAGGTAAAGAAAGAGAGTATATTTGGATGTAAAGTGAAGAGATCATCACTGAGGGAGTTGGGCCGGGTACAGGGGTTGTGGTAGAGGTTAGGGTCAGAAGTGAGTATCCAGTCAAGAATAGTACTGGTACCAGTAGTTTTATTAATACGAGTTGGGTATGCGATAAGTTCAGTCAGAACATCTATATCTGAATCCTATTCAGTAGTTTTCCACTCGGACTTCATCTCTGCAATAGCATACCTCAGGATTCTGCGTCTCATGGCATCTACGATTCTCATGATGCCCCTGGCAAGACTCCACATGAGAAAGATACAGTGGTATCTGAGGTCTCTTTGGTCCCAGCACCAACACAAAATATCTTTTCAAATTCTGGGATTTGTCAAGAGAGAAATCACTTGGTGGAGACTCCCATCCTGTTCTAAATGAGTCAGTCACCGCAGAAGCTTTGGACTTTGCTTGGGGAGCAGTGTCAAAGGGGATACAAGTGTAAAGTATCTGGGCCAACAAGAAGAAACAAAACCACATAAATATAAAAGAGATGCTTTCTCTAATCAAGGTACTCAACTTTCTGAATTACCTCTGTTCCCCTGGATCTCTTCAAGTTGTTACAGACAATACCACAGTCATGTGGTATATCAGCAAGGAAGGCAGAGCCACGTCTTATCCCTGTGCAGACTAGCCATGTTAGCTTACAGCCCAGTATCACTGTACATGTATCACACACTTCCTCAGAGCAAAACTGTGTGGCAGACAAGGTGAGCAGGACAACAGCAGACCGTCAGAAATGGAAGCTAGATTAGGAGGGTCTTCCAACAGCTGATGTATCTTTGGGAAGTTCCTCAAGTAGATTCCTTTGCCTCCTCTCTGAACAATCATCTGGCAAAATTCTGCTCCAGGACTCCATGCATGAAGGCCTGGAGGGCAGATGTCTTTTCCTTTCCTTTTTTAAGGAAGTGCAGTCTCACTCTGCATGCATCCTACATTCAGTCAGAGCAAAATATAGTATCAGACAAGCTGAGCAGAACTAGGATGGACCCTCGTGGAATGGAAACTGAACTACAGGTCTTTCAAGAGTTGACCTGGTTGTAGAAAATACCTCAAATAGTTCTGTTTGCTTCCTTTAAAACAGAAAAAAAATGAACAAGCACAGAAATCTGTCTAGTTCCAATCTCACCACGGGTGTTGAGGAAAAATAAAAAAATAAAACAGCGAAACTAGTGGTCTTAAAACTTAGTTGATCAGCTCAGTCACAATAATTTCCAAAAATCATGAAACCCAGGTAATGTTCCAAAGCAACAAGCCTTTATTTATCACAGACAAGTGATCCTCAGTAACAAAGTCAGAAATATTTTACAATGTTAAACATATATTTTACAATGTTAAACATATCAGCTTTTATATACTTAGAAGTAGGTGTGGAAAACATAAGTATTATTTCATTTTAACTAGCCTATTCATGGCAAACAATATAAACAGGGCTATAAAACTGCATTTTAGAATGCAAATACCCACCCCCACACACTACTACTGATTATATCAAATTAAATCTCAGTTAAAGAAAACACTGTCTATTTACAACCCACATTCCAATATCAGGTATTAAGAAAAGCAGAACACATACATAAAAAGACTTTTAAGTAAAATCACTTCTGACTAACTAATGCAATAAAACCTTTATCAGGTCTGTGACAAGAATGAAAATCTAGAAAAAATGCATCGCTATCTAACCAAAACATCGTTAAACTAAACCACCATAAAAAATGCATCGCTATCTAACCAAAACATCGTTAAACTAAACCACCATAAAAAAATGCATCGCTATCTAACCAAAACATCGTTAAACTAAACCACCATAAAAAATGCATCGCTATCTAACCAAAACATCGTTAAACTAAACCACCATAAAAAATGCATCGCTATCTAACCAAAACATCGTTAAACTAAACCACCATAAAAAATGCATCGCTATCTAACCAAAACATTGTTAAACTAAAACACCATAAAAAATGCATCGCTATCTAACCAAAACATTGTTAAACTAAAACACCATAAAAAATGCATAGCTATCTAACCAAAACATTGTTAAACTAAACCAGCATAAAAAATGCATCGCTA